>NC_134270.1:72033240-72361574 GCF_031893055.1 Leptodactylus fuscus
CAGCTTAGAGACTACTACCTCTATTGGGAAGCTGTACAAGTTTACAGCTGAGAGTTGCCTGTTTCTCACAGTAAAGTTCAACTTTGTTTAAACTGCACCACTGCCTCCTGAGTTGTTCCTGCACATCATCAGGGCCCTTTTGAACACCATCACATGGTTCAGGGAGAGAAAAGACCGCTCTCCAAATCAAAGCACCCCGGGGGGGAACAACTATCCTCACCATCAGGTATAACGTAGGCCCCCTTCGTCCAGCCTGGGACGTGGAGTTTGGTTGAATGTACTCTGCCTTCTCTGTTACATCACCACCATCACTACTGCTCCCAGGGGCGTAACTACCGTGGTAGCAGCAGAGGCAGCTGCCACAGGGCCCGGGATACTAGGGGGCCCGGTGACAGCTGCTACCGCAGCAGATTTTTTATTTATTTTTTTTTAAATAGGCCGTTACCTGCTGGTGTAACTCCAGCACGTAACGGGCCCTATTTACTGCAGTGCCGGGGGCTGCCTGAAGATGGAGAGGAGCTGCCTCCTCCACAGTCCATCTTTTAACAGTAGTAAAGTCAGCAATAGCTGCCTTTACTAATGCACCCAAGCAGGGGCCGCCTGCTGTCCGGGCCCCTGCTGCCTCCCAGCACTTGCATAGTGACAGTGGGCAGGAGAAACTTCTATCTCCTGCCCGCTGTCCCCAGGCCCTGTGCCGGCATCTATACTAGTGTTACGGTTCCGTGTATATATATAAAAATAATAATTAACACAAACAGAACCACTAAACTGCAGAACACTGCAGCAAGGTCCACAAGCCCAGATGGGCAGCCGTATGTCTGAATGCGCACTACCAGTTAACTGCACTGGCAGTGGTGTTTGTGCAGTTCTAGTGTGAACTGACTGAAACAAACTCTCACCAGTTAACTTCACTGGGAAAGTAGACCTGTGTATACCTGCTGGATGAAGCCAATTGAGGCCTAGCAATAGAGATCTGCGAAACTTCAGCAGAGAGCTAGACTCAAGCACCTGTTTCACAGGAAAGGCTGCCAGGGGTTAAACGTCACCCCTGTCAGCAACACAAAGGACTCCACAACAGCTTGGAGCCACAATACAAATGGATAGTACAATAGGCCCTACAGATTCCCACTGGCAGAGCCAAGGAATCCTAACTAGATCCCTAGCACTGACAACCTGCCATTAACAGAAACCTAGCCCTGACCTCCTGTCTCAAGTATTTGTAGTCAAAGTGTGAGCGGCGGGCGGCGGCTCACACTATATAAAGGCTAGTCCCCGCCCAACAGGGCGGTGGCCATGACCTCACCAATCATGCTCAGTATGGGCAAAATGGGACTTAGCCTCTGAGCGGCTCCAAAAGGTCCGAGCATGCTCAGTGGGCCGAAAGCTGGACTTAGATTCCAGACACCTCACTGCACAGCGCCGAGGGTGAGGGTTGGATTGGCCCGCAGGTGGCGCTTTGCGCTGGACGGGAAGCCTGCAGGACCCGATCCTAACAATTAGTAGATTGAAGGACTTGAGACATGACGTCATTATGACGTCATCAAAGGTCCTTTAATCTACTAACATAGACTCAGTGTCTTTTGTGGGCGGAGCTACCTGGATTTTACAG
This sequence comes from Leptodactylus fuscus, assembly GCF_031893055.1. Classification (NCBI taxonomy): domain Eukaryota; kingdom Metazoa; phylum Chordata; class Amphibia; order Anura; family Leptodactylidae; genus Leptodactylus; species Leptodactylus fuscus. The sequence continues at coordinate 72,034,850 of NC_134270.1, forward strand.
GTCAGTGTACAATGGGGGGAATAGGTTATAGGCTGTGAGGAAGAGGGGTACATGGGTGTGCAGGCTGTGTGTGAGGTGTGAGAAAGTCTGCACCCCCATTCCTTCCTTTCTCACATACAGCCTGCACACCTATGTACCCCTCCTACTCACAGTCTGCACCCCCCATTCTGCCCTATGTGAGCAAGAGGAGAGAATGGGTGGTGTAGGCTGTGTGTGAGCAAGAGGGGTACATGGGCATGCAGGCTGTGTGTGAGCAAAGAGGGTGACCTGGGGGTGCAGGCTGTGGGTGAGAAAGAAGGGGGAATGGGGGTGCAGGCTGTGGGTGAGAAAGAAGGGGGAATGGAGGTGCAGGCTGTGGGTGTGCAAGAGTGTGGTGGAATGGGGGGTTCCCCCTCCAGATCACCCTCTTGCTCGCACACGGCTTGCACCCCCATTTCCCCTCGTGCTTATACAAACCCTACACCCCACATCACCCTCTTATTCACAAACAGCCTGCATGCCCATGTACCCCTATTGGAGGGGGCCCTATGTCAAAAGTGTGCCACGGGGCCCCGCAATTCCTAGTTACGCCTCTGACTGCTCCCATCATCCGGTTCCCTCTATCTGGGTTGTAACAACCCTACTTGAGAAGTTTAAAGTGGATTTTTGGCCTTCCACTGGTTTTTCATACTAATATTGTGTCCACAGGATAGGTGGAGGCTATCACACTAGTTGGAGTCCAGGGCAGCTCTGAGCCTATTCTATTAACAGCAACAAAGCTGCAGTACCCTGGAGCCACCACTATACAATAGGAACAGAGATGCAGATTCCATCCATTACTTGAATAGAGGTACAGGTGCTGCTGGGCCTGTCCAGTGCAGTTCATTGATCAGTGGGAAGTCTGCGTGTTGGACCACCACCTTTTGGATAAGTCATTGGTATCAAAAACCACTGGGGGCAGGAAAATCCCTTTAACTGAATTTTGAATCGTGATGTCATCATACTTTATCATACAGAAATCCATTTTTGATGATATGGCAGTATGATAAGCCATCAATAAAGCTTTGTTTAGATCTATCTCACAGCAGTGATATTCTCCTATAGAACAAGAGGTGTAGCTAGTAAGGGGGGTCATGCATGCGGCCATTTTCTTGTAGCCGCTTACACAGTACGCTCGTGTAAGCGGCCACAAGAAAATGGTCGCAGGCATGGCAGAGCCGACTACGCATGCGTTCCATTTAAAGCCAGAAGAAGCCAGGGCGTGAGGGCGTTCCAGAGGAAGAAGAGGCCGTCACTGGAGAGTTCTCTCGCAGCACTGGGGATGCCCCCAGTGCTGTTTGAGCGCTGGGGACTGCCCCGCCCCCAGTGGTGCGAGAAAACTCATTTGCATACAGATGAAAACCAGGATATCTACAGAACAGCGGCGCAGAGAAGACATCTAAAGGTAGGAGAAGAATAGCTTTTCTTAATGCTATTCCTACATGTTAGCGAGAAAAATGCAGTTTTAATGATAGAATCCCTTTAATACTAGTGATTAGTAACAGAGAAAGAAGTCCTGCGAAAATCACCTGTCACAAACTGATATTTTAGGAAGAGACAAGCAGTCCCAATGTAACACAGCTGATCTATGTACAGTTGTGAGGTTCTGGCATCAGAATGTGTTGCGTATACAAATGCTTAGTACAGGCATGGAAAATTCCCATTGACATGTATTATATAACTATTAACTACATTTGCAATCTGGGCAAGAATTCAGAGCATTGATTGAAAATTTTCCATTCACACATATACTGTTTATCCTATAAAAGCAATCTGTAATGTCAGTATAGCAAAGCTGGTTTCTTCCAGATCCAAGCAAATTACACAACATATTCTTCTTATACAACCTCAGTTGCACCCTAAAACGAATATATGTCTTAGGTATACCTGCACAAATACAAGTATACACATGACATGCAGTTTCTAATTGCAATTAGGAGGACTGGGGTGACACTATGTACCTGCACTCAGTTCTGGGGTCACAGGGGACATCACTAATAAGTAAGTGACACAGTGATTAATTACAGGCTATTTCTCATTACTAAAGGGATGACATACTATGTAATTATAACTGCACTCAGTTCTGGGGTCACAGATATAGTCATTAATAAATAAGTAACACACTGATTAATTCCAGGCTATTTCTCATTACTGAGGGAGCGACACACCTTGTACCTCAATGTATTTACACCTGCACTCCGTTCTAGGGTCATAGGTACAGTCACTAATAAGTAAGTGACACACTATGTACCTGGATGTAGTTATAACTGCACTCAGTTCTGGGGTCACAAGTAGTGTCATTAATAAGTAAGAGACACACTAATTAATTCCAGGCTATTCCTCATTACTGAGGTGGTGACGCACTATGTACCTGGATGTAGTTATAACTGCACTCAGTTCTGGGGTCACAGGGCCATCACTAATAAGTAAGTGACACATGGATTAATTCCAGGCTATTTCTCATTACTGAGGTGATGACACACTATGTAACTGGATATAATTATAACTGCACTCAGTTCTGGGGTCACAGGCACAGTCACTAATAAGTAAGTGACACATGGATTAATTCCAGGCTATTCCTCATTACTGAGGGGGTGACACACTATGTACCTGGATGTAGTTATAACTGCACTCAGTTCTGGGGTCACAGGCACAGTCACTAATAAGTAAGTGACACATGGATTAATTCCAGGCTATTTCTCATTACTGAGGTGGTGACACACTATGTACCTGGATATAATTATATCTGCACTGAGTTCTGGGGTCACAGATACAGTCACTAATAAGTAAGTGACACACTGATTAATTCCAGGCTATTTCTTATTACTGAGGGGGTGACACACCATGCACCTGTATGTAGTTATATCTGCACTCCATTCTGGGGTCACAGGTCATGTCACTAATAAGTAAGTGACACATTAATTCCAGGCTATTCCTCATTACTGAATTACTAAGGCGGGTGACAGACTATGTACATAGATGTAGTTATAACTGCACTCAGTTCTAGGGTCACAGGTTCAGTCACTAATAAGTAAGTGACACACTGATGAATTCCAAGCTATTTCTCATTACTAAGGGGGTGACACACTGTGTACCTGGATGTAGTTATAACTGCACTGAATTCTAGGAGAAGTGATTTCCTTTAACCCCTTCCCAACATCCACCTTGGGAGATGAGCAGCCACCATAGCTGCTGGGTTTATGCTGTATTATACAGTAGACACCCTGCGCTTATGCCCACGATCAGTGCCTGCACTGATTGCGGGCATTAACCCCATTGGCGAGGCACCAATTTGCTTTTTTCCAGCATCCACAGTATTTTTTTTTACATTTGTCATTATGCAGAGCTAACTATATTAACTCCCATATGAAAGCTGTCACTATGACTTCACTACATATAAACACTCACTTATGTTGATCTCTCTGCTAAAAGCTATTATTTATCACCATACTTTTTTGCTGGATTACATTTTTGTTACATATTTACACATTATTTCAACTACAGGTAGCATTGATCCCCTTATGTGTATATGTTTATGTCTCCGCACTGTGTTGTATTAATGTTTTTTAATATTTTCAAATAAATCATTTTTTTATGTATGATGATTCCATTGTCTATGTTCTATATTAATTTTTTTGGGATTATCATCTAAAACTTTTTTGCCTTTAGTTGTGTTTTCGTATTTTTCCTGTCAACACAGAAAACACACAACAGAAAGGAGACACCTGGGTGAAGATGCAGCTTGGGCCACTTTAGTCGCCAGAAACATTTTAATTACGTTATCTTGTGCTTCACGAAGGGATATGAAGCCAACCTGGTTGGTGTGAACCGAGCCAGGCATTAAGGGGGAGAGGAAAATAGCTAGCATATTAGAATAATGTTTAATGTTGAAGTTGATCAAGGAGATTGTTTTGATTGCTTTTTATTCAAATTTTTATTGGAGGCAAAACATAAAAAATAAAAAAAAAACTGCGTTTTTTTTCCTGCTATGGCATTCATTGTAGGGTAAAAATATTTTTTATAAGTTAGTAGACTGGATGTTTTCAGAGATAGGGACACCAAATGTGTATGTGTTTCACTTTACTTACACATTTTTAGATGTATTTTTTACTTTTTTTTTTACTATTATTTTTAGACCTTATTAGAGATGAGCGAACACTAAAATGTTCGAGGTTCGAAATTCGATTCGAACAGCCGCTCACTGTTCGAGTGTTCGAATGGGTTTCGAACCCCATTATAGTCTATGGGGAACATAAACTCGTTAAGGGGGAAACCCAAATTCGTGTCTGGAGGGTCACCAAGTCCACTATGACACCCCAGGAAATGATACCAACACCCTGGAATGACACTGGGACAGCAGGGGAAGCATGTCTGGGGGCATAAAAGTCACTTTATTTCATGGAAATCCCTGTCAGTTTGCGATTTTCGCAAGCTAACTTTTCCCCATAGAAATGCATTGGCCAGTGCTGATTGGCCAGAGTACGGAACTCGACCAATCAGCGCTGGCTCTGCTGGAGGAGGCGGAGTCTAAGATAGCTCCACACCAGTCTCCATTCAGGTCCGACCTTAGACTCCGCCTCCTCCGGCAGAGCCAGCGCTGATTGGCCGAAGGCTGGCCAATGCATTCCTATGCGAATGCAGACTTAGCAGTGCTGAGTCAGTTTTGCTCAACTACACATCTGATGCACACTCGGCACTGCTACATCAGATGTAGCAATCTGATGTAGCAGAGCCGAGGGTGCACTAGAACCCCTGTGCAAACTCAGTTCACGCTAATAGAATGCATTGGCCAGCGCTGATTGGCCAATGCATTCTATTAGCCCGATGAAGTAGAGCTGAATGTGTGTGCTAAGCACACACATTCAGCACTGCTTCATCAAGCCAATACAATGCATTAGCCAGTGCTGATTGGCCAGAGTACGGAATTCGGCCAATCAGCGCTGGCCAATGCATTCTATTAGCCCGATGAAGTAGAGCTGAATGTGTGTGCTAAGCACACACATTCAGCACTGCTTCATCAAGCCAATACAATGCATTAGCCAGTGCTGATTGGCCAGAGTACGGAATTCGGCCAATCAGCGCTGGCTCTGCTGGAGGAGGCGGAGTCTAAGATCGCTCCACACCAGTCTCCATTCAGGTCCGACCTTAGACTCCGCCTCCTCCGGCAGAGCCAGCGCTGATTGGCCGAAGGCTGGCCAATGCATTCCTATGCGAATGCAGACTTAGCAGTGCTGAGTCAGTTTTGCTCAACTACACATCTGATGCACACTCGGCACTGCTACATCAGATGTAGCAATCTGATGTAGCAGAGCCGAGGGTGCACTAGAACCCCTGTGCAAACTCAGTTCACGCTAATAGAATGCATTGGCCAGCGCTGATTGGCCAATGCATTCTATTAGCCCGATGAAGTAGAGCTGAATGTGTGTGCTAAGCACACACATTCAGCACTGCTTCATCAAGCCAATACAATGCATTAGCCAGTGCTGATTGGCCAGAGTACGGAATTCGGCCAATCAGCGCTGGCCAATGCATTCTATTAGCCCGATGAAGTAGAGCTGAATGTGTGTGCTAAGCACACACATTCAGCACTGCTTCATCAAGCCAATACAATGCATTAGCCAGTGCTGATTGGCCAGAGTACGGAATTCGGCCAATCAGCGCTGGCCAATGCATTCTATTAGCCCGATGAAGTAGAGCTGAATGTGTGTGCTAAGCACACACATTCAGCACTGCTTCATCAAGCCAATACAATGCATTAGCCAGTGCTGATTGGCCAGAGTACGGAATTCGGCCAATCAGCGCTGGCTCTGCCGGAGGAGGCGGAGTCTAAGGTCGGACCTGAATGGAGACTGGTGTGGAGCGATCTTAGACTCCGCCTCCTCCAGCAGAGCCAGCGCTGATTGGTCGAGTTCCGTACTCTGGCCAATCAGCGCTGGCCAATGCATTCTATTAGCCCGATGAAGTAGAGCTGAATGTGTGTGCTTAGCACACACATTCAGCTCTACTTCATCAGGCTAATAGAATACATTGGCCAATCAGCGCTGGCCAATGCATTCTATTAGCTTGATGAAGCAGAGTGTGCACAAGGGTTCAAGCGCACCCTCGGCTCTGATGTAGCAGAGCTGAGGGTGCACAAGGGTTCAAGTGCACCCTCGGCTCTCCTACATCAGAGCCGAGGGTGCGCTTGAACCCTTGTGCAGCCTCGGCTCTGCTACATCAGAGCCGAGGGTGCGCTTGAACCCTTGTGCACACTCTGCTTCATCAAGCTAATAGAATGCATTGGCCAGCACTGATTGGCCAGAGTACGGAATTCGGCCAATCAGCGCTGGCCAATGCATCCCTATGGGAAAAAGTTTATCTCACAAAAATCACAATTACACACCCGATAGAGCCCCAAAAAGTTATTTTTAATAACATTCCCCCCTAAATAAAGGTTATCCCTAGCTATCCCTGCCTGTACAGCTATCCCTGTCTCATAGTCACAAAGTTCACATTCTCATATGACCCGGATTTGAAATCCACTATTCGTCTAAAATGGAGGTCACCTGATTTCGGCAGCCAATGACTTTTTCCAATTTTTTTCAATGCCCCCAGTGTCGTAGTTCCTGTCCCACCTCCCCTGCGCTGTTATTGGTGCAAAAAAGGCGCCAGGGAAGGTGGGAGGGGAATCGAATTTTGGCGCACTTTACCACGTGGTGTTCGATTCGATTCGAACATGGCGAACACCCTGATATCCGATCGAACATGTGTTCGATAGAACACTGTTCGCTCATCTCTAGACCTTATACATTGACAAGCCTGAGAGCCTTCAATAAGCTGTCATCTGTTGCAGCTGTCAAATGGATCTATTCTATGTATGTAAAAAATTTAATGTGAATGGACCCTAATACTCTGTAAGAGGGGTAGCTTTTATCACCTTACATATACGTCAAACAGGGCTATAATGATTTACCTTCGTTCTTCCATCAATGAGCATAAAATTAAGGGACTCAAACCATATGACTGCCATTACAACACTCATAGGAGCTACCACTAAGCTTTCCTAAAATCCTGAAAAGTTAACATAACTGCCAAGTGATGCAACCATATGTACTTGGCAGAAGATAGTGACTTGTACGTACAGATTTTTTTTTTCCACAATTGCCCTTTCATTGACATAGAGAAATGATATGTCATACAGACAGGAGAATGCTGCCTTTTTAGAATGGGTGAAGTCACTAGAGTAGCTGTTGGGCCTCAGATCTGGTTTAATCTAAAGGCTTTTTCCTCAGTCACTAAGACAATCAGCACACGTCACCTCCCCTCCCCACTTCCTCTATTATGTTCCTAATTTTGCCTAGTCATGCTGGCTGGTCACTCCCCATGTGCACTTTGCTTAGTCATGTTCACATGACCACCCCCACTTCATAATGGAAAATTTCTGACATTTATGTCACAGGTTTATCATTTACGGTTACAAAATGTTTTTCACGCTTTAGGGTAAGAGGTTTATTATAATACAAACATGATCTATAACTATCATACAATATGTATCAATCTATATATTATATCTTGGAATCATGGGTAAGAGGGCACTGTAGGTTTCCAAGAACAGGAATACATAGATTCCTGTAGAGTTATATCATGTGTATATGTTTGTAACATAGCCCCCCACTATACTGTATCAGAACAGATGAAGGTGCATATCAAATTCCATAAGAAGCCACCAAGAAAAAGGTAATTGGTGGTTGTAGTTTGGAAAGGTGTCGGGCTGGAGAGGTTACGTGGTAGATGGCACTAGCAGGTCTGGGGAGCATTTGCAGATGAACATTGATGAGCATTTCAGCAATAAAAAGTGTGAAAAGAGATTGTATAGGGGAAATGTAGGATACAATAGGGGATTTATGCATACAACAGGTCAGAGGTTTCATAGCGTGTTAGGAGAAGTGGTTCATATTGATGACTCTACAGTATCACTTCCATCACTATTACACAGGAAAGGGTGATCTGCAAAACTGTACTGGAAAGAATTACATACTTTTAGGTTAGGCACATGGGAAGGCAGAGGCAACTGAGGACAGGGGCATACTGAGACTAGATTTACCCCTGGTTATTAAAAGTCAATAATCATGATACACATGATTGGATTTATTACATGTACTCGCTTTAAAGATTGTAATTATTTATCTACTGCTGCACAAACACACATGATTATGGAAAAAAAAAATGTGGACAGTACGCAAAATATCTTCAAAGATTATAAAGACAGTAATTGAAGTGGCGTGAAAGACAACTGATGGGAGTAGGGTCACATGAGACATTGACAAGGTGTATAAATTTGAGGATGGATTTTTGTGCTACTCTTACTGTTAGGGTGAGACCTGCTCCTGCGGACTCCAGTATGTTGGGAAAACAATGAGGGAGTTCCGCAGGAGGTTTAGGGAACACAACATGGCATCCTAAGGGAAGAGCCAACATCTATTTCACGCCATATTAAAGAGATACACGGTGGAGATTTTCATCATCTTGGCTTCCAGGGGATTGAAAAAGTTATCAAATCCCCAAGAGGGGGTGACTTTGACAGGAAGGTGATTCAACGGGAGACACGGTGGATCCTCCTGATGGACACAGTAACCCCTAAGGGACTCAATGGATATGTATCGTTCGCATCATTTCTATAGGAGGTTTGGTTGCTTCTGGTAGCTGTCTTACTTTCTCTATTTTCACTCATTAATCGCGCTACCCCATATCAGCCAATGCATTAGCAGATAGTCCTACTGTGTGCATGTTGCATGTGACACCAAAGAAATGAATTGTCGCAGTATAGTCCTAGCCTTATGATCAGTCTGCTGCTGCAGCTGCATGTGGATTTTACAATACAAATCAATAGGAAAAATGCAAGAGAAATGTTATGTAAATTGTAATCTCCCTATAAACTCTTCTTAAGGAGAAAAAGCGAATTTTTAGGTCTGGGGACAAAAAATGGCCTGGGGGCGGTGCAGAAACAGCTAAGACAACTGATCAGAGAAGGGAAAGCCAACTACAGGCAGAAGATGGAACTACAGATGGGGGAGGGTAGAGTCTCAAAGGTCTGGGACAGTCTGAAGGTGATATCCGGACATAAACAACAACAAATGGCAGCTCATCAGATTGAAGGAGACAGGAAGTGGCTTAATGAGCTTAATCTATTCTTTAATAGATTCAACTCCAAACCAACTCCCCCCTCACAAGCAACCCCCCTCCCCTCACACACCAAGACCCAACCCCCACCGACTGGCAGTAAATTGCAATCCGAATGTCTGATCCTCAAAGAGTCTCTGGTGTGTCGGGAAATCAAGACGATTAAGGCAGACAAGGCCGGAGGGCCCGATGGGATAAGCGCAAGAGTTCTTAAAATGTGCAGTGACCAGCTGTGTGGTATTATTACGCACATGTACAATATGAGTCTAAAGCTGGGAGTGGTACCTCAACTGTGGAAAACATCTTGTGTGGTACCAGTCCCAAAGAAACCCAACCCGATGGACTACAATGACTACCGACCTGTAGCACTGACATCCCACCTGATGAAGGTCCTAGAGAGACTGGTCCTGACACATCTACGCCCCCTAGTGCGCTCCGCTCTGGACCCCCTCCAGTTTGCCTACCAGCCGGGCATTGGGGTAGATGACGCCATCATCCACCTTCTTCATAGAGCTCTCTCTCACCTGGAGAAACCCGGGAACACTGTGAGAATAATGTTCTTTGATTTCTCCAGTGCGTTCAACACCATTCAGCCAGGACTACTGAGGGAGAAGCTGAACCTTGGTGGAGTGGACCACCACCTGTCCAACTGGATACTAGACTACCTGACAAACCGCCCTCAGTATGTGAGAGCCCGGGACTATGTGTCTGACACTGTGATCTGTAGTACGGGGGCACCACAAGGTACAGTTCTTGCCCCATTTCTCTTCACACTGTACACTGCTGGCTTTAGGCACAACTCCTCCAGCTGTTACTTACAGAAGTACTCCAATGACTCTGCTATAGTAGGCCTTATCACTGATGGCGACGATAGGGAATACAGAGACTTAAACCGGGATTTTGTTGAATGGTGCCAGCGGAACCAGCTCAGGATTAATGCTGGGAAGACCAAGGAGATGGTGGTGGACTTTGGGAAACGGAGGAGTGCTCCAACCCCGGTGGAGATCCAAGGAACATGCATTGAGATAGTCAGGTCCTATAAGTATCTGGGTGTGCTCCTCAATAATAAACTAGACTGGGCTGATCACCTGGAGGCGCTGCACAGAAAGGGCCACAGCAGACTCTACCTGCTCAGGAGGCTGAGGGCCTTCAGTGTTCAGGGGACACTTCTTAGGGCCTTCTTCAAATCTGTGGTTGCCTCAGCCATCTTTTTCGGTGTAGCCTGCTGGGGGAGCAGTATATCAACCAGGGACAGAAATAGACTTGACAGGCTGATCAGGAGGGCCAGCTCTGTCCTGGGGAGCCCCTTGGACCCAGTACAGGTGGTGGGTGACAGAAGGATACTGTCCGTGGTGACCTCCATGCGGGAGAACAAATCCCACCCCATGTATGAGACCTTGATGGCACTTGGCAACACTGTAAGTGACCATCTGCTTCACCCCAAGTGTGAGAAGGAGCGCTATCGCAAGTCCTTCCTTCCAACCGTGACCAGGCTGAATAATCTACATCAGACCAAGCGAAGATCACTCTGCACAGAGAACTAATGATTATGAATGTCCTCCTTCTTTCTTCTCTGTTCCTAAGCTGCTATGGACTCCTAGTATATCTTTCTCAGCATATGTGTGTCTACTTCTTCTGTAATATTTACTGTGTATTATCATGTATCTGTATTACTATGCAGCTGAAACATACTGAAATTTCCCCACTGTGGGACTATTAAAGGATTATCTTATCTTATTTTAAAATTCAGACAGACAATGCAAACTTGTGTGTGTGTGTATATAATATATATATATATATATATATATATCTCACAAACAGCCCCGGATTCAGCAGACAGATTGAGGGGGACATTAAAGGGATCCTATCATACAAGCCCTTTTAGTATTTTAAGGGGCCATTTTCTCGTAGCCTGTGGGCATGCGTAGTCTGCTCTGCTCGAGGCCTAGAAGTCTGAAACCTGCGCTGGAAGAAGAGGATGAAGAGGATGTTGCTGACGAAGATGGAGGCGGAGCTGGAGAGAGTTCTCTGGCAGCATTGGGGATGCCCCCAGTGCTGTTTGAGCGATGAGGCCCGCCCCCACTGCTGCGAGAGAACTCATTTGCATACCAACAAAAACCGGGATTCCTCCGTAACGGCGGCACGGGGAAGACAATGAAAGGTAGGAAAAGAACAGCCTTTCTTAAGGCTATTCCGACGTGTTACTCAGAAAAAAAAGGGTTTCTAAGATAAGATCCCTTTAAACTTTGGGGAAGATGTAGGGGAGAAATTACACTGGGGGGGTCATATGAAGAGGGACATCAAATCGGGAGGGCAGATGAAAGGGACATTAAACTTTGGGGTCAGATAGAGGGGGCATTAAACTGGGAGAAGCTGGAGGGGGACATTAAACTGGGGGCAGATGGAGAGTGGGAATAAACTGGGCAACAGGAGGGGGACATTGAACTGTGGGCAACTGGAGGAGGACATTAAAACATGGGGGTAGCTGGAGGAGGACATTAAACTGTGGGCGTAGTTGTTGCCCCAGTTTAATGTCCCCCTCTAGTTGCCTCCAATTTAAATTAGGGCAGCTAGAGGGGGACATTAAACTGAGGAACACGGGGAGAGAACCTTTGTACTGTGGGTGCAATTGGAAAGGTACATTATAATGTGTGGGTATATAATATTAGTGTAACTGTAGGTTCATTATACTGTGTGGGGGCACAAAAAGAAATGAATGGGAATTAGTGAAGTCCCACATATAAGTGGGCGGAGCTAAATTTGTTGTGGTGCACTATAAGCGCCACACATTCTGTCCCTCTTTCTGTCCTGTGAAAGTTTGGAGATAGGGGGTTGCTAGTCAGATAATTTCTTGTAACCTTTAGAGTTGCTGTCAGCAGAATCCTCCATAATGTGTATAGAGAGAAATAAAAAGCCTTTTGCTTGGATTTCTGTAAGGTGACACTAGAAATGTTACTTTGTATACCTTGGTGTCAGTGACATTACCTCACAGGCTTGAATGAACGTGTAGACAGACTGGTCAGATCTGCAGGAGGCTCCACCTCACATCTTGCTGTGTGTGAGTGCAGCAGGTCCACACAGGATTGGCTGCTGACAGATGATGTAAGTGCAGACAGCCCCACCACTCCCCAGACTGCTGCCTATAAATACACAGCTCTATTGTGCACGGAACAGACCAGCCCTGACTCTGAGCAGAGTTCTTGCTTCAACAGTGATTGAACGGAACACTCTCTGAGTCCTCCGCTCCTTCCTCCAACATCTTCTATTTCTGCATTGAGACTTTTTTGTGACCTTTTTGCGCCACCAAAAACCACCAAGAAGCCGCAATGGAATCCCAGGTGCGCCAGAACTTCCACCGCGATTGCGAGGCTGCCATCAACCGCATGGTGAACATGGAGCTCTATGCCTCCTACACCTATCTCTCCATGGTGAGTACTCTACTCTATGCAGGATTGTTTATGGTGCTTTTCATTGTGTCCAGGCTTCTAGTGCTAGCAGGATACATGAAGAATCAGATGTTGGGTCCTATCGTGCAGATCTATGGCCATAAAATGTCTGAGCTACCTGTTTAGTGATCTCCACCTCTTGCTTTGTAGTGCCTGAAGCTTTCCTAGCACCACAATGGAGACACTTGCTAGCATCTTCTTCACCCTTCCCTCTAGTGAAATCTTTAGCGCTCTCTAGTGCACACCCTGTACTGTACTTGCCCTCATGTGGATGACTCTGCTAATCTCTGAACCCTGGGGCTCACATGTATCTTGTGCAAAGTGATTACACAATGACATTGTGGGGGAGGGACCACAAACTTCTGACCCCAGCCTCATAACTTCATATATATATTAGAATTATTTTTATATGCCTCTCCCAGATTTATAACTTACACCAGTAAAATGTACAAATTGTCCGGGGAATCTGCCAGCTGAGCTGCTGTACACTTCTGCACACATATACACAGCTCGGTGTGCACCACATCATAAATGAAGTGCAACACCCACTGGCTCAGTTTGTGAAGCCTGGTGTTTAAAAATTTCATTCTTCATAAATCTGCCCCAGTGTTTAAAGTGTCTGTTACAGCCACCATTTTAACCCCCTTTTTCTGGGTATATGTAGCACAGGCTGAGGAAAAAAGTGTTGTGGTGTTTTTAACCTCATCTCTTAATCTTCTATATATATTTATTTTACAAAGAATTTTGAACGATTCTAATATTCCTCTCCTTCTTTTTCAGGCCTTCTACTTTGACCGTGATGACGTGGCCCTTCATAATGTGGCTAAGTTCTTCAAAGAACAGAGTCATGAAGAGAGAGAGCACGCTGAGAAGTTTCAGAAGTACCAGAACAAGCGTGGGGGTCGCGTTGTCCTGCAGGACATCAAGGTGAGACTTTGGTTTCTTCCTGGCTTAGAAGAGCATTTGAGGAGTACCATGGGAGTGGACCTCTGCAGTGCATGCCTTGTATATACTACTCAGTGACTCAGATGTTTCTGTGAGGACCTATTTCTATAAAGTGTTCAGTAGTTATGGAAAATTTCAGGGGCATACAATATCCACCACATGTCCTCATGTAGTATGCAGACCTGAAACTGAGTCTAAGTAAGCCTACCATGGAGAGAAATCAGTTGTGATGCCTCAATGACCCCATTTATCTTTAAGAAATGTCTCTCAACAGGAAAAAATTGTCAGGTCTTACTCAGGGCTCATTCACATCTGCGCCCGGTCTCCATTCATGCAGGTTTCCTGCACAAAACTGAGCAGGAGACGGAAACCTGCAGGACTCATTTGAATGGGTTTGAAAGATGTCCGACCGTGAGTGTTTTATGTTCTCCGCTGCGAAACTTTTTTTTTTTTTTTTAAATCTGACACCGAATCGGACATACAGTACGCTGTCCGGTTTAAAAAAAAAAAAAAACTCAGTGGAACAGTGGCTGCGTTATGGTGACTTTCTGTTTTTCTTCTCTTAGAAACCTGAACGTGATGAATGGGCCAACACCCTAGAGGCCATGCAGGCTGCTCTGCAGTTGGAGAAAACTGTGAACCAGGCCCTTCTGGATATTCACAAATTGGCCTCTGACAAGGTCGACCCTCAAGTAAGTGCCTCTATAGACTTGTGGACTTTCAACTGCCCCAGCCTGGAAAAAGTCAGCTCTATACTCTTTCCCCTGTTTCAAGGGGTAGTACAAGATGTTTAAAACATCTGAATAGATTGTTATTGTAGTACTGCTCTGAAATTAACTGATATGAGCTGCAATTCTACATCCAACCTATTCTTATAGTGGCGCTGGTAGTAATCTTATATAACTGACTCCTTCTCTTCCAGCTGTGTGACTTCCTGGAGACTGAATACCTGGAAGAACAGGTGAAGTCTATTAAGCGACTTGGAGACTACATCACTAACCTGAAGCGCCTTGGGGTATCCCAGAACGGCATGGGCGAGTACCTGTTCGACAAGCACACCTTGGGAGAGAGCAGCTAAGATGCCTCCTTCATGGATACCACCAGTCTACTCTGCATTTACAATTCCTTGTCTATCTGTGGAAGAAACGTAATGTCCTCCTTAGTTGTGATGGACCATCAAATCTCTTGTGATCTTTCAATTACCTAAGCAGACATGACTGTGCTTGTCAACAAGTTTTCCAATAAAGTTTTTTTTTCTGCATTTTAACTGGTGTTTGGTGTTCAATATTAAACTTCACAGGTTTTATTTAGGACTATCTTGCAAACCTCTGTCTCAAATAAAACCCCATTAGAGGCGCTGGAAAGGAATACAAACAAATCAATAGCTGTCCAACGTGCATTATGGCCTCAGCCCAGGTCTTGCTATGGGGTTCTAATTCATCAAAGGGTAAGAGTAGCATGAGACTGGCTGGAACAGGTCATGTGAACATGACAAGTCTACAAAATGCAAGTGTCCTAGCCAGAGGCCACAAGCAAGCGGATAATAACACAAGATGCTGTGGCACTGACTGTGATGGCCCAATCCTGGGACAAATGGTAAACAAGAGAAGCCAAGTCTCTCAGAACAAGACTTGGCATGGAGAACGGCTAAGGAGCTGGATGATTGCCTCTGGCAAGGCATATGAAAAGAGGACAGCTGGACAGAACCTGACATCTGAACTAAGGTCACGTAAAGAACTCGTTAGATATATTCCCTCAAGAAGGGATGGTTCGGAGAGGCACCACTGGCTTCAGGAGAGGAGATGCAGTGCGTGTATCACATTGAAAGCAATAGGGGGGAAAAAGCAGCCCATTCATTTCTATGGGGAGCACACGTATGCTGGCTCCCATAGAAAGCAATGGGATCTGTTTTAATGCTGCTGATTCGGAACGTGTTGCATGTTCAGAATCGGTAAGCATATACTCCTTGTGAACGGGCCCAAACATTGCTCTAGGAGGACAAGAGCAGCTATGGAACCTGTTGCAGGGATTAAACCTCAGCAATCTCTGAACTCGCAACCACTGGTTTACAAAACCAGTGTTCTAATTACTGAGCCATGGTCAGACAGTAGTAGGTTACTAAGGTCTGCATAGAGAAAACCCAGTGATAAGGAACTGGTAGGATCCCCAATGTAGCCTAGACAGCCAGTAGGTGTCAGGAACCGATGGCCCATGTGTAACATGCTGCCTAATTTATATACAGCAATCAATCCTCTGTAGTGTCTTGTTCAAACGCGGCTTCAGACCAGGAGTGTCTGGAGTTTGGAAGTTAGACATGAATTAGTTTGGTCCATAAGGCCAGTCAGTGGCGTGACTAGGAATGGCGGGGCCCCGCGGCGAACTTTTGACATGGGTGCCCCCTCCGAGAGGGGTACATGGACGTGCAGGCTGTATGTGAATATTAGGGTGATGTGGGGTGCAGGGTGTGTATAAGCAATAGGCGAAATGGTGGTGCAAGCTGTTTGAGAGCAAGAGGGTGATCTGGAGGGGGGAACCCCCATCACCACACTCTTGCTCACCCACAGCCTGCACCCCCATTCCCCCTTCTTGCTCACACACAGCCTACACCACCCTTTTCCTCCACTTGCTCACATAGGGCGGAATGGGGGGTGCAGACTGTGAGTAAGAGGGATACATGGGTGTGCAGGCTGTGTGTGAGAAAGGAAGGAATGGGGGTGCTGACTTTCTCACACAGCCTGCACACCCATGTACCCCTCCTCCTCACAGCCTATAACCCATTCCCCCCCATTTTACACTGACCTGTACACTACGGGTAGCTCCGCCCACAAAAGACACTGAGTCTGTTAGTAGATTAAAGGACCTTTGATGACGTCATATCTCAGGTCTTTCAATCTACTAGTATAGATGCCGGCACAGGGCTTGGGACAGCGGGCAGGAGATAGAAGTTTCTCCTGCCAGCTGTCACTATGCAAGTGCCGGGAGGCAGGGGCCCGGACAACAGGCGGCCCCTGCTTGGGTGCAGTATTAAAGGCAGCAATTGCTAGCTTTACTACTGTTAAAAGTGTTTAAAGGACTGTGGAGGAGGCAGCTCCTCTCCATCTTCAGGCAGCCCCCGACACTGCAGTAAATAAGGCCCGTTACGTGCTGGCATACCTCCCAACCGTCACGATTTGGGTGACATGTCCCGCGGTCCCGGTTGGAGGGAGGTATGTCCCGATTTCAACTCAGATCTGCGTCCAGAGGACGCAGATCTGAGTTGAACACATATGCGGCTGAAGCAAGGAGCTGACACAGGTCAGCTCCTCGCTTCGCCGCTGCCCGCCTCTCTCCCTGACACATGCGGCTGAAGCTGCTCGCGTGCTCGCTTCGCCGCTGCGTCTCTCTCTCGCTGACACATGTGGCTGAAGCGAGGAGCTGACCTGTGTCCTGCTGCTGCCGGCTCCTGGCTTGTAGACGCGATGTACAAGCGAGGAGCTGACACAGGTCAGCTCCTCGCTTCAGCCGCATGTGTCAGCGAGAGACGCAGTGGCGAAGCGAGCAGCTTCAGCCACATGTGTCAGGGAGAGAGGCGGGCAGTGGCGAAGCGAGGAGCTGACCTGTGTCAGCTCCTTCCTTCAGCCGCATGTGTCAGTGAGAGAGGCGGGCAGAGAGCGGCGAGGGAGCGGAGGAGAAGGTAAGTTTAATGTGGAGGTGGAACGTGAATCTGGGGGCAGATGAAGGAGAGGACGGCATGACACTGGGGGCAGAGATGGAGAGGACGGCATGACACTGGGGGCAGAGATGGAGAGGACGGCATGACACTGGGGGCAGAGATGGAGAGGACATGAATCTGGGGGCAGAGATGTGGGACATGAATCTGGGGGCAGATATGGAGGGACATGAATCTGGGGGCAGAGATGGAGTGGACATGAAACTGGGGGCAGAGATGGGGGACATGAATCTGGGGGCAGAGATGGAGAGGACATGAATCTGAGGGCAGAGATGGAGAGGACATGAATTTGGGGGCAGAGATGGAGGGACATGAATCTGGGGGCAGAGATGGAGGGACATGAATCTGGGGGCAGAGATGTGGGACATGAATCTGGGGCAGAGATGGAGAGGACATGAATCTGGGGGCAGAGATGTGGGACATGAATCTGGGGGCAGAGATGGAGAGGACATGAATCTGAGGGCAGAGATGGGGGACATGAATCTGGGGGCAGAGATGGAGTGGACATGAAACTGGGGGCAGAGATGGGGGACATGAATCTGGGGGCAGAGATGGAGAGGACATGAATCTGGGGGCAGAGATGGGGGACATGAATCTGGGGCAGAGATGGAGGGACATGAATCTGAGGGCAGAGATGTAGGACATGAATTTGGGGGCAGAGATGTGGGGACATGAATCTGGGGGCAGAGATGGAGAGGACATGAATCTGGGGGCAGATATGGAGGGACATGAATCTGGGGGCAGAGATGGAGAGGACATGAATCTGGGGGCAGAGATGGAGGGACATGAATCTGGGGGCAGAGATGGAGAGGACATGAATCTGGGGGCAGAGATGGAGGGACATGAATCTGGGGGCAGAGATGGAAGAGGGACATGAAACTGGGGTCAGATGAAGGGTGTATATGAAACTGGGGGAGAGATAGAGGGGGGACATATAATTTACGGGTGACTGTAGGAGGATTACACGAGTGGGCGGAGTCAACACAAAAGTGGGCACGCCGCACATTTTGTCCTTCTTTCGGTTCTTCAAAAGTTGGGAGGTATGCGTGCTGGAGTTACACCAGTAGGTAACGGCCTATTTAAAAAAAAAAAAAAATCTGCAGCGGTAGCAGCTGTCACCAGGTCCCCTAGTGTCCCAGGCCCTCTGGCAGCTGCTACCCTGGTAGTTACGCCCCTGAGGCCACTCCTAATGTTACATTAGCACAGTTCACTGTAACAGAAACTGAAAAGGGGCACACAGCCATGCAGTCTGTAAAGACACATACAAATGCTGAGAGAGACAGAAAAAGCATGGGAGACCTCAAGTGAGGCACCTGAATAAAATCAGCCCCATCACCAAAGAGGGGACTGTCTAGGTGTTACCGCTCCACAGAGAGGGTGCTTAACAGGGTCCCAAACAAGGTCAGTGCTTGTTGTGAGGGAAGGGAGACAGCCTCATGCAGAGGGAGTCCTTTACAGCCTGCATGGAATCCTGCAAGGCACAAAAGTAGTACGCTCAGATGGGTTACCCATCTAGAATACTCGCACTCAAAGTGGGATTACCAACACTCCAGCTGTGGTTGCAGTCAAACTGGGGGACTGGGTGACGGTGATGAGGAGAGACACAGGCCTGAGCCTAGCTGCCTGACTCCTAGCACCCACAGGGGTACAACTAATGTGGTAGTAAATGCTGAAGACCCCTCTGTAATCTCATTGATTAAAACATTTAATAAAACTAAAGGTACTATTCCGTTATCGGGCCAGCAGCAGCGCATTTCAGCACCAGCTTTCGGGACAGCAGTTCAGTTCAGCAGCGGGAATTACAATGACATCCGAGGACTGCTGGCCCGATGCTTGTGCCCAGTAGCCAGTACATCAATGACCCCCCCTCCATCTCCTCCTCCTTCCAGTGCTGCCCCCCAGCTCTCCTTACATCTACCCCGTACCCTCTCCCCGCCACATGACTAAGCCGATGCTGGCCCGATGATAGAGGCCGTGCTTGTGTGTAGTAGGCAGTACATCGATCGATGCCCTCATCCTCCTCTTCCTTCCAGTGCTGCCCCCCAGCTCTTCTTACATCTGCCCCGTACCCTCTCCCTGTAATAGGCCTCACCGTAAATCTTGAGCAATGAATGCTACTAGATAGCCGCCGGACGCTGCAGAAAGTTTGTCCCTCCGGCTCGCTGTAGCTCACCGTTCCTATAGTCGGCGTGTTTCTTGTCAGGGCCTGGATTGAGCCCCGGTGTCTTTCCTTTCGGTCTCGGTACTAGCGCTGAGGTGAGGCCTAGTCGTGTGGCGGGGAGAGGGTACGGGGAAGATGTAAGGAGAGCTGGGGGGCAGCACTGGCAGGAGGAGAAGGATGGGGGAGGGGGGTCATCGATGTACTGGTTACTGGGCACAAGCATCGGGCCAGCAGTCCTCGGATGTCATTGTAATTCCCGCTGCTGAACTGCTGTCCCGAAAGCTGCTGCTGAACTGCGCTGCTGCTGGCCCGATAACGGAATAGTACCAACTAAATAATAAAAAGCAGAAGGCCTGCAAGCAGGATATGTCTATCTTACATGGACACTAAGCTAAAACTGATTAACTCCCGATCGGTGGAGAGGGTAAAGCCCCCTTGGCCAGAACCAGCACTTTCTTATATTTCTCGTGCCGGACCTATACCCATGGTTCTGTGTCCCTCAATGATATAAACAAGAATGCGAATGCAGCTCTATTTTTATTTATTTATTTTTTTTACAATGTGTGGATTGTATTAACCAAAATCTCATTCATTTTGTTGGTACTGTAAAATGCAGTTTTTTCTCCACTGCATTTCTACACAAACCAAAAATGCTGCATTTTCACAATGTGGGGCCTTAGCCTAATAGCCTAACACTGAGTTTACACAGTGCTTTATTTTTTCTAAAGAACTGCACATGATTTTTAATTGTAATGAAAAGCACATGTTACTATGCCTCTCACCTGTCGGCTAAAGTCCAGTACAACAGAAGTTCTCAGTTTAAGGCTCCATTTTCACAGAGTAATGCGCCGCTCATTTAGACACGTATACACATGTCAGAGCGCGGCGCTTCAAAACAGATCCCATTGATTTCAATGAGTGCCAGCTTACGCGCGTAACACATTGAAATCAATTGGTTACAAAGCCTCCCATTGATTTCAATGTGTAGCGCACGTATGCCGGCACCCATTGAAATCAATGGGATCTGTTTTCAAGCCCCTCTCTCTGACATGTGTATACGTGTCTAAATGAGCGGCGGGTTACTCTGTGAGAACGGAGCCTAATGGTCTTTATATACTGTTATATATAAACATCCCTAAAAGATTCTATTTGGGAACTATAAAAATAACGATTCATAAGTCATCAGTTTCACTTCTGTCATTTTGCAAATCACATAGCATCAAAGATGTACGTCAGCAGTTTGGTTAGGATGACCATTAGTCTCAGAACACTTTCTTTCTGAGCCAAGAAATTAGGTGACCAGACATAGATGTAAGAGAGACTGAAGAGAGAATGAAGAGAGAATCTGAGCTTTTGCATTGTGACCAAGCCTGGATCAGTGTTGGGCTCACACCTTATTGAAGAAGAGTCGTTGATTTAGAAATATATTTTGGATTGACATAACCAACAAAACCATAACCACCTCTTCTTATGGGTGGGGATTGGCCCAGACAAAAATTTTCAACCATTGGACCCTTCCCTTTTCTCTCTGACCACCATGGTCCTTTATTTCATCAGCATCCATTGACTCTTTGTCTTGGTTGTCTAGACAGGTGTCTACTTCCACCACCACCAAAACCTCTGCACAAGGCTACTCTACAAGTGGTCTGGCCTTATCGGATCTTCTCTTCTTCCTGGCCTTGGTCTCCTGCACCTATGTGGCTTTTTTTTACTGGACTGTTCTTTGGCCAATAATCAGTTTGTTGACTTTATCAAGAAGAGGTTGAAATGGCGCCAGGTCATTTCACTGCATATTACACTAACCTACTCAAAGAGGATGTATAGGGTGACCAGCTCCTCGATATGCCATTGGTTCTAGAAGTTAAGTGGAAAAAGCACACTGATACTCTCAGGTCATGGTTTCACTGGCCACTTTACTTAGAGATTGTTGTTGACTACTTGAAAACAGTTCACAAAATTTACACAGCAGATCTCAGTGGTTTCACAGATTGTAGGAAATAGCTTCTTCAGATAGTGCTGGAGTCACAATCCTGTAGAGACACCTAGTAGAATTCATGTTCTCAAAGGGGTTGAGTTCAGCTCACACTGCTTATCCAGGCTTCTGCCGTCACTAGCTCTGCTGACTTTCAGGAAACACCCAGGCATGCAACAGTTAGGGTAAGTTCACAAGGGGTATTTTGGTCTGGCATCCAGTCGTGTACTCCGCTCCGGATTAGGCCCAAATGAATGGGCCTAGTCGGGAGGGAGTGTCTCAGGTGGATCTCGCGAGGCGAACTGACCGACTCCCATTGATTTCAATGGGAGCCGTCTTTTTGGTCCATAAATTAAATAAATAAATAAATTAAATTAAAATAAACATTCTTAACCTGAGTGGAGACTTAAAAGGGTTGTGCATAGAGGAAGATCTAGCAGGGGGGCATGGGTAGCAGCAGGCCCACTGACTCTGTGGGGCCAACCCCAGGCTGCTGCAAACACTAGTAGCCCTTTAAAGACACAGAAGAACAGAAAGCAGTTAGCTGTTCAGCCACTCTGTAACTTGTAGGCAACACGTCAGTTCAGGCCTGCATCTTACAAGACATCGTGACTACAAGCAGTACGTCTGCTTCCCATTGCAGGTGGATGCAGTGATGTCACAGCATTGAACCTCTGGTGCTGGGACCCAGACATTTTTTGTCTGTCGTTAGGGCACCTTATAAGCTGCAGGTCTAAAGTGGCTTCTAGCTTACAAGTCAGAGCAAGAAGTGAGAACACGAGACAACCACTCCATGCATGAAGGGATCAGAGGCAGGTGAATATAACTTTTATTAATTTTTGTTACACACTTTGGGGGATATCATAATTAGCATTTTATATTATAAGTGGCATTTTATAAGTGGAATATTAAAAGAGGCATATTACATTATGGGTGGTGTATTATAAATAGCATTCAGTCGCGGCTATCCATATTTTGGACTATATTATACGTCATATACGTCAAAATACTTAACTAATTTTAATACTTATACTACATATACATCAAACAGGGCTACAGTGATTGAGCTTTGCTCTTCCATCAATGAGCATAAAATTAAGGTCAAACAAAATGTCCACCATTACAACGCTCATAGGAGCTACCAATAAGCTTTCCTAAAATTCTGAAAACAACCTGCCAAGTTTTGCAGCCATATAGAAAGGAATAATGCGGCAATATGGCTACAATAATGACTTGTATTTACAGATTTATTTTTTCCACAAATGCCTTCACTGGCATACATAGAGAAGTTATATGTCTTGGACTAGTTCACACCTGCGCCTGATCTCCACTCAGGGATTCCATTCCCCATTCCACTTTAAAAATGTAGAGAGAAAAGTCCTGCAAGCAGGATTAGATTTCCGTTTGTGGGTCCCCAAGCGGACCCCGTGAATGGAAACTTGAATGCTGCCTTTCTAGTATGGGTGAAGTCACTAGAGCAGCTGCCGCTCCTCAGATCTGAAGGCTTTTTCCTTAGTCACAGACAACGAGCACACATCACCTCCCCCTCCCCACTTCCTCTATTATGTTCCTAATTTTGCCTAGTCATGCTGGCTGGTCACGCCACGTTCTCTGCTGTATACCGTGTGCACTTTGCTTAGTCATGTTCACATGACCACCCCCACTTCATAATGGAACATTTCTGTTATTTATGTCACAGGTTTATCATGTTTACTGTCACAAAATGTTTTCATGCTCTAGGGTGAGAGTATTTTCTATGAGAATTCTATAGCTGCATTTACACAGAGGTTTATTATAAAATAAATTTTATGCATACAACAGGTCAGAGGTTTCATAGCGTGTGTTAGGAGAAGTGGTTCATATTGATGACTCTACAGTATTACTTCCATCACTATTACACAGGAAAGTGCAGTATGCAAAACTGTACTGGAAAGCATTACATACTTTTAGGTTAGGCACATGGGAAGACAGAGGCAACTGAGGACAGGGACATATTGAGAGTGGACTTACCCCCTGGTTATTAAAAGTCTATACCCACGATACACATGTTTGGATTTATTACATGTACTCGCTTTTACTGCAAATCCATGTGCAGAAGGCCATAGTTACCCGACATGACAGAAGTATGCGCTGCCTCCGCATGGTGCTCTGTATAGAGATGTATTGAGGGTTAAATTTCAAAAGTAAAAAAGATCCAGCAAAAGCCAAGGTAGATGGTTCAATATAGAAAATTTTCTTCTTTATTATAAATCGCACATGCTCAATAAAAACCGCAACGGTACAAACATTACAAGCAAAAAATAGCGTCAGACTGACGCGTTTCGGATCCTATGTTCTTCCTCAAAGTCTGAACTTCAAGTTCAGACTTTGAGGAAGAACATAGGATCCGAAACGCGTCAGTCTGACGCTATTTTTTGCTTGTAATGTTTGTACCGTTGCGGTTTTTATTGAGCATGTGCGATTTATAATAAAGAAGAAAATTTTCTATATTGAACCATCTACCTTGGCTTTTGCTGGATCTTTTTTACTTTTGAAATTTGTGCCTACTGCTCCGAGTCGAGGGAGTCTAGCTTTCCGGGCATAGCCTTACCGAGGATATATCGGTGAAAAGGAGCTCTACACATGGAAACCGAGATTCGACGACGTTTGGGCTGAGTATCAAATCTTTTTCTTGCTCAATTTTTTCACTGACTGTATTGAGGGTTATCCTTCCCTAAAAGCAATGTTTTTAGATTAGAATAGATCTACAATATAGTGCCCAGAGTAATTCATATGAAATACCACATTATAAAACCTCTATTAAAACACAGAGTGACAGCATTGCTGCATACAAGTGTATACACTAATACTATGGTTGTGTACAGCTCAGTGACTGTATGGACCCATAGTATGGTCATGTGACTGAAGCTTGAGGAGCCCGACTGTTCAGGGGCTGTCGTCTGCTCTAGGTTTGAGCCCTCCAGAACTACCTCAGGCTAGGGCCACATACCGAAAATAAGACAATATGAAATTTTGGAACTAAAGATATGATGTGTCTTATTTTCAGGGGATGTCTTATTTTATTTTTGTGTGCTGCTGTCACCACTGCGCTACACTGAGATGTGCTTGCTGCTCAAAGACATTATGAAGAAAAACATTGCAGCCTGCTGAACGCTGTGTGCGGTGCTCTGTGTGCACAGGAAAGCTGGCTGCTGCCACTGCTGTGATACCATACGTTGTATCCACTGTTCCTGCTGCTGTGGGATGAGCTGGGAGAGTGGACCCCCCCGCTGCATACAATGCTTAGTGTATGTCCACGGGCATCTCCCAGCTCATCCTACAGCAGCAGGAACAGTGGATACAACGTATTGCAGCGGCGCCAGCAGCCGGCATACCTGTGCACATGGACCATCACGCACAGTGTCCAGCCAGCTGCAATGTTTTTCTTTATACAATCTTTGCACAGAAGGATTATTATAATTGGGGGATGTCTTACTTTCGGGGGTGCCTTATATTAGACAATTCAACAAAACCTCTGCTATGTCTTACTTTTGGAGGATGACTTATTTTCAGGGAAAAAGGGTAGCAATATATGTCTTGTGACTAGAAATTGCATTAAAATCATGTGATAAAAAGTTGCACAATATGATTTTGCTGTAACATGCACGTGTCTGCCATTGCTTGTTTTTTTAAAGGGATTCTATCAGTAGAATCCCATATTTTACTACTAACACGTAGGAGTAGCCTTAAGAAAGGCTATTCTTCCCCTACCTTTAAAAGTCTTCTCCGCGCCGCCTTTCGGTAGATATTTTTTTGTTTGTTTTTGTCGTTATGCCAAAGAGATTTCTCGCAGCACTGGGGGTGACCCCTTGTGCTGCTTGAAACCTTTCCAGTGCCGCCTCATCTTCTTCTGGCACGCCTCTCTGCCGCGTTCTCTGCGATGTCTTCGGGATCTAAATCCCAGGCATGCACAGTCGGCTCTGCCATCGGACTTTGGGCAGAGCCAACTTAGACCCATTTTCTTGTGGCCGCTTACACGAGCATACTGTGCAGTACGCTCATGTAAACAGCCACAAAAATATGGCGGCACAGATATGCGCAGTCGGCTCTGCCTGAAGTCCGATGACAGAGCCGACTGCACACAGGGGTGAGCCTGCTCCTTTCGCCGCCCGAGGCTAACTGCAGAAAGCCGCCCCCCCCCCCCCGCCGGGAGGAGGGGGCGGATCAGGGGTGTGGCCGGGCGGATCGGGGCGTGGCTGAGTGAAGAGGCGGGGCTTTGCCCCGTTCGCCGGCAGAGAGTAGGAGCGGAGACTGCCAGCTCTCTGCCTGAGCGTGAGGGGAGGCTCCTGGAGCAGCGCTGCTCCAGTGGCCTCCCCAAACCACCGCTCGGTGATAAGCCAGTCCAGGACAGCTTGTCCTGGACTGGCTTAGGTTAGCAAAAATGCCGCCCTCCCTGAGGCCCTGGCATAGCGCCGCCTGAAGCGCTCGCTTCAGGTCGCCTCATGGGAGGTGCGGCACTGACTGCACATGCCTGGGATTCTGAAGACACCAGTGCGGAGAAGACTTCTAAAGATAGGAGAAGAACAGCCTTTCTTAAAGGGATATTCCCATGTACATTACCGTTTTTACATTTTGTACATAATTAAAAGTTAAATATTTTTGCAAATATAAGCAATTAAACATTTTGCAGAGTTTTAAAGATATTCTCTAAGCATCCTGAGGTCACAGTTTTGTTGTATTGATCGTTTGCCAGTGGATACGACTAGAGATGAGCGAACAGTGTTCTATCGAACACATGTTCGATCGGATATCAGGGTGTTCGCCATGTTCGAATCGAATCGAACACCACGTGGTAAAGTGCGCCAAAATTCGATTCCCCTCCCACCTTCCCTGGCGCCTTTTTTGCACCAATAACAGCGCAGGGGAGGTGGGACAGGAACTACGACACTGGGGGCATTGAAAAAAATTGGAAAAAGTCATTGGCTGCCGAAATCAGGTGACCTCCATTTTAGACGAATAGTGGATTTCAAATCCGGGTCATATGAGAATGTGAACTTTGTGACTATGAGACAGGGATAGCTGTACAGGCAGGGATAGCTAGGGATAACCTTTATTTAGGGGGGAATGTTATTAAAAATAACTTTTTGGGGCTCTATCGGGTGTGTAATTGTGATTTTTGTGAGATAAACTTTTTCCCATAGGGATGCATTGGCCAGTGCTGATTGGCCGAATTCCGTACTCTGGCCAATCAGTGCTGGCCAATGCATTCTATTAGCTTGATGAAGCAGAGTGTGCACAAGGGTTCAAGCGCACCCTCGGCTCTGATGTAGCAGAGCCGAGGCTGCACAAGGGTTCAAGCGCACCCTCGGCTCTGATGTAGGAGAGCCGAGGGTGCACTTGAACCCTTGTGCACCCTCAGCTCTGCTACATCAGAGCCGAGGGTGCGCTTGAACCCTTGTGCACACTCTGCTTCATCAAGCTAATAGAATGCATTGGCCAGCGCTGATTGGCCAATGTATTCTATTAGCCTGATGAAGTAGAGCTGAATGTGTGTGCTAAGCACACACATTCAGCTCTACTTCATCGGGCTAATAGAATGCATTGGCCAGCGCTGATTGGCCAGAGTACGGAACTCGACCAATCAGCGCTGGCTCTGCTGGAGGAGGCGGAGTCTAAGATCGCTCCACACCAGTCTCCATTCAGGTCCGACCTTAGACTCCGCCTCCTCCGGCAGAGCCAGCGCTGATTGGCCGAATTCCGTACTCTGGCCAATCAGCACTGGCTAATGCATTGTATTGGCTTGATGAAGCAGTGCTGAATGTGTGTGCTTAGCACACACATTCAGCTCTACTTCATCGGGCTAATAGAATGCATTGGCCAGCGCTGATTGGCCGAATTCCGTACTCTGGCCAATCAGCACTGGCTAATGCATTGTATTGGCTTGATGAAGCAGTGCTGAATGTGTGTGCTTAGCACACACATTCAGCTCTACTTCATCGGGCTAATAGAATGCATTGGCCAATCAGCGCTGGCCAATGCATTCTATTAGCGTGAACTGAGTTTGCACAGGGGTTCTAGTGCACCCTCGGCTCTGCTACATCAGATTGCTACATCTGATGTAGCAGTGCCGAGTGTGCATCAGATGTGTAGTTGAGCAAAACTGACTCAGCACTGCTAAGTCTGCATTCGCATAGGAATGCATTGGCCAGCCTTCGGCCAATCAGCGCTGGCTCTGCCGGAGGAGGCGGAGTCTAAGGTCGGACCTGAATGGAGACTGGTGTGGAGCGATCTTAGACTCCGCCTCCTCCAGCAGAGCCAGCGCTGATTGGCCGAATTCCGTACTCTGGCCAATCAGCACTGGCTAATGCATTGTATTGGCTTGATGAAGCAGTGCTGAATGTGTGTGCTTAGCACACACATTCAGCTCTACTTCATCGGGCTAATAGAATGCATTGGCCAATCAGCGCTGGCCAATGCATTCTATTAGCGTGAACTGAGTTTGCACAGGGGTTCTAGTGCACCCTCGGCTCTGCTACATCAGATTGCTACATCTGATGTAGCAGTGCCGAGTGTGCATCAGATGTGTAGTTGAGCAAAACTGACTCAGCACTGCTAAGTCTGCATTCGCATAGGAATGCATTGGCCAGCCTTCGGCCAATCAGCGCTGGCTCTGCCGGAGGAGGCGGAGTCTAAGGTCGGACCTGAATGGAGACTGGTGTGGAGCGATCTTAGACTCCGCCTCCTCCAGCAGAGCCAGCGCTGATTGGCCGAATTCCGTACTCTGGCCAATCAGCACTGGCTAATGCATTGTATTGGCTTGATGAAGCAGTGCTGAATGTGTGTGCTTAGCACACACATTCAGCTCTACTTCATCGGGCTAATAGAATGCATTGGCCAATCAGCGCTGGCCAATGCATTCTATTAGCGTGAACTGAGTTTGCACAGGGGTTCTAGTGCACCCTCGGCTCTGCTACATCAGATTGCTACATCTGATGTAGCAGTGCCGAGTGTGCATCAGATGTGTAGTTGAGCAAAACTGACTCAGCACTGCTAAGTCTGCATTCGCATAGGAATGCATTGGCCAGCCTTCGGCCAATCAGCGCTGGCTCTGCCGGAGGAGGCGGAGTCTAAGGTCGGACCTGAATGGAGACTGGTGTGGAGCGATCTTAGACTCCGCCTCCTCCAGCAGAGCCAGCGCTGATTGGCCGAATTCCGTACTCTGGCCAATCAGCACTGGCTAATGCATTGTATTGGCTTGATGAAGCAGTGCTGAATGTGTGTGCTTAGCACACACATTCAGCTCTACTTCATCGGGCTAATAGAATGCATTGGCCAATCAGCGCTGGCCAATGCATTCTATTAGCGTGAACTGAGTTTGCACAGGGGTTCTAGTGCACCCTCGGCTCTGCTACATCAGATTGCTACATCTGATGTAGCAGTGCCGAGTGTGCATCAGATGTGTAGTTGAGCAAAACTGACTCAGCACTGCTAAGTCTGCATTCGCATAGGAATGCATTGGCCAGCCTTCGGCCAATCAGCGCTGGCTCTGCCGGAGGAGGCGGAGTCTAAGGTCGGACCTGAATGGAGACTGGTGTGGAGCTATCTTAGACTCCGCCTCCTCCAGCAGAGCCAGCGCTGATTGGTCGAGTTCCGTACTCTGGCCAATCAGCACTGGCCAATGCATTTCTATGGGGAAAAGTTAGCTTGCGAAAATCGCAAACTGACAGGGATTTCCATGAAATAAAGTGACTTTTATGCCCCCAGACATGCTTCCGCTGCTGTCCCAGTGTCATTCCAGGGTGTTGGTATCATTTCCTGGGGTGTCATAGTGGACTTGGTGACCCTCCAGACACGAATTTGGGTTTCCCCCTTAACGAGTTTATGTTCCCCATAGACTATAATGGGGTTCGAAACCCATTCGAACACTCGAACAGTGAGCGGCTGTTCGAATCGAATTTCGAACCTCGAACATTTTAGTGTTCGCTCATCTCTAGATACGACCATGAATGCAGGACCTTTCTAAGGACAGAAAATCAGCTATGATTTCCTTATTGTGGCCGGGATATCTTCTGATACAT
The DNA here is from genome assembly GCF_031893055.1 of Leptodactylus fuscus. NCBI lineage: Eukaryota > Metazoa > Chordata > Amphibia > Anura > Leptodactylidae > Leptodactylus > Leptodactylus fuscus. The sequence goes on from NC_134270.1 coordinate 72,064,317, forward strand.
GTAGTGTCCCTGCCTGATAACCCAGCTACAATAAGAAAATCATAGCTGGGTTTTTGAAAAGTCCCAGACCATAGAAAGTTTCTGCGTTAGTGGTCGTATCCATTGGCAATCAATCAAGATAACAGGCTGTGACAACTAAGATGGTTAGAGAAAATCTTTAAAACTACAGAATTTTTAATTACTTATATTTGCAAAAATGTTTAACTTTTAATTATCTACAAATATAGATATGGTTATGTTCATGGGAATATCCCTTTAAGACTATTCCTATGTAGTAAAATATGGGATTTTAATGATAGAATCCCTTTAATACTCTAAAGACTCTAATTCTCTATCTACTACACAACACATATGTATAATATAACAATGTGGACAGTATGCATGCAGCATGCAGTAATGAATTGTAGCAGTGTAGTCCTAGCCTTTTAGGGCCCCTTCACATGGCGTAAGTGCGCCGCTTATTTAGACACGTATACGTGTCTGAGCGCGGCGCTTCAAAACAAAGCCCATTGATTTCATTGCATATACGCGCGCTTCCCATTGAAATCAATGGGCTCTGTTTTGAAGCGCCGCGCTCGGACACGTGTATACGTGTCTAAATGAGCGGTGCGCTTACGCCGTGTGAAAGGGCCCTTATGGTCAGTCTGCTGCTGCAGTTGTATGTGGCTTTTGCAACACAGATCAATAGGAAAAATGCAAGAGAATATATATAGGTGGTCGCTATTCATACAATTACTTGTAACCTTAATGTGTATAGAGAGAAATAAAAAGCCTTTTGCTTGGATTTCTGTAAGGTGACACTAGAAATGTTACTTTGTATACCTTGGTGTCAGTGACATTACCTCACAGGCTTGAATGAACGTGTAGACAGACTGGTCAGATCTGGAGGAGGCTCCACCTCACATCTTGCTGTGTGTGAGTGCAGCAGGTCCACACAGGATTGGCTGCTGACAGATGATGTAAGTGCAGACAGCCCCACCACTCCCCAGACTGCTGCCTATAAATACACAGCTCTATTGTGCACGGAACAGACCAGCCCTGACTCTGAGCAGAGTTCTTGCTTCAACAGTGATTGAACGGAACACTCTCTGAGTCCTCCGCTCCTTCCTCCAACATCTTCTATTTCTGCATTGAGACTTTTTTTGTGACCTTTTTGCGCCACCAAAAACCACCAAGAAGCCGCAATGGAATCCCAGGTGCGCCAGAACTTCCACCGCGATTGCGAGGCTGCCATCAACCGCATGGTGAACATGGAGCTCTATGCCTCCTACACCTATCTCTCCATGGTGAGTACTCTACTCTATGCAGGATTGTTTATGGTGCTTTTCATTGTGTCCAGGCTTCTAGTGCTAGCAGGATACATGAAGAATCAGCTCATGCAGATCTATGGCCATAAAATGTCTGAGCTACCTGTTCAGTGATAGCACCGTGTTCGCTCATCTGTAATACCCCTTGCTGTACGTGCCTGCAGCTTTCCTACAATGGAGACACTTGCTAGCACCTCCTTCACCCTTCCTTCTAGTGATATCAGCTCCTTGCAGAGCTCTCTAGTGCACACCCTGTACTGTACCTGCCCTCATGTGGATGACTCTGCTTATCTCTGAACCCTGGGGCTCACATCTATCTTGCACAACGTGATTACACAACGACATTGTGGGGGAGGGGCCACGAAACTCGTGACACACTGTAAAAAAATGTTTTTTTCTTTCACATCTGCCCGGAAATCTAGCATAAGTAGGATGGGAATGTTATGGCAGGAATGAGCTGATATGTCCACACACAAGTGCGCCCTCTACTGGCTCAGAGGTTCTCAAGACTGGTGTTAACCTTAACTCTTCATAGATCTTACCTAGTCTCAACAATGTTACTGTCACCATCTTAACCCCTTCCTCTATTCCTGGGTATGTGTAGCACAGGCTGAGGGAAAAAATGCTTGTGGTGGTTTTAACCTTATCCCTTAAAGGAGAAGTACATAACCATGTTTCAGCCAGATTCACCAATTTGAGTCTTGTGCTGGGAGCGGGACTACTAGCAGTATAGCTATCTCTGATGCTTATAGTAGGCCACTAGGAGTCAGGGTCTCCTATCCTTATAGATGACTATACTGCGAGGAGTCCTGCTCTCAGCATGGAATTGAAGACAGTAAATCTAGCTGACATGCGGACTGTGTATGGACTGTGTATCATGGGTCAAACACGTTTGTGTGCTGTTATCGTTAATCTTCTACAATTCTAACACAGAATCTTGAACGATTCTAAAATTCCTCTCCTTCTTTTTCAGGCCTTCTACTTTGACCGTGATGACGTGGCCCTTCATAATGTGGCTAAGTTCTTCAAAGAACAGAGTCATGAAGAGAGAGAGCACGCTGAGAAGTTTCAGAAGTACCAGAACAAGCGTGGGGGTCGCGTTGTCCTGCAGGACATCAAGGTGAGACTTTGGTTTCTTCCTGGCTTAGAAGAGCATTTGAGGAGTACCATGGGAGTGGACCTCTGCAGTGCATGCCTTGTATATACTACTCAGTGACTCAGATGTTTCTGTGAGGACCTATTTCTATAAAGTGTTCAGTAGTTATGGAAAATTTCAGGGGCATACAATATCCACCACATGTCCTCATGTAGTATGCAGACCTGAAACTGAGTCTAAGTAAGCCTACCATGGAGAGAAATCAGTTGTGATGCCTCAGTGACCCCATTTATCTTTAAGAGATGTCTCTCAACAGAAAAAGTCAGGTCTTGCTCAGTGGAACAGTGGTTATGTTTTGGTGATTTCCCCCTGTTTTGTTTTTTTTTCTTCTTAGAAACCTGAACGTGATGAGTGGGCCAACACCCTAGAGGCCATGCAGGCTGCTCTGCAGTTGGAGAAAACCGTGAACCAGGCCCTTCTGGATCTTCACAAATTGGCCTCTGACAAGGTCGACCCTCAAGTAAGTGCCTCTATAGACTTCTGGACTTTCAACTGCCCCAGCCTAACTTCCTAAATACAGGATGTATAAATCATGGCTGAATGGTCAGATGTAGCACAACTCTGAAGAAATTATGTGCTGCGATACCACATAAAACTTATTCTTATAGTGGCGCTGGTAGTAACCTTATATAACTGACTCCTTCTCTTCCAGCTGTGTGACTTCCTGGAGACTGAATACCTGGAAGAACAGGTGAAGTCTATTAAGCAACTTGGAGACTACATCACTAACCTGAAGCGCCTTGGGCTACCCAATAACGGCATGGGCGAGTACCTGTTCGACAAGCACACCTTGGGAGAGAGCAGCTAAGATGCCTCCTTCATGGATACCACCAGTCTACTCTGCATTTACAATTCCTTGTCCATCTGTGGAATAAACCTAATGTCCTCCTTAGTTGTGATGGACCATCAAATCTCTTGTGATCTTTCAAGTACCTAAGCAGACATGACTGTGCTTGTCAACAAGTTTTCCAATAAAGTTTTTCTGCATTTTAACTGGTGCTTGTGGTGTTCAATATTAAAATGTACTGGCTTTATTTAATAATCTGGTATTATTTAGGAATATCCTGCTAGCCTCTGTCTCAAATAAAACCTATTAGAAGACAAAAAGCATTGTTAAGGAATACAATCAAATCAATAGGTGGCCAAAGTGAATTCTGGCCTCAGCCCAGGTCTTGCTATGGGGTTCTGTATAACATCTGTAAGTTTGTATACTGTAAATCAGACCTGGGCAAAGTTCGGCCCCCGGGCCATATCCGGCCCTCTGACTGATTCAGTCCAGCCTACACCGCTTTGACTAGGGAGGCGTGTCTTAGTGCCGGCAGAAGATGGAGACATGTGAGTGTGTGTGTGTCTCTATATGTGTCTGTCTATATCTGTGTGTGTGTGTGTCTCAGTAACCTAGGGGCAGAGATGGAAGGGGAATGTTATACTAGGGCAGAGATGGAAGATGGAGGGGGACATGAAATGGGGAAAATGAAGGGGGATATGAAACTGGGGGTAGATGAAGAGGGCACTTGGAAACCGTGGCGGAAGCTGTAGGGGACCTGTCTGCCTCTAGTTGCCCCCAGTTTAATGTCACCCTCCATCTACCCCTACGGTTTCATGTCCCGCTCCAGTTTTGTGTCCCCTCTAGTTTATACTGGGAGATGGACTTAATACTGTGGGGCAGTTGGAAGGGAACATTATAATGTGGGGGCATATAATGTACGGGTGACTGTAGGAGGATTATACTTTGTGGGGGCACATGGAAAGATGATTGGGACTGGGCGGAATCAACGTAGAAGTGGGTGGAGCTAAATTTGCCGTGGCACGGCCCTCTAGCATAGTTTCAATTTCTTATGCGGCCCCATGGGAAAATTAATTGCCCACCCCTGCCGTAGACAATAGCGCACTGCAGATGTGGAAATTGGTAGCTACTATGGAGAAACTTCCATATCTGCCTAAAAATTAACTGGATGCCAACTGTATTTAATGGTACAGTTGGTTCTACCCAGTCAGACATAAAGGGTGGGTATATGGGAAACTTGTGCCTATTATTGAGTTTTTGTAATCTGTAACTTTTAGTGCAATGAAAATGTTATAGTGGAGCCCTAGTCGTCTTCACATGTGCAATGCTAACACTGGGGGACTTAGGCTATATATATAGCCTATATTTTTTTATTTTTTTTTTTAACAAATATGGACATGCAAAATGTGTCAATGCACCACCTCTATGCTAGTTCGCTATAGAAAAGTGTTTAACGTTCCTAGTACAGTAAACAAAGGCCATGTTCACACAGGGATCTGGACCCAATAGACTAAAGATTTTTTTTTTTTTCTTCCCTGTAGTGCTTCTTAGAGAATGTTTGCAGAGGAAACCTCTGCAGACTTTCTGCTTCAATTGTGTCTATAGGAAACCACTTGTATTTCCATAGGTATAACGGACATGCTGAGACTTCTAAAACCATGACTGTTTTGGAAATTGCAGTGTCCACTGCATGTATTTTACCATACTGCTATCGGATACCGTGAATGCAAAAAGCTTTTTTTTTTTTTTTTTTTTTTTCCTCTGCAGTGTTTATGCCATGTGGGGTCCCAGGCCCAAAGGGAAATCAAATTACCAGTAACTAATTATCATCTTTCCCCCTCCATGACAGGATAATGACTATATCAAGGAGGGGACACATCAGGCAGCACTTTGTAGCTAAGAGATCCTTATCCAGTCCTGACTGAAGTCCAGAATCAATGATACAAGAGATGGTCCCACTTGTCTTCAGAAAATAACAGGAAGGCATTCTAAGTCCTGAGGTAAATTTTAAAGGTAAAGAAGAAGCCATACGCAGGATAAGGGTAGGCCTCTCATGACGTGGGCCTGAGCCAGACTGCAGCTATTGGAGTGTAAGAGGAGGACGAAGATGGGGTGTACCTGATAGGTTGAGGTGGGGGGTTTAAATAAGCCTGTGAAGATTGCAACAGTCTCGTAAGAAAGAAGACAGGACAATGGGGGCCACACAGTGGCTCAGTGGTTAGCACTGCAGCGCTGGAGTCCTGGTGTTCAAATCCCGCCAAGGGCATAAAACCATCTGCAAGGAGTTTGTATGTTCTCCCCATGTTTGCATGGATTTCCATCCCATATTCCAAAAAAAAGACATACTGATAGGGAAAAATGTACATTGTGAGCTCTATGTGGGGCTCACAATCTACATTTAAAAAAAAAAAAAAAAAAATGAAGACAGGACAAGTGATCTCTGCTACTCACCGTAACACTGTGAGGCTTCCCACGCAGTGTCTGCTCTCGAGGTGACGATCAGTCAGCAGAGGTCCGCAGAGTGGCTGTAGATCCTGCTTCAGGGGCCAGCGGATTTCCCTGCTGTGGATCCCCTGTGCAGCAGCGTAACTAGGAATGGTGGGGCCCCGTGGCAAACCTTTGACATGGGCCCCCCCCCCCCTTCCTGACCGACACCGAAGACCTCGACCAACCAACCCCCTGCCGCATTCCTGCGTGCTCTATTATGCCTCATAGTGGCTCCTGCACACAGTATTATGTCCCATAGTGGCCCCTGCACACAGTATTATGCCGCATAGTGGCCCCTGCACATACTATTATGCCCCATTGTTTCTCTTGCACACAGTATTATGCCCACTGTGGACACCCATGAACAATTACTATACTCTGGGGTCTTTTCAGACTCCAGAATATAATAATCGGAGACCCGGGGTGATAAACATAAAAAAACACTGTTACTTACCTATGTCCCGCTCCGCTGCAGTATGGCAATGCGACCTGGAGCCAGGGGAACCGACAGTGGCAGGGGAAGGCGAGTACACAGGTTATGTCATTCATATATAGAATATAAGAAGGCATCTGACGTTAGAGAGTTGGGTGTACGTATAGATAAGGGCACCCTCACCTGTGCCTGTCCTCTCTAGCCGGGTCACCTTATTCTAGTCACTGATTCCTCCCTGTTATCAAGCAGCTTCCAGTATTGACAAAGAGCTCCTGTCATCTGCTTTTGCTATGGATGTGTGTGTGTATATATATATATTTCTGCCCCTGTGTGCTGGTAGGACAGGCGGATTTTTAATTAGCCAATTAATTAATCATGGCTTGCCCTATAAGAGGGCACAAGAACCTCCCCCCTGCGTGTATATACAAGAGTAACCTAATTATACATAGGTAACATAATATATTTATAAAAATGACAAAATTCTTCCGGGCGGAAGTCTTGTGCTAATGTTAGGACTAAGGGAAACAAGATTATCTTCATAATCCTTCATTCCCTGTCGTCCTACAGCAGCACAATATGGGGAGTTAGCAAGTAATCCCCTAGGGTGGGTCCTCACCCCCAACTGCACTTAAACCGTGACCAAAAGCAGTAGCTTCTGAAGCCTGAGTGTCCAGGCGGTAGTGGGACACAAGGGTTGCCTCTGAGGACCAAAATGCAGCAGCAAATTTGACTTAGAGACAAGGCTTTTGTCTCTGCCCAGGAGGTGGTAACCAACCTCGTGGAATGCGCCCTTGAATAAGATAACTTAATTGTCTCCCTGACCCAGCGTGAAATTGAGGCTTTGGAAGACTTAAGCCCTTTGTGTCTCGCCAAGAAGTTGATGAGGAGGTTTTCCGGACTTTCTGAAGGAACGCGTACGCTGGAGGTAGATCCTCAGGCATCTCATGAGGTCCAGTGTATGGAACTTTTCTTCGTCAGCAGCGGAAGGAGATGGAAAAAAGCTGGTAAGGTGATCAGCTGGTTTATATTTGTGGTGGAAGGATTTTGGGTCTGAAGCCCGGAAGGAACCTAAGCGGAACCCGATCCGGAAAGAGGAGGTATATGGCTTCTCCGAAGACAGAGCTTGCAGCTCACTGACCCTTTTGGCTGATGTTATAGCTAGAAGAACTGCTGTTTTATAGGTCAGGAACTTTAGTTCGACCTCTTCCAGTGGCTCAAAAGGCTTTGTGAGTAGTGCCGAAAGGACCATATTAAGGTCCCACTGGTGGACAAGTGTGGTAACCACAGGTCTCAGCCTAGTTGCCCCTTTCATAAAGGTGCTTACTATCTGGAGACAAACGCCTCCCCAGATAGGCGGACAGAGCGGCTACATGTACATTTAGGGTGTCAGCAGCGAGCCCTCTCTCTAGTCCGTTCTGAAGAAAATCCAGGATCACCCTCACTGGGGGATCGGAGGAGTCCACTTCATGTTCAAGACACCAGGCATTGAAGATTTTACCAATTCTTCTATAGTTGTTATAAGTAGACCCAGCTCTGGCGCTTGCGAGAGTCTTCAGAACGGCTTGAGACAGTCCTCTATTCCTTTATAGGGACTGGTCAACCTCCAGGCTGTCAGGTTGAGTCTCCTCAGATCCTGGCATCTCAGCTCTCCTTGGGTTACCAGGTCTGGGAGGGGGGGGAAGCCTCCAGTATATGTCTTGACTCATCCACATGAGCTGGGCAAACCAAGCCCTTTTTGGCCAGAACGAGATTATGGCAATTCCCGAGGCTTGGTCCTGTCTTACTTTATCAATGCCCCATGGTATGATTGGAATTGGAGGGAAGATGTAGAACAGCCTGAACCTCCATGGGATGGACAGGGCATCCACTGCCAAGGGATTATCCTTCTGGTACAGAGAGCAGAAGGTACCCACCTTGGCGTTGAGTCGGGTTGCCATAAGATCGACCTCCAGGAGACCCCATCTCTGGACGATCAGTTGAAATACGTTTCAACTGAGTGACCATTCACCAGATACAGTGATACCCCGACTCAACTGATCCGCTACTATGTTCAGGGAGCCCTTGATGTGAACAGCGGATAACTGGGTCAGATTCTTTCCTGTCCAGGTAAATATAAGCTTTGCCTCTCTCAGCAGGGTTGGAGATCTGGTGCCATCTTGTTTGTTCATATAGAATACAGTGGTCATGTTGTCTGAACAAACCTTCACAGCTTTGCAAAGTGAAGAATAGCCAGATAGACTGCTCTGTGCTCTTTGATATTGGACATTCCCAACTCAGGTCTCCTCCAACGACCTTGCACAGTCTTGTCTTCCAGATGGGCTCCCCATCCCAAATGGGATGCATCTATTGTCAACAGAGTCCACACTGTCGGGACCGGGGACCTTCCGTCTTTTAGGTGTATCACCATCTGAGGGAAAGACGGGTACTGTGAGAAAAGCAGATCTTCTTGTGCAATCCCTGTGGAGAGCCATTCCAGGTTCTCAACACTTCAGTCTGAAGGGGACTCAAATGCCATAAAGCCCAAGGGACCGCCCTGGCCAAGGATGACATCAGGCCAAGGACTCTCATGGCGGTGCGGATGGTAACTCGCCGGGTCCGAAATAGGAAGCAGGCGGCAGTCTCTATTCTCAACCTCCTTGGGCTGGAAGGAAGATCTGTATCAACTCTGAATCCACAATAAAACCCAGGAACTTCTTCCGGGTAGCTGGCACGATTTCTGATTTCTCCCAATTGACTATCCAACCTAACTTCTGTAGGAGGTAGATAGCTATCTGGAGATGATGTTGGAGGATTGCAGCAGACTGAGTTTTTATGAGCGTGTTATTCAAGTAGGGAACGATGAATAGGCCTTGTAGTTTGAGGGCGGCGGCGACCGGAGCGACCACCTTGATGAATACGAATGGAGCTGAGGAAATGCCAACCGGCAGTGCGGTGACTTGATAACGCTCTCTGTGGTGGGCCATATAAATGGCGATTCTGGGATACTTCCTGTAAGGACTAAAATTAGGGACATGGAGATACGCGTCTTTGAGATCTAGAGTAATCATTACTTCTCCCTGCTGTAGATAAAAATGTTACAGAGTTTACCGACTCCATCCGGCCGGTCGGAAGGTAGATGATCGAACTCTATAGAGTAACCGCATTCTACCACCTGTAGAACCCAAAGATCTTCTATGTGGGTTCTCCATGCTGCTGAAAAAAATGGAAAAGACGTCCTCCAACATGAATAATGGCCACAGATAGCGGTGCCCCATAACAATTCAGGCTTCTTTTTGGGGTCATCCCCGGATTACCACAACCCACGCCTCTAGGACAGTATCTAGACCGCCATTGTTGCTGGCGTCTAAGGCCAGATGTTGACCCTCGACCCCTAGGAGGGGGAGATCTCCTTCCTCTGGAGGCTTGCGCCAGGGATTTCCCTTTGCCCTCAACTAGACCTTCCATGAGGTCATCCAGCCCTCGGCCGAATACCTTCCCAGGCTCAAAGGGAAGGGAGCAGAGCACAAATTTTGAGGCGAGATCAGCTCTCCAAAGTTTTAACCATAGAGGTCTCATGCGGCCGTAGACATAGCCATGGAACTGGAGGCGAGCCTTAGCTGTTGTCTGGACGAGATGTAGTCCACTGCTCTGTGGAGGTTACCGTTCAAGTTGAGAAAGACGGGTCCGCAGATAATCGGACACAGCAGTTGAGGCTATGGTTACTGAGGCCTGAGCTGAACTAGCGGAATACACCTTCTTTAGGTTGGAGTCTGCTTTGCGATCCCAGAGGTCCTGAAGATTCGAGCCATCTTCTAAGGGGACTACAGTCTGACGTGATAGTTTAGCCACCACGAGGTCCATCTTTGGGGGAGGCCCCCACTTGTTCCATTGTGATGGGTCCATGGGGAACAGGGACCTGAAGACTCTCATAGAGGAATGTCCTTTCTCAGGTTGTTTCCATTGCTGAAGCATGATGCTGGCCAGAGATGCGTCTGCATGGAAGGTAATGTGCCCCCCAGAGGTAGACGTGGAGGCTTCCCCGTCAACATCCTTGATGACCGGATGGACTTCAGCAGCCTTGTAGTCTGGTCCTAATAGGAGATAGGTCTGCTGGAATGAGTTGTCGCCTACCTGGAGCCTCTCATAGAGGGGAACGACAGGGAAAGCCTTCCAGGGCATGGCTTCTTTGCGAGCTGAGTCAAGGAAGTACGGATGTCTACTAGAAGTGAGGAAATGCTTTCACTTTTATTCCGGATCCGTACTCACCAAACCACCTCCTTGAGGAGGGTCCATAATCTGCACCAGCAATATACGTCTGCTCATGATGTTCCTACAGGAGCAGAGGTAGCAGGTACTCAAGGCAGATAGCCCTCACTAGGAGGCCAGTAGCTGAGTCAGGCAGATGCTGCAGATGGCTGCCCAAGTAGGCAACAGTGCAATGAGCCAGGTAGTCAAGCCGACATAGTCGGCGTTAGTCAGGCAGCCCACAGGCAGATGGCGCAGATGGCAGCAGGCAGGTTTTACCTTCGGGTAGAGTACAAACAGTATAGAACTCTAGACCCGGTGCACTCAACATAAAAGTCTGTTTCCTTACAGACACACAAAGGGCCTTGTTCACTCACAAAAGTAGTCTTGGTGCACCTTCAGCTTACCTCACCAGAGCTGTGGGAGTTCCTGGAAAACTCACTGCCATCTCATAGGCTGCTGTTCCCATTAGCTGCACTTTAGGGCAGCGGGCGAAGCCCGGCCAGATAGGTGCGGTCAAGCCATAGCAATCGCACAGGCCATCGCAATAGACATGCACAAACTATGCACTAATTATAAAGGGAGCAGAAGCTGCCACACAAATTCCATACCTGACTGTAACACAGACAGGCACATACAGGCCATTGCAATAGACATAACAGAGTGCCCATAACAAAAAGTATCAGTGCTTTTAGTTTGCACTAAACACAGAAGAAAGCTGGAGCTAGGACTCAGCTTACCTTACTGGGCAGTGAATGAGTTGTGCACAGCTGAGCCATCAGAACACCCTGCAGAGCAGGTAAGACAAAACCTAAATCTTTCTCTCAGGAGGAAAGAAAAGGGAAAGCGAAAAAAAGGGGGGAGAAGAAGGGTTAACAGACACCTTCTTCCTACCCCTACAGGAGGCCACAGGCCTCTTCACCACCTGTCCGGTCACACAGGACAGAAAAAAACACGCAGGGGGGAGGTTCTTGTGCCCTCTTATAGGGCAAGCCATGATTAATTAATTGGCTAATTAAAAATCCGCCTGTCCTACCAGCACACAGGGGCAGAAATATCCCATATTGTGCCGCTGTAGGACGACAGGGAACCGTTATTTATCAACATTACAAAATAAATTTTATTGGCAAATATAACAATGATAAAAACACCAAGAGATATGTAAGGCAGAACAACAACCATATAACAATAGCCTGCTAAGTCACAACCACCGGAAGGGGAAAAAGGTAATCCCATGTATGTGACTAGTCAACATTACAAAGTATCAATGAGTATCACCAAACAGCATAGAGAAAAAAAGGAAAGCCACAATGTTTCACAAAAAGGATTTTTCGGACTATAAGACGCACCTAGGTTTTAGAGGAGGAAAATAGGGGAAAAAAAATTTGAAGCAAAAAATGGTAAAATATTTAATATATGGAAGTTGTAGTTTTGCAACAGCTGCAAGGCCACATTGACAGGTGACCCTGCAGCTGTACGGGGACGCATAGTTTTTTTTTTTGAGGGCCCAGATGTACTTTTTAGTTATACCATTTTGGGGCATGTCTATTGCTTAGATCACCTTCTATTGAAAAAAAAAAAAACGGCGGTTTAGCAATTGTGATATTGACGTTCACCGTACAGGAAAACTATTAGTAGACTGGGCATTTTCGGACATAGGGATGCCTAATGTGTATGTGTTTGACATATGATTTTCTACTTTTATATATATTCTAGGGAAAGAAGGTGATTTAGAACTTTTACTTATTTAATTTTTGTATTATATATTTTTAAAGCTTTTTTTTTTTTTTTTTTACTATTTTATTACCCCCGGAGGGTTTGAACCTGCAGTCATTTGATTGCAAGTCCCTATGGGACATACTGTATATTACTATTACGGCTGGTCATAGACCCAGCCGCAATACTAATACAGCCGTGACAGGCCTGGGAGCCTTCAGTAGGCTCCCGGCTGTTACCCGAACAGGTCGGCTCCTGCGATATCGCCGTGCAGGAGCCGGCCTGCAACTTTACAGGTATGGAGCCGGTGGGGACCGGCCCCGGGGGAGAAGGGGCCACCAATACAGACCCGGCATCCGCTGTAATAGAGAGGCGGATGCTGGCGAGGGATAGACGCCGGCACAGGTGCCGGGGCCTGAGACATCACTGCCCTGCCCTGCATGAAGCCAGCAGCGGCAGGAGCGATGCTGATATTCCCAGCGGGGGGACGGAGGAGCGGAATAGCAGCATCGCTCCTCCCACTGCTGGCTTCATGCAGGGCAGGGCAGCGATGTCTCAGGCCCCGGCACCTGTGCCGGCGTCTATCCCTCACCGACATCCGCCTCTCTATTACAGCGGATGCCGGGCGGCCACATTCGAACTATAAGACGCACCCTTCTTTTCCCCCCAAATTTGGGGGGAAAAAAGTGCGTCTTATAGTCCAAAAAATACGGTACCTATAGTGTTACATGCAGTATAAATTTGGACCACATTACAAAAATGTATAATGTGGTATAACAATACCACAAATATGCCAACTGATGTGCTTGTACCACTAGATACGGACAAGGAACGAAAACAGCGGTTAAATCAGAACCAAGTTGTTTAAAGGTATATATAACATAATAGTAACACCCAAAATTGGTTCACCGAGGTCAAACAGTGGTTTGTCACAAAACACTTGAAAAATTCAGTGTAAAAAATATGGTCTTACCCATGGTGTTAATGAAGCAGAGGTGAGCAGTGGTTCTGTGAGCGCAGGCCAGGGACCCAACGCGCGTTTCGGCACAAGCCTTCGTCAGGGGTTCAATTTGTTGTAGTGGGTTCTGGTGCTGCCCCATTGAAGTCTAAACTGAATTATAAATACAGAACAGGTCAGACTTTATAGTATGCTATGGAGTTTAAAGCGGTTGTCCGGGATTGAATCTAATCTAAACACTCTCCCCCTCCTACTTTCTAAATAACATAATTTATCAAAAAAGTATATTTACCCATATCCCTAGGGTGGTCATGTGACAGCCCCAGGGACATTTGCTGGTTATCCGGTGACAAGCCATTTGTGGAAACGGAACGTCACTATAACGCTAACTCCCAAGGAGTTAAATCCACTCCTAGCTTTGGCAAAAAAAAAATTGCAAAACTGATAACAAGAAAGCATCCTTTCCTTATTGTGGGGCCTTAGCCTAACCCTAGATTCACATGACCAAGTTTCACCCTTGAACGTCTTGTCTATTTGCCATATGTACTGGCCTGAACATCATGTTGGGGGAGGGACTCCAAGCATAAAAGTTATATATACTGTAGGTAGTATAATCAGTATGGGACAGTATGTATGCTTGGAGGCAGGGATTTCTATTAGCATAGATAACTATTATGCTAGAAGTCCCTTTCCTGGCATGATGTTCAGGCCAATCAATCCAGCAAAAACACGAGTAGAGTTTTATGGGGCTCACAATCTACGTTAAAAAAAAAAAAAAAATTATATATATATATATATATATATATATATATATATATATATATATATATATATATACTGTGTGCTACACTATAAGGCTAAGGCCCCATGTAGCATCCTGCAGAAAAAAAATGCTGTGGAAAAACCCCGACGGCAACGCATCAGTTTTTCCCACAGCACTTATTGCAGAAACTCCGCAGAGGTTTCCTCTGTGGACTTTCTGCTTCCATTATACCTATAGGGAAACCGCCAGTGTTTATGTAGGTATAAGTGACATTCTGCAATTTCCAAAACCACAACAGTTTTGGAAATTGCAGTGTGTCCACTGCGTGTATTTTTCTGCAATGTGTGGATGGGATTGCATACACTATATACCTACACATTCAGGCCTGGTTCACATCTGCATTCAGTAATCCATTTGGGGAGTCTGCATGGTGACCCCCCCTGAACAGACTACTGAACGCATTAGCAAGGGTGTGCAGTGAAAGCACATGGACCCCATAGATTATAATGGAGTCCGTATGCTTTCCGTGCAGTGTCCACACGGAACATGCGGACAGAAAAGTATTTCATGATCTATTTTGCTGTCCGCATGTTCCGTACAGAAATCGCGCGGAAAGCACACAGATCCCATTATAATCTATGGGGTCCATGTGCTTTCACTGCACACCGCTTGCTAATGCTTTCGTAGTTCATTTGGGGGGGGGGGGATTACCAAATGGAGATGTGAACCAGGCCTTATACATATACCATATATACATTATTATAGCATATATACACATATATACATTTACTAGCTTTTACCCGCGACTTCGTCTGCGGTGAGTTGAGTATTGGGCGGACACAGACGTGTGAAACTGTAAAAGTGCTTTAAAAAGTTTGGTGGGCTAGCAAATGTGTTTTGATGTGTTATATTGTGTATGTTGTGATACAGACAATGTGATGTGTTATACAGCCTGTGTACAGGAGTATATATGTATCAGGTACTGTATATAGCAGTGATAGGAGATACATGTAATTATATAGTATATACAGCCTGTGTACAGGAGTATATATGTATCAGGCACTGTATATAGCAGTGATAGGAGATACATGTAATTATATAGTATATACAGCCTGTGTACATGATTATATATGTATCAGGTACTGTATATAGCAGTGATAGGAGATACATGTAATTATATAGTATATACAGCCTGTGTACAGGAGTATATATGTATCAGGTACTGTATATAGCAGTGATAGGAGATACATGTAATATATAGTATATACAGTCTGTGTACAGGAGTATATATGTATCAGGTACTGTATATAGCAGTGATAGGAGATACATGTAATTATATAGTATATACAGCCTGTGTACAGGAGTATATATGTATCAGGTACTGTATATAGCAGTGATAGGTAATACATGTAATTATATAGTATATACAGCCTGTGTACAGGAGTATATATGTATCAGGCACTGTATATAGCAGTGATAGGTAATACATGTAATTATATAGTATATACAGCCTGTGTACAGCAGTATATATGTATCAGGTACTGTATATAGCAGTGATAGGAGATATATGTAATTACAATGTGATGTGTTGTATTGTGTATGTATAGTGGAAAGCTATATGTAAATGTGAGTGAGTAGAGTGAGGGCTACTCCTGAGGAGACAGTAACGAGTGTGCAGGCAGGTTGAGGCAGGAAATGCCAGGCAGTGTGTGTGAGTCTATAGCTGGGGCTAGGAGTCCTGCTTTTGTGAGTCTCCTGCTAGGAAGCCATGTTGTTTAGTGGCACCAAAAGTAGCCTGTGACTTAATCCTAAGGGAAAACTATATTTGTGGAAAATTGCACGCAAATCCATCCAGGCGTTTTAGCGTGATTGAGGAACAAACATCCAAACTCACAAACATCCAAGCACACAAACTTTCACATTTATAATATTAGTAGGATATACATTCATATACCATATATGTCATCCTATTGTTTGTGAGTTTGTGGGTTTGGGTGTTTGGATGTTGTGAGTTTGTGGGTTTGTGTGTTTGGATGTTTGGATGTTCGGATGTTTGTTCCTCAATCACAGCCAAACGGCTGAATGGATTTTGGTGAAATTTCACACACACACACACACACACACACACACACATTTGCCAGGAAGGAATGATAGGCTACTTTAAATGTGGGTCACTCACCCCAAATCGCCACTGTCACCGTCCAAACACCCCTCCGGGCTCGGCTATAGAAGCTGGCATTCTGCCACCGCTGCTCTGTCCACGCTTCTCCTATTGGTGCATGGTAGTTGTGGGCGGGCTATGGAGCCAGGGCTGCGGCACCATAAGTTGAGGCCTCAATGTGGGCGTGCCGATTCAGCAGTGACACAGAGAACAACATGGCAGGCGCCCACAGGGACCCGGAGCCGCAGCTATGCCAGGCTGCCACACACATTGCGAAGGAGGCTGCTGCACCGACCCAACAGATACAGGTCAGTGCAGCGGGGGGGATGTCCCGGGGGAGGGGGGTGTCCGGCGGGGAGAGGGTGTCCTGGGCGGGGGGGGGGGGGGGGCCCGGGGGTAGGGGGTGTCCCCCGGTCGGTGTCCCCAGCTTCAGTTCCCCCGTGTAGTAACACTCACCTTGGTCTCCTTCGCTCCTGTGTGTGCTGGCTGACTGCATACACTTCGCGGCCGGCTGCCTGTGTGTCCTATATGAAGCACAGCAAGCTCCGGCGTCTGGTTGCTATGACGCTCACTCTGCTACATAAACGACACACAGGAAACAACACTAGAAGTCTATGCCGGCAGCCAGCACACACAGGAGCACAGGAAAGAGACACAGGTGAGTGGTACTACACGGGGGCCGCTGTAGGGGGGGGGGGGCATGAAGATGGGGGCAGAGATGGGGGGACATGAGACTGGAGGGCAGAGATGAGGGGGAAGAAACTGGGGGTAGAGATGGCGGGGCCATGAAGCTGGGGGCAGAGATGGGGGGACATGACACTGGGGGGCAGACATGGGGGGGGAGAAACTGGAGGCATAGATGGGGGGGCACATGAAGATGGGGCAGAGATGGGGGACATGAGACTGGGGGGCAGAGATAGGGGGGAAGAAACTGGTGGCAGAGATGGGGGGCAAGAAACTGGGGACAGATGAAGTGAACTAGGGGCAGAGAAGGGGGGGACATGAAGCTGGGGGCAGAGATGGGGGGGAAGAAACTGGGAGCAGAGATGGGGGGACAAGATACTGGGGGCAGAGATGGGGGGGCATGAAGCTAGGGGCAGAGATGGGGGGACAAGATACTGGGGGCACCGATAGGGGGACAAGAAATATAAGCGGTTCGGCGCCACCGCCAACCCGCAGATGAAGTCGCGGGTACCTGCTAGTATATATATATACTTATATGAATGTATGAATACTATATATACTCACATATATAAATACACTCACTCCTACACATTATTATACTATACTATATACATACCTGTATACATACCTGTATACGAACATACAGTACTCACACAATATACAAGACAGAAACTTTAAACAAATGTACACATATATACATATTAAATAGACAGATTTTACCAAAATAATATACTCACATTTTCCAGAAGAGTGAACCGTCACAGCATACTGCTTTCAGTCTTCCCCACACGCTCCGATGTGAGAGACGACTCACTGTGAGGAGGAGGGGAGGGGGAGGGAGGAAGTCCGGGCAGCACAGCAGGTCCTAACAGGAAAGCAGCTATACAGTAGCTGCAGAAGGTCAATGAGAGGATTACGAGCAGCCATTATAGCTGATGCTGAAGCTGCACACTTGTCCTCCAATATGTACTTTCCCTATATATTGGAAGGACACTATGTGCAGCTTCAGCATCAGCTAATGAGGGCCCGTTTTTGCTGAGGCAAATGCAGATGCATTGGTCAGGTGCTCGATTTGGGGCCCCTGACCAATGTATCTGCATTAGTACAATGAGGACTTAACAGTCGGGACTCGGGGCCCACCGGGGGATTCACCAACTGAGAGGGAAGCTCTTGCAGTTGTATGGGGATGCCTTCATTTTCATCTTTACCTCTTTGGTCATTCATTCACAATGATCAGTGATCATAAACCACTCATTCCAATCTTCCAATCTTCAATAAACATTCATCAAAGCCACCCCCACGATTTGAAGCTGGCTACTCCGCCTGCAGACCTACCACTTTCACTTGAGATATGAGGCAGGAGCTGGGAACCCTGCAGACTATTTTTCAAGACAGCCACAGTCTTCACCACAGTCTACCAAAGACGACTTGCCTGCCACTGTCTTAGCTGAGGAGCATGTAAATTTCGTTGTTAGGAAGCGTTCACACTACCGTCGGTGTCCGACAGGTAGTCTCCGCTCCTAGTGTCCGCTCAAAATCTGGCAGGGACATTAGGAGCGGACACTAGCTGTGTCCGTGACACCTGTCATTTATTTCAATGGGCATCGGGTGCTTTCTTTTGCACTTCGTGCCCTTCCTTCCCTGTCCGCAAGTGAAGGTGTCCGACTTCTCAAGCAGACAGAAGAACCCTGCATGTAGGGTTTTTCTGTCCGCTTGAGAAGTCGGACATCTTCACTTGCGGACAGAGAAGGACGGGCACGGAGTGCAAAACAACGCACCCGATGCCCATTGAAATAAATGACAGGTGTCACGGACACAGCTAGTGTCCGCTCCTAATGTCCCTACCAGATTTTGAGCGGACACTAGGAGCGGAGACTACCTGTCGGACACCGACGGTAGTGTGAACGCTCCCTTACAAATTCTGTGTCAACAGCAATGACCATAGAAGAAATTAAATGTGGTGGATTCTGATCCCCAACTTCAGTTAGTTATTGACGTTGTTTGGTCTAAGAACTGGAGCTCCTTTCTAGCTGAGACTCACCTTCAACCACAAACATCATATTTGCAGGCCTTCTTTCATGCAAGACACTCTGTATCTGACTCAAACATACTACTGCGTGACAACCGCCTGGTCATACCTCAGAAACTTCAGAGTAGAGTGATCGATCTGGCCCATGAGGCCCATCAAGGTATAGTTAAAACAAAGCAATTGCTTAGGGAGAAAGTATGGTTTCCAGGACTAAACAAGTAGAAGCAGTTATCGCCACATGTATACCTTGCCAAGCAACTATGGTGGATCATAGCCGAGCACCAGTACAAATGACACCTCTGCCAGAAAGTCCATGGACTGCTGTGAGTGTTGATTTCTGCACTTTGCCAGATCATTCCTATATACTGGTTGTTATAGATGATTTTTCTAGGTTTCCAGTTATTGAACCTGTTTCCACCACCTCTAACAAGAGCTGTCATACCAAAACTGGACAAGATCTTCTCTGCATATGGCATACCTGAAACAGTGAAGACTGACAATGGGCCACCTTTCAATAGTGCAGATTTTCAGTCTTTTTCAACTTATTTTGGTTTCACCCACAGGAAAATAACTCCTTACTGGCCTCAAGCCAATGTCGGTGAAGTGGAGCGCTTCATGCAATCATTAAAACTCTTCAGATTGCTACCATGGAACACAAGGAAGAATTATACAGATTCTATAGACAGTACAGAGCAACCCCACACTCTACTACAGGAACTCCACCAGCAACTGCGCTTTTTGGCAGGCCTTTGTGCATTAAGCTTCCAAACATCTCTGTAATTTCTGTCCAGACTCCATTGGTCCTCAAAGATTCCCTTGCCAAAGGTAGGATGAAAAGATATGCAGATAAGAGCAGTTGTCTCTTCAAACAGCTGGATGCATGGAATAAAGAGTTCTGATCCATAAAAGTAACTATCACATAGTGGACTTATTCCAGATGATCTGCATCCTCACTACAACACTTATCACAACCACAGATTTGTCTCCCCACTAACAATAGGCCACTGGCCACTGTAGCACTTACATACCATCAAAACTGGCTAAACTCGCTACCAAACCATTGCCTTGTTTGCAGTATAACTTATATGTCTAAAAAAACCCTCACATTACTCCAATAAATGGGTGATGTTTGGAGCATTTTAAATGTTAAAGGCGTAAAAGTGAGTGTCAGCACAGTGTATGGTTAATCTCTGAGTTTGTATCCTCTGCTTATTATACATGTCACATTCACTTTGACATAACTTGTGTTTGCCTTAGAGAGCTAGAACTTGGATAGATTCCTTGGAATTCTCAGAGTTCTGAGTTCTAAGTTTTATAGATGGGGTCCTAGGAGCCCTGACAGTATTCTACACTATGTTTTATAGATAGATAGGTTCCTAGGATCTGTGACAGTGTTCAACACTATGTTTAATAAATAGAGTCTTAGGAGCCCTGACAGTATTCTATACTATACTTTATGGATAGGTTCCTAGGAGCCCTGACAGTCTTCTACACTATGTTTTAAGCCAGTTTAAAATGTGGGTCATACCAAACCTGTTCATCCTGAAATAAACTGAGGACCCGAGCCACTGAACCTGAACATGAAACGTATCCTGAGAGGTTCACCCATCTATAAGCCAGAGTTGTACTTTCCATTTTGACTCTCCATTCACAGCCAGAGCTGCAGTCATCAGCTTGACTCTCTAGTCACATCAAAAGTTGCACTCACCATGGTGTCATAGGCCCAATTAAATGACTACAACTATACTTAACCTTAAATAACCCTAAATAAAAAACACTATTGGATGAATAAAGGCCTCGATGTTTATTAAGGGTTACAGTTGTAATAATTAATTCAATCAATCAACTAATTGGATCAATCAATTAAACACAAATAAATATATTAACCAATATAAATAATGAAATAACCAAAATCAAATAAACTATAAACCAATAATTCAACATAATCAATAACCATAAAGACCAAAGAAACTAGTCCAGCCAGCATTAGCTGGGTGACCATTACCCTCTAATAAAATATCGCGACAGTCCCATAGAGTACGTATAAAACAACGGGCGGGTGGGCGGGAGTTGCAAAGGTTCAATAACTTCTTCTGAGGCAACAGCCTCCCACTGTGAATCTCCTTTTATATCCAAATATGTTGCCATCCAGCTGTCAAGGACCAATCATCTGGCTCCTCCTATTCTGCCCAGAGATGGAGAACATCTGGATCACCAATCATCTGGTTCCTTCTAATCTGCCCGGAGATGGAGAAACATCTGGACCACCAATCAGCTGATGATAGAAACCTCTGAAAACCTCTGGAAGGCGGTTGATACCACTGCGACGCTGACCACAGGGGAAACCCTTGGTAAGTACCATGATAATACCTGAGGGAAAAGAAGGGGGAGAAACACAGCAGAAAGTATCCGAAAAAACACATCACCTAACATAACAACCCTAAAATAAAATTATAAACTATCTCTATGGGCCATGACACCATGTGTCCCCCAGGCTAATAGCTCTGGGGGGCCCTTTGTCATTCTGCCTCTCTATACACAGTGAAAGTTTAACTTATATTCTGTCTTTCCATTTCAAGCCGGGCTTGAACTCACCATTCTGACTTTTCAATTCCAGTCAAAGTTAGACTCACCATTCTAAATCTATAGTCACAGCCAGAACTGCACTCGCTTTTCTGACTCTCTAGTCACATCCAGGTTGCACTCACCATTCAGACTGTTTAGACACAGCTAAAGCTGCAGTCACCATTCTGACTCTAGTCACATCTAGAGCTGCACTTATCATATGTAGGCCAGATATGTGACTTGTCTCTTCACTTTCTCCAGGTCCATCACATTCTATGTCGCTGCTCTTATTACCTCTCACAATACTCCTCTAGGACTGAGCCTACTTTAGAACTGTCCTGATAACCATTTGTGTAACTCGGGTTCTTATAAAGCACAGGTTTTCGGCTTCCTACAAGCCATTGGTTGCCTCCCACCAACCACACTCCACTATTCCTCTCCTTCTGGGAATATATATAGATATATGGTATATATCAGGGGTTGGCAGCCTTTTTTGTTCGGCGCGCCGATTTAAAGTAAAAAAAAATAATTAAAAATTATGGTGGTCCTCGGAGTGCCAGGCAATAATTGTAGGGCTGGCGACCCCTACCCTATAGTCATATAGCACAAACCACAGCATGGGGGGGGGGGGCTGTCATACTGTGCTCCCAGCTACATACGTTTACCGCTATTTGCCTACAAGTAAAGTACCTAAAGTGCCTATAAGTACACCCGTACTTATCCATTAGAAGCAATGCAAGTACATGTGTAACTGGCAATTCATGGTAAATGTATGTGACTGGGAGCAGAGTGAGGTAACACCTGTAAAGGAAGGGGGGGGGGGGGGCGACACACTATGTACCTGAATGCTTTCACAATGTTCTTCTTCTGCCACACATGTAGGTGGAAACACAATTGATCTTGTCTTCCATCGACTCCTCACAGTTTCTAAGCTTACTAACTCTTCTCTGCCACTCTCTGATCATAATCTTCTATCTCTCACCATCAGTGCCTTCTCCCCTTCACAAGATACCCCTACCCATCACACATATAGGAATTTGCTATCGACACACAGCACCTCTCAGATACTCTACAGTCCTCTCTGTCCCAAACTGGGCACCAGTCCCTATAATGAAACCCTTAAAAATGCATTGGATGAGGTGGCTCCCCCCTCCACTCGTAAAGTCCCACATAGGAGGCAGCAACCCTGGCACACGCCACAGACACGATTTCTTCAGTGGTGCTCTAGGTGTGCGGAACATCTCTGGAGAAAATCACATTCACCTGCAGATTTCCTCCACTTCAAATTTATGCTTAAAACATATAGTTCTGCCCTTTACCACGCCAAACAAGACTATTTCACCGCCCTCATCTCTTCCCTCTCCAGCAACCCTAAAAGGCTTTTTGAAACTTTTCACTCCTTACTCACACCCAAGGTGCAGACGCCATTCACAGACCGTAGTACCGATGACCTTGCCACTTATTTCCATGATAAAATTGATAAGATCCATCAGGAAATTACTGCCCAAGCCCCAGGTGGCATTGATCCCATCACCAACCGCACTTCAGACTGTACATTCTCATCTTTTGAACCTGTTACAGAAGAGGAAGTCTCCCAACTACTTTCTTCATCTCGCCCTACAACCTGCAGTAGTGACCCCTTCCCCTCACACCATCTCCAATCTCTGCCGCCTGCTGTCACTACTTATCTTACTAAGATATTTAACCTCTCTCTCTTCTGGAATCTTCCCATCCTCCTTCAAGCATGCTGTTATAACCCCGCTATTTAAAAAAAACCCTCCCTGGACCCATCCTGTGCTGCTATCGACCCGTCTCTAACCTCCCCTTCATCTCTAAACTCTTAGAACGCCTGGTCTATTCTCATTTAATCCACTATCTCTCTGCTTGACCCCTTACAATCTGGTTTCCACGCTCTGCACTCTACTGAAACGGCTCTCACAAAAGTCTCCAATGATCTCCTAATGGCTAAATCCAATGGTGACTTCTCTCTTCTTATTCTTCTGGATCTCTCTGCAGTTTTTGACACTATTGACCATCAACTCCTTCTCACTATGCTTCGCTCAGTCGGCCTCAACGACACTGCGCTCTCCTGGTTCTCCTCTTATCTCTCAGACCGCACTTTCAGTGTATCATTTGTGGGCTCTGTTTCCTTCCCTCTTTCCCTTGCTGTTGGGGTTCCTCAGGGCTCGGTCCTAGGCCCCCTGCTCTTTTCTCTTTACACAGCCCCCATTGGACAAACCATCACCAGATTTGGCTTCAGGTACCATCTTTATGCTGATGACACCCAATTATACACATCTTCCCATTACATCACCCCTGCACTCATACAGAACACTAGTGACTGTCTCTCTGCTGTCTCAAATAACATGTCCTCACTCTATCAAACTAAATCTCTCCAAGACTGAACTACTACTGTTTCCCCCATCTAATAGATCTGTCCCTGATATAAAGATTGTAGTCTCAGGCCTTATTATAACTCCTAGGCAGCAGGCCCGCTGCCTCGGGGTCATGTTTGACACAGACCTTTCCTTCACCCCTCATGTTGAATCACTCGCACGTTCATGTCACCTCCACCTCAAAAATATCTCCAGAATATGCCCTTTCCTTACCAGGGATACACTAGACACTTATTGTCTCTCTGATTCATTCTCGCCTTGACTACTGTAACTCCTTACTAATTGGTCTCCCCATACTAAACTCTCCCCTCTACAATCTATTCTGAATGCAGCGGCCAGGCTCATCTATCAGGCTAGACGCTACAGCGATGCCTCTGGTCTGTGCCAGTCGCTACATTGGCTGCCTATTCATTATAGAATAAAATATAAAGTATCACCCTCATCCATAAGGCTCTCCATAATGCCGCCCCTCCCTACATTTCCTCCCTCATCTCTGTCTACCGCCCAACCCGTGTTCTCCGTTCACTCAATGACCTAACACTTACATCCTCTATTATCAGAACCTCCCACGCTCATATACAAGACTTCTCCCGAGCTGCACCACTTCTTTGGAATGCTCTACCCCGGACAGATTAACTCCCAATTTCTACAGTTTCAAATGCAAACTAGACGCATCTTTTAAGACAGGACTATCACAATTTCTAATGTAAACCCTTCCATACTATAATTAGAATCCCCAAAATTTAACCTTCCTCTGTCCCCACTCCCACATGATATGATGTCATCTCATGCTAACTTTATAGGTCCAAGCTCCATCCACATTTTAAAGGACACGACTAGTGATGGCTCATAAAGTTGTTTGTGTAACGACAGTAACCTCTATTACAAAAGTGTCGGACCTCTGCATAAGCAATGCCGCCCCTGCTACCTCGTGTCACCCCCTCTACCTCATAGATTGTAAGCTCTTGCGAGCAAGGCCCTCAGTCCCATTGTGTGAAATGACTTTGTAATGTATCTGTCTGTATTTGAACCCTACAAATTGTACAGTGCTGCGGAATATGTCGGCGCTATATAAATAAAAATTATTGCTGCATCCAGTACTTTCATTTTTCTGTAAGTGATGCTGAAACATTTCAGCCACATTTAATTCCTGGCGATGCGGCAACAGCAAATCCACAGCCAGAAATTAGTGGGTGTCAAATATACCCCAACGTGACAGCACTGGTGCCCAGAAACTGGATTTGGCTATAGCCGCATCTGGGTACACTGTGTCACAACCTGAAGAGAGGAATGTTATTGAGCTGCAGGTGGCAAGAATGTGTAAGTGAAGAGGCCACAGCAGCTCAGTGGTTAGCACTGCAGCCTTGCAGTGCTGGAGTCCTTGTGTTCAAATCCCACCAAGGGCAAAAAAACCATCTGCAAGGCGTTTGTATGATCGCCCTGTGTTTGCATGGATTTCCATCCCATATTCCAGAGATAGGGTGCATTCAGACTACGTAACGCCGGGCGTGTATGAGAGCCGTACACGCCGGCATTACGGCAGACTGCCGAACACTTCCCATTCACTTCAATGGGAGCGCTCGTAACAGCGGCGTTTACGAGCGCTCCCATTGAAGTGAATGGGAAGTGTTCGGCAGTCTGCCGTAATGCCGGCGTGTACGGCTCTCATACACGCCCGGCGTTACGTAGTCTGAATGCACCCATATACTGATAGGGGGAGAAAAAAAAAAAAATATATATATATATATGTGCAAGTGTCTGAATATGTTGAGTGAAGGTGAGATCAGAGTAAAGTGGGCACTCTGAGGTTCAGCCATCACAAACTGTAGTGTTTTCAAAACACAACAAGATAGTCTCTCTGAACAGTTTATTTTTCCTCTCAGCACTTATACATGATCCACAGTTACAGATATGGGATATTAGTCGCTGTCTTCTCCCAAGGTCAGCTTGTCAAACAGGTATTCTCCCATGCCAACCTCGGCTGCCTTCACACGTTTCAGGTTGGTAATGTGGTCTCCCAGTTTCTTGATCAGTTTCACCTCTTCCTCAAGATATTCTCTCTCCAGGAAGTCACACATCTGTATGTGAAAGGGATATTAAGCAGTTTTAATGCATGTAATTTTATATTAAATTAAGGGTGTTGCACTTCATAAATCATGTATTAATTGCTGGGACATATCTATTGACAATGGTTAAAGTGGGAAGTACATGTGCCTGCCAACAATTAATGCACGCCATCCAAGATCACACCGTCCCGTAGCATGATCAGGTCAGTTATTGCAAGCGTTTACAGCAATACTCACTCAATAACTACCCCAGTTGTCTACTGATTGTACCATAAAAGGTGCAATACCATCAGCAGCACAGAGCCCTGTGTAACAAACATACAACTAACAATAATCGCTACTAGTCATAGAGGTTCCCTCCACATGTATAGATGAGAGTCTACTGCTGTGTCATTGTCAGCCTACACTCAGCCTGATACTGGCAGTGTAAGTGGACCTGGAAAAAGCCATTTTCTCAAAAGCATAAATGTTCTATTCAGGGACCCAAGAGTCGCTGGGAATCCTCTTAGACCTTCTTACAGTGTAGTTGAGTTGGCTTAAGGTGGTTCAAACACCTTGAACATATGAAAGCTTTCTACTAAGGAGGAGGGGGGGGGGGGGAGGCAGCTGTGAGGAAGGGAGTATAATGATCCCCACATCAAAAGTTTGCATGTGGGGCCCAGTCCTTACTAGTTATGCCTCTGGCTATTACACACTGGGGCACTAAATTAGGAGGACAGGTTTTTGGGTGGCAGAAAACAGGACCACAAAAGCATGTTTATTGTTGCCGTCTATGATCTTACAAGTCAGGCCTAACCTACATCTGGTACCTACAGAGAGTTGCCTTTTTGTACATGCACCATAGTTCTACTGAGGCTTGAGTGTCAGAGCGATGCATTGCCAGCGAGAGGAGTCATCTAACTTGCAGTGGTTGTGTTGGGCAGGACCCAGTAGAAGACAAAGCAATTCAGCAGGTGCAAACATATTTCCAGTGCCATCAACAGCCCACTTGTGCACACTTGTTACAGTGACCGCCCACAGTAGGGTTAGAGAAGCTAAACTCTTAGTCAGCCAAGTTTACAGTAGATTGTCTAAGAGGGCCTGCTGAGGGAATCCCTTTAGTGCTATAGTAGAAACAAAGCTCGTGAAGAGGACAGTGTGACAAGAGGGCACATTGCAGTGTGTTTTTGGCCCAAGATGATCCTATGCCAAGAATGCACCACATTTACATCCATCTGTGCCAGAAAGTGAGCATAGATTATATACAGATACTAATCATAGGTCTTCAATTGGATCATCTTGTTTATGCATGTGATATCATCCATACAAGTCAGTTTTTACAAGTCACAGGATTGGTAAGGTGGGGGATGCATGATGAGAGTTCCTGCATTCCAGAGTGTCAGACTTACATGAGGGTCATTGTGGTCCATAGCAATCTTGTGGAGGTCCAGCAGAGCTTGGTTTAAACTTTTTTCAAGTTTCAAGGCACCCTCCATAGCACTGGTTCCATTATTCCATTCCTTAGCCTCAGGTTTCTGAAGTAGAAGTAACAAAGCCTTTCAATGAAGTCAGGATAGACAGCAGCTTTCAGATTTTGACAATGGTAAAACCCGGAGGTAGGCAACCTTCAGCACGATAGCTGTTGTAAAGCTACAACTCCCAGCATGCATACTTGCTCAGCAGTTATTGAACTCCCATGGAAGTGAGTGGAGCATTTTGGGAGCGGTAGTCTCACTGCAGCTGGAGTGCCAAAGGTTGCTGACCCCTGGCATAACTCCTATAAGTTAGTGTGCAGAAATAAGCTTGTAGTAGTGGTGAAGGCTCTCTCTCTCTAAGCATTGATTACATGCCCAGTCACAGGCCTCATCAGTGACCCTGGGGTGCATGAAAGATGCAGGCCAGCACCTCCACTGGTGCCACACAAGTTCGGGTGCTACCTAGTTGATTATTCCAACAAGTACTAGCTGGTATTTTACTCACTGATCCCTGCTCATGTTATGTTTGGCCACCGCTTTTGACTCCAGAGCGAAAGAACACTGCAGCACCCTCTGGATGAAGCAGAGGCTGGACCACAATCGGGGGCAAGATATCGGCCAATACCTTTTGGAATAAGCCAATCGATAGCAGCTGATTAAAAGTGCTGCCCATAGTTTGTGGCCCCAAACCTGTGTACATCAACTGTACAAACCTCCCTAGAAATGGACCTTCTTACCTTGATATCTTGAAATAGTATTCGTCCTCCACGTTTGTTCTGGAACTTTAGCAGTTTCTCAGCCTGTTTTTGCTTCTCCTCAGACTGTTCATGGAAGAATGCTGAGAACTTGGCCAAAGCTATATCATCCCGGTCAAAGTACAATCCCTATGGTGAAAGATATTCAGAATTTAAAGCCCTGATGGAAGGTCTAAAGTGATCATTGCATCTGGGTAGACTTACCAGGACAAACCACTTTTGATAGAGGAGAAAAACAAAAAAAAAAAAAAATTCCTGTTTCCTGTAGACATGTCAGTTTGTTCTCTTATACAGAGATGACCCAAGGTTTGTGTGGCAAGATCTTTAGAAAGTATTTTATATATCCCCCAGTTGAACAGTATTAAAGAGGAAATGCTGAGCTTGGGGAGAATTTTCTGACTTGATTCAGCATTTCTTCCATCATATGCTGTCCTCATGGTTAACCTGGAAAACCCACTGTAGTGTTCAATTTATGGAGCTACTCAATAACAGGAGGTACCATAGAACACAGTATCCAGGGAACTTCGATTTTCACATAGCTTTCCTGCCATCTTCCAGCCTGTTTTACAACAATCTGAACAGCATCTTATTTAAAGGCTACAGACTCCTCTGGCAATAGCTTGTCTACCATGATAAGAGGATCAGGCGGAAATTCAATCAACCCAATCCTCCCACCTGGGAAGAGTTAGGATACTGCATGTACAATGGCAGGTTAGTTTGCAGGAATGACCAGTTTCTAACATTCTTGAAAGCTTTGGGAAGGTCTTCAGTACATAACCAATTTTTCCCAGACAAGTCAATATATTAAGAGGATATTGTGTTCTAGTTACTTTTTTGGATTAATAAACCTAAACATTGTACATGTGGCTCTTTAGGTCACCTAAATGGCTTTTAAACAGAGGACACTTGCAGTAGCCATTCATAGAACTTTAGAACTACTGACATTCTAAACATTACATAGTTAGGAACAAGCCCCACCATAAACAGGACATAGATTGACTGGTACTCAAACACATTTACTCAGCTGTAGAAGTGTGTGCTAATACACTACTCACCACAGACAAGTAGAAATAGGAGGCATGCAACACAAGGTTGATAGTACGGTTGACTCCAGCCTCACTGTCCTGGTGGAAGTTCTGGCGGATCTGAGAGCTCATGATGATGGTGGTAGCTACTGTCTCAGATAATAAGATGAGATTCTAGAGAGATGGACAAGTTCAGTAGATCTAAGCACAGTTCCGTTCAAACCCTGTTGAAGCAAGAAACAGAAACTACTGACTACCAGCACTGATGGATGGACTGCTGATCTCTGGCTTTTATACGGTCACCGGGTGGAGTCTTCTAAGACATAATCCTCCCACCTACTTTCATCACATTGTTGGGCTTGTAAATTAGGAAGTAATGCAAAACAGAAGATCTTGTCATCAATGTAAACCTGTACTGGAAAGGAAAGAGTTAAAAGTCTAGCGTCAGGGTTCCACAGTGTTAATTGTTATGGGATATTGCGCTAATTTAGTAAGGGCAGACTTTATGTACACTATGGAAAGTGTTATTTTGAAACTCAATGCAGAAAGATTAGAAAGTAAGAATTGTTCTAAACATGCCATACTTCTAGATAGAGAGGTACTCGCATTGCCACCATGCTGTATCTAAATAGCTGGGGTCACAGCTCTGTCATTTATTTCAGTAGGCGATACCCAGCTAAGCAATGCTGAGAAATTCCGTTCTGGGCAGAATGATTTAAAGCGTAACTAAAATTTCAGACAACTTTTGATTTTCTGGCAGCATGTGTGTCATTAATACATTTTGTAATATACTTTATGAACACATTTTGGCTCCTTTCTGTGAAAACCTGCATTTTTAACTCTTTCCCTTGCTTTTGTATTGAGAGTTTTTTTTCTGGCTTGCACTGAGTGTTAGTTTGTACAGGAGTATGTGGCTATGTAAGGCTAGGTTCACACCTGCGCCTGGTCTCCATTCACGGTTTCCGGCAGGATTTTTCTCTCCACATTTTTCTACTTTACATGCTGAAATCTGGAGGACCCCATTATACTCCATGAGGTCTGCGGGTTTCTGTGGATTACTGCTTTTTAGGCTGAGGCCCCATGTTGCAGAAACACAGCTTTTTTTTGTTTTTTTGAGCCAAAGCCAAGAATGGCTAAAAAAGCAATGGAAAATATATTGGAAGTTCTTATACTTCTCCCTTCTGCTCAATCCAGTTCTAGATTTGGCTTAAAAAAACGCAACAAAATCTGCAACAAAAAAAAGCTGTGTTTACACAATGTGGGACTTGAGCCTTAACCTTAGCCTTAAGTATTATCATGGACCATTATCATCTATCATAGACCTCTATCATACACATGTCATTATGACAGACACCATGATAGTACTTAAAGGGATTCTACCATTAAAAATTTTTTTTTTTCTAGGTAACACGTCGGAATAGCCTTTAGAAAGGCTATTCGTCTCCTACCTTTGGAAGTGATCTCCACCGCGCCGTTCGTTCAAAATACCGGTTTGTACCGGTATGCTAATTAGTTCTCTCGCAGCGATGGGGGCGTCCCCATTGCTGCTCAAAAACCGACTCCAGCGCCGCCTCGATCTTCTTCTGCATCCTCCCTTTCCTTCTTCGGCTTGACGTCAGACGCCTGTGCAGTACGCTCTGTTCGGCTCTGTTCTGTTCGGGGTGAGTGTGCGACGCTCTCCAGTGGTGAACCTAGCCTTTCTGCTGCCTGAGGCGAACAACAGAAAGGCACCCCCATCCCCCGCCAGACTAAATACCGGGGGGGAGAGGGGTGCTAGTGGTAACATACCAGAGACGACCCTGACTAATCGCTCACATTTCCCGTCTCTTCCCTTTGGACTGCCATGACTACTTCCAGCATGTGATTTGTCTCTGTAAAGTTTGCAACACAAACATCTTTGACTCCTCACTTCTCCAGGCACCCAACCCATATTGTCCTCACCTACACAAAGCCCCTTAAAGAAGACCTTTCATGAGTTGGGGCACATACGGTTTTATATACCGCTGGAAAGCCTACAGTGCGCTGAATTCAGTGCATTGTTGGCTTTCACGATCTGTGAAAGAGCTATTGGTGCTGGTAACGTAGCTCTTCACCGTCAGAAGGGCGTTCATGACAGTCAGTCAGGAACGCCCTACTTCACAGCAGCGCCCCCTCCCCTCCTGATAGTACTTGTCCATAAACGAGTACTGGGGAGACGTTCCTCCCTGCTCTCACAGTACAGCGCTATAGGCGCTGCTGTGAAGAAGGAGCGTTCCTGACTGACTGTCACGAACGCCCTTCTCACGGTGAAGAGCTATGGTACCGGCACCATTAGCTCTTCACCTGGGGCACAGATCGTGAAAGTCGACAGTGCACTGAATTCAGCGCACTGTCGGCTTTCCTGCGGTATATAAAACCGCATTTGCCCCAACTCATGAAAGGTCCTCTTTAAATAGTGCCCCTTATTAATAATACCCCCCTTATATTAATAATGCCCCAAATAGTCCTTATATAAGTACCAAAACCACAACAAATAAGGTAAGCTACTGAGATGCCGGAACATTCACGTGTACTGTGCAACCAACAGCTTCAGTACCATGCCAACTTGAGAACTGCCGAAATGCCAGAGCAGGCGGATCATCAACGCCAACAACACGCTCATTATATGGCATCCCAGTGAGCTGCTGACATGCCGGAACAATCACAGGCACAGTGCAAGAAAAAACTTCAGCAGCAGGACAGCTTGAGAGCTGCTGAAACGCCAGAGCACAACATCGACGGCAGCAATTTGCTAAATTGAGGCGGATCATACACGCCAACAACCTTCAGACGAAGTCGCGGGCAGAGGCTAGTTTTTATATATATTTGTTTATTTCAATAAAATTTTTATATATTTTTGTAGATAATGTTTAGTGCTTTATTTACGTCATTTGTTGTGGTTTTGGTATTTATATAAGGGTTATGAGGGGCATTATTAATACAAGGGGGGGTATTTATATAAGGGCTATTAGGGGTATTATTAATACAAGAGGGGGGTATTTAAAATACCCCCCTTGTATTAATAATGCCCCTAATAGCCTTTACATAAATAACTCCAGTTAATAAAGTGCCCCCTCCTAACGACCCATTAAATACCCACTACTCGCCTTAAAAAAAAAAAAGTTATATTCACCAACCTAGGAGTACTTGATGCAGCCGGCGTCTCCTCTTCATTAGCTGGGATCACAGGCCGTTGCCTTACATCGATGTAAGGCCGTTGCCTTACACCGCCTCATTAGAGGTGCAACCCTGACGCTCTCTGGGCAGTTGTGGTTCTGGGTCCCAGAATTTAACAAGTCCAACTCCACCATCAGGATCTCTGGTGAAGACCTCTGGGACCTGGTTCCGCTCCAGTTAGTAGAGCGTTGTACACTCAGGACTGTTTTGGGCCTCGGTGTTTGGGGATTCTGGTTGCACAGGAATAACTGTCCGTGTTTGTTGCATCAGGTTCCTAACACATTACACAATCTGATAACACAACTCAATGGAGGAAACCGGAGGATGCTAGTTAGTGTTGTTAATGGTAGGTCAAGGACACTCAACCAACTTCTCCAGACCATCTCCCAAATTGGGGAAAGATTGTGAATGCCTACAAAGTACCTAATGGTGTTGGTAGTCTACCTGAGGTGCTTTCAGTTGAAGGGGATTCCCTTTACTCCTGAAACTGGTGAATGTAGACAAAAGGGCCTTGAAGGTAAGTGTATGAATGACTCAGGAGATAGTAGTGCATTTGAAAGAAATTATGAAACTTTACTGACTGAGGTAACCAATGCGACTTTACCAGGTGGAGGTAGTAATAGGAGTTCCACTGTCATTGATGGTGCTGAACATGGTAACAGTTCTTACACAGCAAGGGGGATGCCCATACTATACTCTGCCTCTCCCACTAAGTATATGGGGGCTGATGTGTCAAGGATCCCTGTCTACTGTGGGGTTTATACTGTGGGGCGCTGGGAAACCTCAACTTCTCTGCCAGTTTGGCACTTCTCTTCGCTCTCAGGCTGCTGGCAGAGATTCTTCCCTGTCTGAGGGCTGCAGCATTAGTGAAGTTGGGGGGAGGTGCCTCTGATATGAGCCCACTATATTCCCCTCAGGACCTGCAATGGTCACTCACTCTCAGTGATGGTCTTCTCTGCTCAGAAGACTTCACAGACTCTGTCTGGACACTCCAAGTGTCCTCCCTTCACCCCATTACACAGTGGATTAGTCAATAAAAGGGGGAAATTAACATAGGAAAGCTGCAAACATGCAAATGTATACAGACAGTGACATAAAATAAAACAAACAAAACAAAAATATAGCAGTGCCCACTGAGATGCTTCAATTGCTGTGCTTTAACTTGAGCTGGCCTTGGCAAATCTTGAAAGTCCTACGGTTGGAATTGTAAAGTAGAACCAATAATAAAAAAACATAATATGTACAGTGCACAATAACAATAACAATAATAAAAACAGAGGGTCAGTCAGTAGTCCAGTCGTCCTGTCAGAACTCAAGGGAAAGGAGTGTAGGTAACAGAGAACTAGAGACACAGGTTCATTAATCATCTCAGGTAAAAACAAGGAATAGTGAAAATACAGACATGTGGGATCACAGGTCTGTAAATTGTCCATGTAAAGTCCTAGAGGACATGAAAACACAAGGGGGACTCCAGGAGCCACTGGGAATAACAGAGCACAGGAGTCATAAACTGGGGCAGTATCCAAAGTTTGCACTGATGAAGCAAGAAAATGAGAATGGGTCTATACGTCCACACATATATAAGACAGGGAAATCTACTCCTGCTCATCTGGCATCCCCATAATTCAGGTACCTGACTGGTCTCTTGCCTCTGGTGGCTCTTTGGGATTTCCTCAGGGTAATTTCCTCAAGAATAACAGATATCCCAGCAGGATCATGAGGGACATCATCAGGGACAACAGGAATCTCAACAAGAACAGTAAGGTTGATGTTGGTAGTCCATCTGTTCCTCTGGGCTGGTGTTGATGGTAGGTGGTGATATCTCTGGAGGTAAGTTCAGTGCTTCACCTCTAATTAGGATCATGAAGGTCAGGTATGGTGCAATGAATTGAGGAGGCACACCATTCCTAGGAAGTGGTATTTTAGCATCTGATGGATCTGCTGATGCATGAGGAATCTCTTCATCTTAACTCTTTTCTGTCAAACAGTTTCAGTAAGTATTGATGAACCACTTCGGGGTTCCATCTTTCTTTTTCAATGATGTTCATGACAGGATATGGCAGATACTCTATAAGGTTCTCTTTTTCATATAATATCCAATTTGGTGGTACCATGGTCACTCTTTAACCGCACTCTGTACCCGACTACAAAGGGAGCAGCTTTGACATAAAGGTTATGGTCCGTTATGTTCATAAAGGTTCTAAAGGTTCCTTTCTTGTATGCCTCCACAGTGTCATGGACTTCAACCAGTTGCCTTTGATTCACCCAGTTAGTCATTGGCAGTGGGTTGATCTCAATGGAGTCTCCCATAGCACAATAAGCTGGCAGTTTTCCATATCTCCTAAACATCAAGTAGTGTGGTGTGTACCCAGTAGACAGTTGATTTAGATTGTTATACTGGTACACAAGTTTGGGAAATAACTCCAGCCATTCATGTTCTGAGGTGGCTGAGTTTTGAGAAGGCCAAAAAGGATCTGGTTTATCTTTTCATACAGGTCATTATCCCGAGAGTGATAGGCAGTGGCACAGAGTTCCTGGAAGACCTGGGGCTCAAATGAAGAATCTTTGCTGTAAGGATCTCCTCTGGGCAGCCATAGGGTAGAAAAAAGGACTTACAGAAAGCTTCTGCTGTAATTTGACTGTTAAGTCTTGTACTAATTTGGTGTAATGATCAATGATGGTCATCCCATAACTATACCTATTGCATGAGGTGACCAATGGTCATGATTTCCAGAGAACTTGGCTCTACTCAGATTGCTCACATGCTGGACAGGGTACAAGAAGTGCCCTCACGCATTACCCCTTGATGTCTCCTCTCATACCAATCCAATAGAAATGGCTTTGAGTTCTGTACTTGAGAGTGGCCAGACTTGCTATAGTAGACCCTAACATAACTTCTGCATCATGTTCATTAATCATAATCTGGTAAAGTTACAAGATACAGTGTATGGTAAAGCACCTTGTCTTCATGAAGAAGTATCTCCTCTGTATCCACAATCATGTTCAGGAATCATAATCTGGTAAAGTTACAAGATACAGTGTATGGTAAAGCACCTTGTCTTCATGAAGAAGTATCTCCTCTGTATCCACAACCATTGCCACACTAGATTAACAAGTTCACCTCATTGTTCAGGTATTCTTATATCTTAGCCAAGACCCAGCTGTCACACTGGAGTCAATCCAACAGGCTTGTATTTGGCCACAAAGTTGTATTGGCCAGTCGAGGGACCCAGTTCTACCTCAGAAATCTTACATGGGTGGTGGCAAAATGCACCAATGTATTGTTGTAGTTGAAGTTGGAGTAGTGGCCAGATAGTCTTTGAATTTTTCAGTGATAGCTCAAAAAAGTGTCAAGAATTCCAATTTGAGGGAACTTTAGTTCTAGTCACTTCATTCAGCTCCTTTGAGGGATCAGCTAGCAATCCAAGGCAATCACCTTCTCTTTTCCTACTTGGACTTAAGACATGAGAGCTGTTAGGCCTTTGGTGCTGGCAACTGTAAGCAAAAAGATAGGAAAACTATAGTCTGAATAGCCCAGGATAGGTGGCTCAGTCAGCAGCCACTTGAGTCACAGGAAGGCTCCTTCCTGGCTCTCTCCCCATTCCCCATTCTATCGGGATCTTCCTTTTCATCTCTTCTTTGAGATGACTTTGTAACAGTTGTTGTAGTGGCTTAGAAATTTGGGCAAACTTTGGGAGGAACTGTCTGTACTAACCTGCAAAGCCCAGGAACTTTCTCACCTCCTTCACAGTTGTTAGACTGGGCCAATCATTGACCACGATGATCTTGTGGGGGTCAGGCATAATGTCCTCTCCACTCACCACATGACCCAGATAGTGAACTTCAGGCTGTAACAGATGACACTTTGAAGACTTCACTTTGATCCCATGCTGGATAAGAATTTTGAAAACTTCAGTCAGACATTGGAGAGTGACTGGTTCGCGATCCTGGATGCAGCTTGATAAACTTCCTCTTTTTCACTGACAAACTTCTGTTGAACAGCAAGGATATGGATGGTTTTCTAAATCATCGTCTGGCAGGATCATAAAGCTGTGGGTAGAGATTTCTTGAGGGCTTCCAACTTTTCACTGAAGCATTGTGTAATACATTTATGCCAAACATTGACATTTACCATGAATATATCTTGCTTCTACAACTTCACTTCTCTGCTTCCCATCTACACGTTGGGTTCCCAGTAGTCCTGGAGGGGTACACAGACTCTCTATTACAGGAAAGAACATTCAGCCAGGTCTCATGGGGTTGCTTCAGTTGAACATCATTAGAATTTTTTGGCTATCTGGATACTGGTGATTAGGGAGCCAGTATTAAGGAGTGCTGGGGGGAATATTGTGTTGATTCATTCTGGACAGGGAAACACAAATTCAGGAGGTGAGTCTGATTCTGATGGACCTACTGTTCTTACTCCTAGGGGTGGTCTTTTGCTTTATGGGTTGCCAACACAGCTGTTCAAGATATACCCCAGCCAACAGTTAGCTAGACTAAACCAAGGTCCAATAGAGGAGTGCACCATTCCATTACTCAATAACTGTGGGAAATTAATATTGAGAAGCTGAAAATTGTGCAATTGGATACATACATTGGCAGGAAACAAAACAGCAGTGTCCAATGGAAACTTTCACTCTCATTATTATTGCAACTCACACAATAGAATTGATTGATAACCTGTGAACTGTAATTGTTTTACAATTTTGTGATGTCAATAATAGCTTTCATGACCTTTGGGCACCATGACCAGGCACAATAACTAAGCAAAACACAGTTTTACCTCATCTCAAAGAGCAAGTAGATACACTCTGTTGTACCAATGAACCACACATCACTTGGAATCTTGTATTAATGAAAAACATGATTGTAATCAAAGGAGAATTCCTCTAGTTATACAGATTATATGAAATGGAATAGCAAAAGCTTAGATGCAACTCACCCACTGAAGGGGATGGACACATTTAATACACCCGATCTAAAAGGATACAGTTAGTTTCATAATAAGTTCAGAGTTTACCCATTATAAGAGATTACCAGCAACAATCAATGGTAATAAATTTATGATTTAATGATTTTTCTGTCATATGCTCTATATTAAAGGGGACCTTTCATGAGTTGGGGCACATACAGTTTTATATACTGCTAGAAAGCCGACAGTGCGCTGAATTCAGCACACTGTCGGCTTTCACGATCTGTGCCCCAGGTGAAGAGCTATCGGTGCCAGTACCATAGCTCTTCACCGTCAGAAGGGCGTCAGTCAGGAACACCCTTCTTCACAGCAGCGCCTATAGCGCTGTACTGTGAGAGCAGGGAGGAACACCTCCTCCACTCCTGATAGTGCTCATCCATAGACGAGTACTGGGGGGAACTCACACAGTACAGCGCTGCTGCAAAAAAAAAAAACGGTTACATGGCGGAGAGGCTGCATACAGACACCAGCGTTTTGCTTTAAAAACCCATTGAAATGAATAGGTTTTTAAACTGACCTTAAGCAAGCTGTCCCCAAGCTGTTTTTCTTGCAATTTCGGCAAAATAATGGCAGGCGGACAGCAGCGCAAGTGTGAATGCTCCCTTAGTGGACATTGAGGTCACTCAAGATTGATCCCATTGCCTGGTGCAGTAAAAAAGTTCTTTCTAATGAAAGTGTCACAATAGGCAGTCTTTGTATTTAATTTACAATGACAGTAGTAGGCCACAAGAACTGTCCACACTGAATACTAATATAGGAATTTTAGTAACCAAGTCAAACTTGACAAACACCTTCATGTATAAGACCCATATAAGTAGACTGTCAGAACAGATGTAACTTTTAATGATACACATACATTAGAAAACATCAACATATTAGTTCTAATTCCTCTGTGATAAAGGGATATTAAAGGACATTCTGCTGAGTCACTATTACAAAGTCTATGCTGAGTCACTGAACATACTATACTGTACATGACAGACATGAGATCACTTGTTAGCATCTCAGGTGCTCCTCACACCACATCTTTCCAAACAAGTGAAGAGGAAAACCCTTGTTCTCAGACCTCTATCCAAATTATTTAGTAATGGAAACATGAGATTTTTTAAATTCAGGATTACCTACTATCATATTATATTGATGCTTTGAATTGCATGCAGGATGTTTGACCTCACTATAAACTGCAAGCAACAGACTACAAAATATCTTGGGAGGCATATCCATAATGCATATTCTGACCACATCTAAAACCACATAAGGCTAAGGACCCATGCATCCAAAAAATCCTGTGGAAAAGTGGTGACAGAAACACATCAGAGTTTTTTCTGCAGCATTTCTCACAGAAAGAGAAAAAACTTTCTGCCCCTATTAAGCCAGTATTTCCGCAGGTATAATTGACATGCTGAGATTGCAAAAATACAGCTTTTCCACTTTTTGTAATGTATGGATTGGATTACTTACTGATCCTGGCTCCTGCTCATAGTCGCCGGCACTTCTTCTTTGCAGAGGCGGCTGTGAGCAGGAGCCAGGATCAGTAAGTGAGGCTGTGAGCCCACGAACTCCACAAACACTAACATTATACTCAGGGGTTCTTTTCAGACCCCCGAGTATAATGATCGGAGGCCCAGGAGAGGTGAGGGAACACTAAAAAAACTCTGTTACTTACCTCTCCTACTCTCCAGCAGGCTTTGGGCCTACTTGGTGATGTCACATGGGTGGGGTCTGCATCTGCTTTTTGCTTTTTACTTATTTGTATATTTTGTAAAATCTAATTAAATTAATTAGAATAAAAAAAAAAAAATCATGTACTCCATGCAGCATGTAGAGCTGAAGCATTTACCAAAGGGGAATGGTCACTTCATGTGGCTTTATCTTTGGTTTTATACCACCAAGGTTCTGGTAGCATGCTTCTGGTATCATAAGAAAGCTGAGATTCTCAGCTTTCATATAGCTGAAGTACCAACTGTAAAAGAATTAGAGATATCACTAGATCACACTAGTACTCAAACAATCTCCCAAAGCTTCTGTGTCGAGCAACACAAATAGAGGTACTTATGGAGCAACACAGGGAGTTGGTGAAACGCGTGTTAGGGCATGGTGTGCTGTGATCTGTATATTTTCTCCTTATGTTGCTCTTTGTGATAATCTTGTGGTCTGGGTTTGGGTTTTGCTTTTCAATGTCTTTGCTCTTTGAGAGCATTTTTTAGCCATTCCTAAGGCCCTTTTCTTCAGTTTTGGAGATTGATAGGATGCTACTTACTCGGTACTACCTTACTTGGGATGTTCTCTCCTCTTCTTCTATGTTTTTTTGTATATGTATGTATTTTTTAATCTTATATGGGTTAATTAAAGATGAATTATATTGTAGTGGTGTTCTGTGTGAGTATTTGTGTTTTATTAGGTGGTTACACACACAACCCATATGGTTATTTTGCTCACTTTTATATAGTTTGTACAAATTCTAGTAAATCAAATGTCTAACACTAGTTTAGGTCTGTTCACAATGCATGTGTACAGCATCATATACTATAACATTGACATTTCTATAGTTCAGATATTTGTCAGAAGTGTCCTCTTCTTACACATTTGCAGTTATCACATGACTCATTAGGCTCGATTCACATCTGCATTTGGTATTCCGTTCAGGGAGTCCACTTGGGGACCCCCTGAACGGAATACGAACGTATTGACAAGTGGTGAACTTATGAAAGTACACAGACCCCATAGACAATAATGGGGTCTGTGTGTTTTCTGCACAAGCTATGTGGAGAGGAAAGTAGTTCTTGAATTACTTTTCTCTCCGCACGACTTGTGCGGACAGCGCGCAGAAAACACAATGCAGATGTGAACTAGGCCTTAGAAATTGTGTGAAAACATAAAATTTGTCAACTGGTTGGTTGTCCACTTCCATCTTACCTGTGCTTACTGTCTTTACTGTGTTTATGTCCTGACATAGTGAGATGAAGGATACAATTACCTCTTCACACCTCCCTGGCCAGTACAGCATGTTGTCAGGGGAAGAAGAGTATATATAACACTTGGTTAATATTCATTAGCCCTCGTTATTATATTACGTTATGTTCACATGAGTTAGCATATTTGTGTATCTTCCTCATATTAAAGCTGTATTACATATCCCGTGACTTCATGTCATGATCTCTGGTCATCCGACATCTCCCCGAGCTCAGCTGTTTTCCTTCACATAGAAATTAAGTTAACTGTCCAAGAAAAAAGTTATATACAGTGTAATGGCCAGTGCAGGGAGGGGGTGCTTGTCCCACAAATAAGTTGTGCATGTCTCCTTCAGTTATTGAATTACTTCAGTACCGGGCTAATTTTCCAGACACATTTTCGGGTTTTTTGTATGTGCGGTTTTGAGGGCTGTAACAAGGGCTATCGCAAGTCCTTCCTTCCAACCATGATCAGGCTACATAATCTACAGCAGTCCAAATGAAGATCACTCTGGACAGAAAACTAATGTTTATGATTATGAAGTCTTCCTTCTTTCTTCTTCTGTTCCTTAGCTGCTATGGACTCCTAGTATATCTTCTCTTCTCAGAATATGTGTGTCTACTTCTGTAATATATTACTGTGTATTATCCTGTATCTGTATTACTCTGCTGCAGTAACATACTGAAATTTTCCCACTGTGGGACTATTAAAGGATTAACTTATTTTTATCATTTGCGTTATTCTACTAATTCTACTAATCAGTTTTCAAACCTAAGTGAATGGGTCTGAAAACTGACTGCCGGTTTCTGTCTCCTGTCCAGTTTCTCGGACAGGAGACAGAAACTGGAAAATCTCCTTTAATAAAGCCCAAGTGCTACCACACCTTAAGGATGAGGCCCCACTTGCGGAAACGCAGTTTTTTTTGTTGCAGATTTTGCGGCGGTTTTTTTTAGCCAAAGTCAGGAGTGCATTTAACAGTAGATTTTTCATTCCCTTTCAAGTCACTCTTGATTTTGGCTCAAAAAATCACAGCAAAATCTGCAACAAAGAAAAAACGCTGCATTTCAGCAACATGGGCCTTAGCTTAAAATGGTTTAAAACTTAGTATAGAACATTGTCAGGGCTCCTAGGAACCTAGCTATGGAATTTGTAAAGTAAACACATCTGCAGTGGACATGTGACGTGGCATGTATATCTATGGGGGCATTCCAGGCTTTCCCCGACTGCTATCAAGGTGGTTCGAGGCCCTGGCCATCTCCAGCTGACCGTGGGCCTCTTACCCCTCCAGGCAACTGCAATAGTTATGCCACTGGGGATACCATGCTGCATACTTCACAACCGTTACAGTCACATATTCTGGTTTCTATTAGTGATATACAGTAGACAGTCTACAGAAGGATCAAATTTGCCCACCCCCTTCAGCCAGTGAGTTGCATGTAAACTTTTACCATGACATCTCTATGATCTATTCAACCAAAGTGCTTACATTTATTCTTTTTTTTCTAATTGATGCAAGATACCAAGTAATATAGATAAGATTCACTTTTTACAATAGAGTGCACATTCACTTATTCCTTGAGTAGGGCTTGGGTAAAGCTTTTTTTTGCTTAGTCATTGGGAAGTAGATTGTGCCTAGTCATGGTGCACATAGTTCATAACATCACTTATCAACATCACTGTGTTGTAAAGCAATTACAGTTTAGAGTCACTTCCACTGTATCACAATTAGACTGAATTGGTAGGATGAAGATCATGGTGGGGGAGAGAAAAAGGATGCTCA
Source organism: Leptodactylus fuscus (assembly GCF_031893055.1). Taxonomy (NCBI): domain Eukaryota; kingdom Metazoa; phylum Chordata; class Amphibia; order Anura; family Leptodactylidae; genus Leptodactylus; species Leptodactylus fuscus. The sequence goes on from NC_134270.1 coordinate 72,106,185, forward strand.
TACAATTGCATGGCACTAGACATACTGTAAGCCGTGAAGTTTAAAGGGCGGCATGTCCAGTCCTTAGTTTGGTCAAGGGGACATCTGTAGCCTCAGTGTTGACACAAACAGCACGTCACAGCAGTCATGAGGCATTTGAGAAGAAGTGACTCTTGTGATTGGCTGCAGAAATCCACTTTTACTAATAGCTTGGGAGCTTTATACAAAGGAAGAGCATGTGGCTGTGGAAACAGAGGCACAGGAAGAGTACTTGTTGGTTATGTTTTTATCTACTGTTGCAGCAATATTCAATAATAAAAATAGGCATTGAACAACCCCTTTAATAGTCGGATAAGACAGGGCAACAGTGGGAAAATTAAAAAGTAAGAGACAAAAGATAGTATTGCTGGGTCCAACAAGGGTCTATGGTAATTTGGTGGGTGAGTATGTAAAGAGGTATTGATAGGCAATTGTCTTGAACCAGGGTGAGCACTGCACCTTTCCACAGCCAATTTGCCACTATGTCTAGCCTGTCTTCTTATAAGACAAGCTCTTCTAGTTATCTGAGGCTGTAAGACTTCAGTGACAAACAGTTGACAGATCACAGCAGTGGCGTAACTACCGCAGAAGCAGCGGCGGCAGCTGCCACAGGGACCGGAACATTAGGAGGCCCGGTGACAGCCGCTACCGCCGCGTTTTTTTTTTTTTTTTTCTTAATAGGCCATTACCAGCTGGAGTTATTCCAGCCGGTAACGGGCCCTATTTACTTACCGATCCCAGCTGGGCCGGGATCGGTAAGTGACACCGCGGGCCCCACAAGGACTATTATTATAATTATTATAATGATCGGAGGCCCGGGAGACATAAGAAACATAAAAAACTGTGTTACTTACCTCTCCAGGCTCCGGGCAGGCTTCGGCTTAGTTGTTTGACATCTCTGACGTTACATGAATCCGGCCTGCGTCCCAGGTCATGTGACATCCGACGTCATTGAAGAAGGCCGACAGCAGAGGACTGCAGCGGAGCCGGGGGACAGGTAACAGTGTTTTTTTTAATGTTTTTATTCACCTGGGTCTCCGATTATTAGACCCCAGAGTATAATAATTGTTTATGGGTGTCCACAGTGGGACATAATACTATGTGCAGGGGCCACTAAGGGACATAATACTGTGTGCAGGGGCCACTAAGGGACATATTACTGTGTGCAGGGGCCACTTAGGGACATAATACTATGTGCAGGGGCCACTGAGGGACATAATACTGTGTGCAGGGGCCACTAAGGGACATAATACTGTGTGCAGGGGCCACTGAGGGACATAATACTGTGTGCAGGGGCCACTAAGGGACATAATACTGTGTGCAGGGGCCACTAAGGGACATAATACTGTGTGCAGGGGCCACTAAGGTACATATTACTGTGTGCAGGGGCCACTGAGGGACATAATACTATGTGCAGGGGCCAATGAGGTACATATTACTGTGTGCAGGGGCCACTGAGGGACATAATACTGTGTGCAGGGGCCACTAAGGGACATAATACTGTGTGCAGGGGCCACTAAGGGACATAATACTGTGTGCAGGGGCCACTAAGGGACATAATACTGTGTGCAGGGGCAACTAAGGGACATAATACTGTGTGCACACAGTACAGCGCGATAGGCGCTGCTGGGAAGAAGGTCGTACCTGACTGACTGTCAGAAATGCCCTTCTGACAGTAAAGCGCTACAGTACCAGGACCGATAGCGCTTTACACCGTGCACAGATCGGGAAAGTCGATAGTGCACTGAATTCAGTGCACTGTTGGCTTTCCAGCAGTGATGAAAGGTCCTCTTTAACTGCTGGTCCTGGAGCTAACTCCCATTCCCTCTTTCACTTGTGAGAAAATTCCTCTGGTTCCAAGAACGAGTACAATATCATCTGGCCTCTACCTCAACCTGTGGCCAGCATTCACAAATGGAGCATAAGACTGTGCACTGCAGGATATTAACACTGTGACTCTCATCAGACAAAATATTGTACAAATAGCCTTTTTGGGACGAATAAAGTGAAGTGTGCTCCTAGCACAGAGCCTCCAGTACCATTTGTCCATAGAAGTATATACAGAATGCCCATATACGGTGAATAGAGTCATATACCACCTTCCAGGGTTATGCTGAAGGTTCTACTTAGAGTTCAATATACATTAAAACCCTTTAGCTTAAGACTATTATCCAGTAATACAGCAATTCTGAAAGGAAAATACCACCTCTAGTCATAGGTTTGCATAGGACAGACCTTATTTTACTGACGGTACAGCAATATATTGAATATCAGCATTTGATAAGAGTAGGAGTTACACTAGCCACATAAAGGAAAACAACCGACATGATGAAAGATTAAAGAATAACCACAGAGCAATGCTTCAAGGCTGCAATAATAATAAATATGGAAGCAAACATTACTTTTGCATTTGATAATTGATCTCTAATGTCTAATCTCTACATGTTCACAGACAGCAGAATCATACAACCCTTGCTCTGTTTACTTTGGAACAGTCCAGAAAAAAAAGAATGATAGACTAGGTTTGTTTTGCCAACTGCAGGGTCTCAGAGGGGGGACCTTGACAGGGGTGAAAGAAGACTAAATTCAGACCTCCTGTGCAGGGGAGTAGCAAACATTTGACTTGCTCCCCCCCCCCCCCCCACACACACACACGACATAGCGCCCCTTTTCCTGGCCCCACACAGTATAACACTCCATTTATACACACTATAATGTCCCATAGTGGCCCCTCCTCACAGTATAATGTCCCATAGTGGCCCCTCCTCACAGTACAATGTCCCATAACGGTCCCTCCTCACAGTTTAATGTCCCATACCTGCCCCTCAATACAGTATGATGTCCCATGGTGGACCCTCCACACAGTATAATGTTCCATAGCAGTCCCTCCTCACAGTATTATGACTCATAGTAGCTCCTCAACACAGCGTTATGTCCCATAGTGGCCCCTGCACACAGTATTAAGTCCCATAGCACTCTCCATACATAATGATTCATTTTGACCCCTCCTGCAATATAAATGGATGGCAGACAAGGCTAGAAGCTTTCAATAGGCTCTCGATTGTCATGCCAATGGCACATCGGACCTGAATCTTGCTTCGGGCGCCAGTGATCCCCTGGAAAATGGCACCTTGATCATCTTTGACCGAGGTTCCAGAGGAGGTTTAATGCCGGTGATCAGTGCCTGCACTATAATACAGCAGAGACCTGGCAGCTATGGTGGACGCTTAGCTCTTGAGCAGCCACCATATTTAAATACCCAACATCCTGGAAAGGGTTAAACATTCTGTATACAGCAACATAGATATGCTTCCTCACTCTACCTGTGATCGCTATCACTGATCTGCCTGTAATTGCATATATCTGACTAAATTCTTCTTACCGTGTTTCCCCGAAAATAAGACAACGTCTTATATTAAATTGGCGCCCTAAATATAGGACCTGTCTTATTTTCGGGGGAAGTCTTATTACAACCAGTTGTGGGTAGTGACTACCGGTTGTAGGTAGTGTAGTGAAGGGGGGGGGGGTGGAAGGTATACTTACCTTTCCCTTCTTCCTAGCAGCGCTGGTGCTGCTGTTCATCCCAGCAGTGGTGGGCGGGGCTTAGCGAGGTTTCATGGGTGGGGCTTAGCAAGGTTTTGGGGGCGGGGCTTAGTGATCCCCACTTCACTGACACAGCAGCCGTGCTCTGTGTGTACAGCATAGCCGGCTGCTGCCTCTGGGATGGGCTGGGAGAGCTCTTCCTACAGCAGCAGGGACAGTAGACACAACAGCAGAGGCAGCAACCAGCTTTGCTGTGCACACAGAGCACGGCTGCTGTGTCAGTGAAGTGCGGACCGCTAAGTCCCGCACCTCAAAGCCCCGCTAAGCCCCGCCCACCACTGCCGGGCATGTCTTATTTTCGGGGGGTGCCTTATATTAGGCAATTCAACAGAATACCCCCCCTCCTGCATGCCTCACTTTCGGGGGTGTCCTACTTTCGGGGGAAACACGGTAACTATTGTGTGAAATTATATAGTTTTTCAGGACTGAGTGCTCTGTATGATGCAGTGAGATGAAACACAAACCCTACACCAGGGGTACACAACCTTCAGCACTCCAGCTGTTGTAAAACTACAACTCCCAGCATGCATACTTGCTCTGATGTTCTTGGAACTCCCATGGAAGTAAATGAAGCATGTTGATCCCCTGGATCAACACTGTAGGGATTGTAGGGTTATAGTTTGGACTTGATGGACCAATGTCTTTATCCAACCTCATCTACTATGTAACTATATGTAACTATGTTGTAGTTTCACAGCAGTTGTAGTGCCGGAGGAAAATTGGCTTCTACCTCTTGGGGTTTTGCCTTTGCAGGATAATAGATTGATGCTAGCTTGGGGACCCAAATAATGGAAACCTAACCAGCGGAAACCTGCGGACCCCATAGACTATAATGAGGTCCACCAGGTGTCCACCCAGTCTCCATCCCCGAAAAATGTGAAGAGAAAAGTCCTACTTGCAGGGACAGAAACCCCATTGTAATTCCAACGCTAGTGTGAACCTAGCCTGAACTGGATGGAAGAATGTCGTTTACCAGCTTTATAAACTATGTTACTATATTTTTCCTGACTGACCGGTGTCTTAGGTTCTATGGCAAGTTATTGTATTTCAAGTCTCATGATGCACAAATATGCACAAATATGTACCACAAAAATAGCATACAATAAGTACACTGCTATCTTATGTCATATTGCTCCTCACATAAAGGCACAAAACCTGTAGGATTACATTATACACAATACTGCACATATTATATGCAATATTATGATCATATTAGTGCAATGACCTATAACAATTTATGACTATGAAGATCCGACTATAGCGTGTTAACTCTTTCTTTTCCACTTTTCCATAAAGTGTAAAGTGTATATTGATCACAAGATCTTCTGTTTTGCATTCCTTCCTAATTTATAAACCAATCCAAACAATGTGACATAAGTAGGTGGGAGGATTGTGTCTGAGAAGACTCCACCCGTGACCATATAAAAGCCAGAGATCAGCAGTCCATCCACCAGTGCTAGCAGTCAGGAGTTTCTGCTTCTTGCTTCAACAGTGTTTGAACGGAACAGTGCTTCTCTGTGCTTAGATCTGCTGAGCTTGTCCATCTCTCCAGAACCTCATCTTATTCTCTGAGAAAGTAGCTACTGCTATCATCATCATGAGCTCTCAGATCCGCCAGAACTACCACAAGGACAGTGAAGCTGGAGTCAACCGTACTATCAACCTTGTGTTGCAGGCTTCCTATGTCTACCAGTCTGTGGTGAGTAGTATATGAATAAACCTTTCAATACCTGTATGTCTTTAAGGTGTGGGACTACAAGTCAATGCAAGACCTTTTCGTGCAAGGGTTGCAGTCCCTTATTGTATACTGTTAGTATAAAAATGACTATTACAACTTCCTTCTCTCAACAGTAATATGTGACCTAAAGGGCCATGTGTTCAATTCTATTAACCCAAAAAGTGTGATTTAAGCCAAATCTCAATCCTCTTGCATATACTGATGTGTCAGGGATGCAACTGGCTAGACCCCTTCCTCTGTAGTGCTGATGTGACATGCTATATAAGTCCATGGTTGGTGGCTTTCACATGCCTGATATAAGGGGAAGTGTATAGCTTAAGAGGCCAGGGGTATGTGATTCTGTATTTTCATGTGAAAAGCTGTGTACCTCTCCTTGCCCACAACTGACCCATTTCCAGTAAGGGTTTGTATACCTCTAAGGGTGCATGCACACTACGTAACGCCAGGCGTGTATGAGAGCCGTACACGCCGGCGTTACAGCAGGGCTGCCGAACACTTCCCATTCACTTCAATGGGAGCGCTCGTAACAGCGGCGTTTACGAGCGCTCCCATTGAAGTGAATGGGAAGTGTTCGGCAGCCCTGCTGTAACGCCGGCGTGTACGGCTCTCATACACGCCCGGCGTTACGTAGTGTGCATGCACCCTTAGGCTGGATTCACACCAGTGTTTTCACTCTGTCATTTCCATCCCTAAATTCACTTGAACTGTGGCAAAAAAAAAATCCTGAAAGCAGGAACTTCAACAAACCCAACTACTTGCCTGCAGAAGGGGGGGGGGGGGGACACCCTGTCTCTCCCCCTCCCAATTATCTTAATAGGTGTTGAGGTGTCTATAAAAACAACCCAATTTGGATAAAGTGGCGCTGAATCTTCAGTGGCAGTTTTTTGCCATTCTGCCACCTGTAAAGGTACCTTTAGGCTGAGACCACACTGCAGGAAAGGCTTGTATGCTTCTGTTGCAGTTTCTTGAGCTAGTCAGGAGTGAATTTGGCAGAAAAAAAGCACAAGTGTTTCCTTCCCATTCAATTTGAATCCACTCTTGTTGTTTGGCTCCAAAGCAGTTTTATACAAAGCTCTTACTTCAACGTATAAACTGCTTTAGCTCAGTATCTCGGCTTGCAATGTCTGATTGGAAAATCATGACCACATGAAAGTGGCCTAATGTTGTGGAAACACAGCTTTTTTTTGTTGCAGAACTTGTGTTTTTTTTTTTTTGTTTTGTTTTTTTTTTTGAGCCAAAGCCAAGAATGGCTACAATAGGAAATATATAGGAGGCTCTTATACTTCAACCTCTGCTTAATCTACTTCTGGCTTTGGCTCAATCTGCAGCAAAAAAAGCTGCTTTTCCGTAACACAGATTTGGTCCATGAGATGGCCAGAATGACTGAACACTGAAGCTAGGACCTGGACTCCAGGAGTCCCTGCCTCCCTATGTGACTGTTACTGAAACTGTGCTCAGTATGGGACTTTGACACCAATCTGACATTCTTTGTAAGAGTTGTCCAGCATGGTTTTTTCCCCTGCTCCCCAAAACTTAGCCATAGTTGTCTTTATGCCTTATAGCAGTATCGCCCATTCACTTCAGGGTTGATACTGTTTACATTAAGATCTCCCTACTCTTAGTAAGGAAATTGCCTGCTGAGAACTTCTTGTTGCCCCATATTACTCAGTGTTTTCCATAATAGGGCTTCTACTTTGACCGGGATGATGTGGCCTTGGCCAAGTTCTCAAAGTTCTTCCTTGAACAGTCTGAGGAGAAGCGAGAACAGGCTGAGAAGCTTCTAAAGTTGCAGAACAAACGGGGAGGACGCATAGTTCTTCAAGATATCAAGGTAATAACATCTACTATAAGGATTGTAGACTTGAGACTAAGGCCCCACATAGCAAGCCTCAGAAAAAAAAATAAGTTTTTTATATAAATCTCAGCATTTTTGCTGCTGATATTTTTCTGCACTTTGTGCACAGGATTAGCCATAAATCTCATGCACTTTGCAGGTACTGTAAGATGCAGCAGTTTTTGCTGTGGCCAAATTGAGTAGTTTACGCTATGTGGGGCTCTGGCCTAAAGGATTTTTCTTTCACAAAAGCAAGTTATTTCCTCATCCTTAGGACAGAACCATAACTAGCAGATTATGGTGGTCTAACCGTGTAGAGCCCCACTGATCAGTGGTATGGTGGACTGTCCACCTCTGCTCTGAATGGAGCTATGGTCAGATCACTTATTTCAACAGGAGCACCAGAGATGGTCAAAGTAATTTGTTTGCTTGTCTTCAGTAAAATGAAATGACTGGAGCTGTGTGCAGTGGTTTGAAAGTATCACCTATTCATAAATTGCTTTTGTAGGGAAAACTCCTTAAATGTATCCATGTAAAATGTCCCATATTGGTATCTTAGTTCTCCAAGAAGTATGAAGCCTTCTACACTATTAAGCTGGCTGCTTCAATCCACAGTCTTATCTAGAGGACTAAGTGACTTGGCCCATATTACAGAAACTTATCAGTTATTTCTGCACCTGTTAAAATGGAGGGAATAATGTCTTTCAAAAACTAAAAGCTGTCTGTCCTGATCTCAATGTGTTTTTGTTTTTTGTTTTTTCTCTAGAAACCAGAGGCTGATGAATGGGGTAATGGTACTGGTGCCATGGAGTATGCTTTGAAGCTTGAAAAGAATGTAAACCAAGCTCTGCTGGACCTCCACAAGATTGCTATGGACCACAATGACCCTCATGTAAGTCTGATTTTCAGTTTAAGGATCTGAATAAGTTGCAATCCCACCCTTCTGGTGTGTTGCAACTTTAAAAACCAATAACATGTCCAGATGGCCAAGCATACACAAGAAAATCAATACAACCGTATAATAGATCTCATAAATGCTGTGATGCTCTTGTTAGGTTACATATTAACTGCAAATAAAACATGCCTGCAAAACTGCACGGCCATTATAAGCAGTAAAATGTTATGGCTGGGCCTCTCCATTAAAGGAGTTTCCCAGCTTTTTTTTTTTTTTTTTTTTATGCTTCCTAAATTACCATGCTGAGACATGTTACTTGGTCTGAAGTGCTAGAATAGTCTTGGGATAAAAATGCTAAAATTCTTAATCTTTCACATACAGATGTGTGACTTCCTGGAGAGAGAATATCTTGAGGAAGAGGTGAAACTGATCAAGAAACTGGGAGATCACATTAGCAACCTGAAACGTGTGAAGGCAGCCGAGGTTGGCATGGGAGAATACCTGTTTGACAAGCTGACCTTGGGAGAAGACAGCGACTAATATCCCATATCTGTAACTGTGGATCATGTACAAGAGCTATAGTGCTACAATCAAAGGGAAGGGGATGGGGTCTCGGATGAGTGATTTGCATGTTCTGAAAAATCAAATAAAAACTGTGCAGCAAGAGACTGTTCTGTACCTTTTTTTTTTTGGGGGGGGGGGGGGGCATTCAATGTACTTCCTGGAAAGTGGAGAAAAAAACATATCTAAGTTCTATTAGAAAGCTCTTCACCTGTACTATTTCTGAAAAGTTGTCTTTACCTAGAGGTGCACTTTAACACAAAATGTTACATGGTAAGAACTTGAGCCCTAATGGACCCAAAGCAGAAACTAAGGAATCTTTTCTGCTTTTTTTTTTTTTTTTAAATCTTCTTACTTTAGTACAGTCCGAAGGCCTTGTTCACACATCACTACTCTGGTCAAACCATCATTTACAAGCAAAAACCAAGATGAATAGTAAAATGTGGTTGAAGCTATAGCTCTTTAAAAATATTAAGTCAAAGGAATGACAAAATATTGTATTGTGAATAAGACCAGGGGTGAACCTACCCCTTTCGCCGCCTGAGGCGAACTACAGAAAGCTGCCCCCCTTCCCCCTGGGAGGAGGGGGCGTGGCAGAGTGAAGCAGGTGTGGTGAAGCAAAAGGGGGTGGGGCTTAGCACCATTCACAGGCAGAGAGCAGGCATGGAGAGGACCTGCTCTCTGCCTGTGTGAGGAGGCAGCTGGATCAGCGCTGTTCCAGTGGCCTCCTAAACCACCGCTCGGTGCTAAGCTTGTCCTGGACTGGCTTAGGTAAGCAAAAATGCCGCCCTCCCTGGGGTCCTGGCATAGCGCCACATGAAGCGGTCGCCTCATGGGAGGTACGGCGCTGAATAAGACTTTACTCTTGAATGCCCTGCATGAACTCAGTGGCCACCTGCTGCCTTTATGGGGGGCTGGGGGTAGCAGCAGCTTTGCCGACTACTGAAATGGGCAAAAGTTGTTTTTTTTTTTTGTTTTTTTTTGGGTACATATCAGAATAGCCCTAAAAGGCTTTTACCTTTTTGAGTTGCACTGCTGATTCTGAATTTCTTTCTTTCCTATGTAAATAAGCTTTCAGTTAGCGCTGGGGGCGTTCCCCCTGTTCTGTCTGAAAACTCTCCAGCGACAGTGCCATCTCCTTTTCCAGTCCACCTCTTCACCAGGTCATTGGCCGCCTCTTCAGCCAAAAGTGCCGACTGCATGTCCATCGGCCACTTTTCCTGTTGCCAAACGGGTGCTCGTAAGAGACCACATGAAAAAGGCCAGCAGACATGCGTAGTCAGCGCTTTTGGCTGTAGATGCGGCCGATGACCTGCCAACGAGGTGGACTGGAAAAGGAGACTGAGGCGTCACTGGAGAGCTTTCAGATAGCACAGCAGACCCCCCACCACCTGTGCTGTCTGAAAGCTCATTTATATATGGAAGAAATTTCTCAGGAACGGCAACAGAGATCAGAAAAAAGGTAAGACAAGAATAGCTTTTCAGTTAAATATCTTTGGAACTTGATTGGAGCTGCTTATTCAGCATCTGGACTATACTGTTGCAACCTTTCAATTTTTCTTTTCCATCCACATCCAGGGAGATTGGCTAGAGTGCCATGGGTTGCAAACTTCTTGACGATGTAGTGCACTGTGGACAAAGTAACTTCAAGATCTCTGGAAACTGACTTGTAACTTTTTTTTTTTTTTTTTCCACAATTTTGGCTCTCAAATCCTCAGTTTTCTTTTTCTCCACGTATACGCTAGATTCACGCTAGTTTTTTGCATTTCCATCCTTCGGGACCACTTGGAGAAACACTAGTTGCTTAAAATCAGTTGCATGTGGAAACCCGCTGACCCCATGTGTTATGAGGTCTGCTGAGTTTGACATAGGACTTTTCTCGCCATTGATATTATGCAGAAAGGGGGATTGTCTTGTATTGAGATTCAAATGCTAGTGTGAACCTAGCATTAATGTGGCACACAATGCAAAGATTGAATTTTATTGCCCACACCCCTTGCCACAGGGGTGTTTGAATAAGCATCACATGGTTGAAACCGTTATTTACCCACAATTTTGAAGATACCAACAATTTTGCCCATATGCATAAAGGAAATAAACACTTTTTTTTTGTGCAAAAATGATAACTTAACATTTATTAGAAAAACCTTAAACACAGGATATTTTCACCTGAGACAATAAAATATACCAGATCCTGGCAGACCATCAACATACACATTGCAATCCCACTGCCACAAATTGTTCAGTTAGGAACAGAGAAACTTTATTTGTGATCCTGGTATTTCTGTGCCAGAAGCCATTAACTTTCCCTGAAAGCACATATGAGCTAGAGAATGTATATATATGCTTTTGGTAAACCCCAGTAGCATAAGGTTAGGTAGGTCCACTGATGATGGGTGTGAAGGCACCCTGAAATGCTGTGTAGGGACTGCTAGGGTGTCCTTTATAGGTTCAGCTTGGGACTGCCCTTGTTAGGGCCGGAGTTATTGGGACAGAAGGACAGTGACTTGGGGACATCCAGGGTCTGTCTCTCCTCTACTTCCACTTGGGGATATACTGACATTAAGACCACTGAATGGATAAGATTGAACCATTTTTTACTCACCGGAGTGAACTAAGTGGTAATGTGATGTATTTTTGTCCCCTGCTTTGAACCTATGGGATTGCAATGTGTATGTTGGTGATGGTCTGCCAGGATCTGGTATATTTTTATGACTTAGGTGAAAATATCCTGTTAGCATTTTTAAGGGTTTTCTAATGTTTTATCATTTTTGCATCAGTGCTTATACAATACTAAAATCTCTGATGACTCATGAATATCTTCCCTCTTTTTACCATCGGGGGAGTATTCTATATAATAGCCAGTGCGTATTTGGGGAAAACATGTATTTGCAATAACTTTCTGGGAGAAATACGTCATTTTCTAGAAAAAATTCAGGAGTGTTAACATTTATGGTCATGACTGTAATATAATCTTTATTATGATAAAGAATTATGAGAAGAATATGCAAATCTGTCTTCCCTGATGTAAATAGGAAGACAGTGCCTCAGTCTGCCAAGTCAGTCTTCTCTATGCCGGGCTGTAGAGATCCAAATAGATCAAAAGCTGTCCTTGGCTGAGACTGTACTAGGTAAAACCCCACATCATTGCTGCAAAGGCCTCTGGGAAGGTCGGGCATGATGTTAAAGGGAGCGCCCCCTAGTGGGCTGCATGACTGAGAAACTGTCTTCCTATTTACATCAGGGAAGACAAATTTGCATATTCATCCAATGATCCCTCACAGTGGAGCGTCTGTGGCTTAATAAGACTCCACACACCTACATGGTGGTCTCTCCCTAAGGAGTGACGATATCCCCTTAACCCTATAATAAAGAAGAGAGAGGGAATGCAAATGTGGACATCCAGACTACACAAACTACAGTAGTGGTTTGACTGTCCATGCTTGATTGCGTCGTCTCTCGCTTGCTGCACTGGCATGGCATTTTTTCCCTTACCTTATTAAATCTATAGGAAAAACATTTGAGATTCTGTAGCTAAAATGAATATTCTGTGTTTTTGTAAAAGCAGCTTTAAGAATAACCAAAATTTCACTCACTTTGTTGGTACTATAAAATGCAGCAGAGCCAAAGATGGATGGCAGAAGGAAACTTAGCAGGTATCAAGCTGACTAATCTTTAAATAAACAGGAGCACTCACAGAGATACCAGGATGGCTACTTCTACTGAGAAAGGTAGGGCATCAATGCTACAATATTTGGTTTTCTTGACTGCAATTAAAGGGATTCTACCTCCTCCCCAAACATATTTGACTGTCACCTCAGTGTTAGAGATAAACAACATACTTTTGTTGGTTGTGTCAATATTCTAGATTTAGAATAAAATAACTTTATTATGCAAATTAGGCAGTTTGTGCACTAGGGGCGGATCTTCAGCTCCCTGGAGCACTACTTGTGACTAGTCTTTGGGCTGCACCACCCCATACAGTGGGAATTGATCCCCCTACTGCTGTGACATCCTACTTGAGCAGCAGGATCGGTGCCCCAGGGAGTTCAAAGCCCATCCTCAAGTGACATAAAACCCAAAGTGTGTAAGGCTGTCATAAAAGCAGAAGGGCTACTTTGAAGAATCTAAAACACTTTTTCTTTTGTTAACTACTTAATACAAGTAATAACTACGAATCATGAATATGAATCTACAATGTAGAGAAAAAAAAACAAGAAAAACCATGGACCGAAAAAGGGTCCATATTGTGACTAGTACTGTATACATGTTATATAAGGTGATAAGGCACTTATAATATTGTCATTTGCATTACTATATTCATGTGTGATAAAGTCTAACCACGAGTCAATGAGGATATTCATATTGGCCCCTTTTTAATGTCTTTTAATAATTTGCGGTAATAAGAGAAGATGGTGAAGCAGTTTTCATGATTTATTGCTTTGTTTTCACTGTTATATATCTGTAAGTACACAAGCCAAGTTCACTTTACATATCCATCAGCCCATCGTGTAGTTGTATATATTATATATAATGTATGTACATCCAGGTGTCTTGTTCTTCCATGTTGCTGCAGAACCTCTTATTCACTCTGGTATCTTAGTTTATTCAGTACTTTGTTTTTGAGAAATATCTCTTCATGTGAAATATCATTTTTGCCATGTCATCTGAAAAAGTCTTAAATACAAAGAATTGTCATGTCAAAAAAGAGAATATCATGCCACATAAAAACACAATTTACTTATAGATATAATGCAAACTTCATAAATGGGGCAACTGCGATTACATTACATGTTGGCCGCTCTTATCTGGCATCTTCCATTGGGGCACTGCTGATAGACCCCCCCTTTCCAATAAACATTATGTTATCCATTTAACCCAATATATATAGCAAGCATGGCTGGTGTTAGGGGAGAGGGTTGAGCAGCCTAAGCCCCATGATCAGCAGCACCAGATATTTACTCTGATGACCCGGATCGGCGGAGCTTTACTTACAAGTGTATTGGTGTGCTATGCGTGCCGATACTGTGGACATCTATGCTAGAGCAGTAAAGTTCCTGCTCTGACATAGACGACTGCATAGAAGATGGGACAGGAAGACGTCACTGTATTGTACCCCCTGCGACAGACCATGGTCAATAATAAGGAAAGACTTCAGCATCGGACTGTTCGGGGGATCGTGGTAAGGTGAGTAAAAGTTTTATTATTTTCTGAAGAGTAAAAGGGCACAATTACTAATAAGGTGGGCATGTATTTATGAACAGGAACTAGTTTATTTCAGCATTATTTCTAAGGGAGGGGGTCTATTTAGAAGGAGGATCTATTGTTAATAAAGCAAGGTGAACTATTACCCCACCCTCCCCCCATAATAGTTCTCCTAGCCTTATTAATAGTTTCTCCTTATAAATAACTCCCCATATACTATTATATCATTTATAAAAATGAACTATTAAAAATAAATCAAGTGGAGGAACTATTATAATAATTATTAATAAGGGGGCTATTTATAAGAAGGAATTATTATTAGTAAGAGGGATTGATTTATAACAGGGAAGTATTATTCATAAGATGTTCCACAGGTTAGGACATCAGTATGTGATCTGTCGGGGGCCGACTGTTCTAGCTGCCCCTGGGTTCTGAAAGCTGCTAGTAGACAGAATGCAGCACTACTACTATTCAAGTAATAGGAGTGGCACAGCACCGCCATCCTCTGTATAGTGTGCTGTTCAGGTGTTGAACCCTGATAGATCACATATTGATGACCTGTCTTGTGGATAGGTTATCAGTAGAGATGAGCAAGTACTGTTCGGATCAGCCGATCTGAACAGCACGCTCCATAGAAATGAATGGATGCACCTGGTACTTCCACTGGTACTTCCGCTTTGACGGCGGCCGGCCGCTTAACCCCCCGCGTGCCGGCTATGTCCATTCATTTCTATGCGAGCGTGCTGTTCGGATCGGCTGATCCGAACAGTACTCACTCATCTCTAGTTATCAGTATAAAATAAATCAATTTGTGGCTAGAAAATCCCTTTAATTGCGCTAATGTTTATTAGGATAGAAGTACAGTCCTATGAAAAAGTTTGGGCACCCCTATTAATCTTAATCATTTTTAGTTCTAAATATTTTGGTGTTTGCAACAGCCATTTCAGTTTGATATATCTAATAACTGATGGACACAGTAATATTTCAGGATTGAAATGAGGTTTATTGTACTAACAGAAAATGTGCAATATGCATTAAACCAAAATTTGACCGGTGCAAAAGTATGGGCACCCTTATCATTTTATTGATTTGAATACTCCTAACTACTTTTTACTGACTTACTGAAGCACAAAATTGGTTTTGTAACCTCAGTGAGCTTTGAACTTCATAGCCAGGTGTATCCAATCATGAGAAAAGGTATTTAAGGTGGCCAATTGCAAGTTGTTCTACTATTTGAATCTCCTCTGAAGAGTGGCATCATGGGCTACTCAAAACAACTCTCAAATGATCTGAAAACAAAGATTGTTCAACATAGTTGTTCAGCGGAAGGATACAAAAAGCTGTCTCAGAGATTTAACCTGTCAGTTTCCACTGTGAGGAACATAGTAAGGAAATGGAAGACCACAGGGACAGTTCTTGTTAAGCCCAGAAGTGGCAGGCCAAGAAAAATATCAGAAAGGCAGAGAAGAAGAATGGTGAGAACAGTCAAGGACAATCCACAGACCACCTCCAAAGAGCTGCAGCATCATCTTGCTGCAGATGGTGTCACTGTGCATCGGTCAACTATACAGCGCACTTTGCACAAATAGAAGCTGTATGGGAGAGTGATGAGAAAGAAGCTGTTTCTGCACGTACGCCACAAATAGAGTTGCCTGAGGTATGAAAAAGCACATTTGGACAAGGCAGCTTCATTTTGGAAACAAAAATTGAGTTGTTTGGTTATAAAAAAAAAAAAGGCGTTATGCATGGCGTCCAAAAAGAAACAGCATTCCAAGAAAAACACTTGCTACCCACTGTAAAATTTGGTGGAGGTTCCATCATGCTTTGGGGCTGTGTGGCCAATGCCGGCATCGGGAATCTTGTTAAAGTTGAGGGTCGCATGGATTCCACTCAGTATCAGCAGATTCTTGAGAATAATGTTCAAGAATCAGTGACGAAGTTGAAGTTACGCCGGGGATGGATATTTCAGCAAGACAATGATCCAAAACACCGCTCCAAATCCTCAGGCATTCATGCAGAGGAACAATTACAATGTTCTGGAATGGCCATCCCAGTCCCCAGACCTGAATATCATTGAACATCTGTGGGATGATTTGAAGCGGGCTGTCCATGCTCGGCGACCATCTAACTTAACTGAACTTGAATTGTTTGTCCAAAATACCTTTATCCAGGAACTGATTAAAAGCTACAGGAAGCGACTAGAGGCTGTTATCTTTGCAAAAGGAGGATGTACTAAATATTAATGTCACTTTTCTGTTGAGGTGCCCATACTTTTGCACCGGTCAAATTTTGGTTTAATGCATATTGCGCATTTTCTGTTAGTACAATAAACCTCATTTCAATCCTGAAATATTACTGTGTCCATCAGTTATTAGATATATCAAACTGAAATGGCTGTTGCAAATACCAAAATATTTAGAACTAAAAATGATTAAGATTAATAGGGGTGCCCAAACTTTTTCATAGGACTGTATGTGCAGTGCATGACTATTATCTTTGCATCACTATGTACTAGTGTATTATCTGGCCCTTGTATAGAGGTATTATTAATACTAGTAATTGTCTGTATAGTGGTAATAATTCTCCCCAAAATAGTCGTACAGACAGTGGTTTCAGAACTATATACAGTATTTTTTTTTTTTTTTTTTTAAATTGATCTATTAAGACTATATCAGTGCCTCTGGAAGTGCAGCACTGACTTCAGAAATGGATGAACATGACGATGTTGTTGGTATTGGGACCCACTATTAATTTTGGCCAGGACCACACTTTGTCTAAAATCGTCACTGAAGGTAACTTTTTATGTCAGATTACTTTACAAGGTCTGGTACAGTGTACATAGAAGAGGGGAACCCCATAGCAAAGATTCAAATAAACCTCCCATTAGGGTTGTCATTGAGTACAGAAGGGCGTAACGGTTTGTTCCTCCAATGGCCAATACCCCACACTGGTTTGCCATAAATGCAGTTCCTGAAAAGGGAAGTCCTACACAGCTTCTCAATAACCCCTTTTTATTTGCATGATATTACAGCAAGCACTTCTATTCATTTTGTTATGGACAACTAAAAATTTTTACAGGGAAGGGAAGTTTGTTTTTGGGCTGTAATTTACCTTTACAACTTGACCTTCTATGTTGTTCTCCTGACCAGTTTTCTTTGATGTCTTGTCCTGAAAGCAAAAGCCCACATATATTAGACAATGTCTGTAAAAGTGCCAGACATATCACACTGGCTGATGATGAGTCTGGCATAGATTTAGACGGTCTATCTTGGTTTTTATACCACCTCTCAGATAGCTTAATTTGTACCACAATTTTGTAGCATAATTTGGCAATTGTGTTGTTCTCTGCTTGTGAAAAAAAAGAGAATTAAAAGAAAAATTCTGTATGAGGAATGGCAACGCTGCTATAGAAGAATGCTTCATAGTGGTATTGCTACTCTCCATACAGCACTATATTTCTGACTCTCCTACACAGGTTCCTTTGGGACATGTTTATCTGAACAGATCGGAACTGCGCATGCCCGAGAATTCAAATGCAGCAGCGTGATCTATCCAGAAGAACATCCAGGAAGGAGGAGGGTTAGACAGGGCACAAGCAATGGAGGGGCACGAATGAAGGTGAGAAGTGGGGGAAGGGGGGTGCTCGGAGGCCCTGGGAAACGCCCATGGTGCTCGGTGGGCTCATATACATAAAGTAATTAACCAACATTACAACGGAACGGCGAGAAGAATCGAAAAAAAAGAAGGTAGTAGTAGAATAGCCTTTTTAAAGGCTATCCAGGAATGTCTTTATCTTAAAACCACTGACACCAATGATAGAATCCCTTTAAGTCCTGGAAACCCATTTAAGCAACTGATGAGCAAAGAACAAAATGATGTTCAAGGATGGATATTCATTTAAGTGTAAATGGATAAAGCAAGGGCATTCCAAGGTAGGCATGTTTAAACCCATCTCATTTATCACAATAGATTAAATCATATTATTTTATTTTTTTTTTTTTTGTAGATTGTGAGCCCCATATAGGGATCACAACGTACATTTTTTCCCCCTATCAGTATGTCTTTGTAGAATGGGAGGAAATCCACGCAAACACGGGGAGAACATACAAACTCCTTGCAGATGTTGTTCCTGGCGGGATTCGAACCCAGGACTCCAGCGCTGTAAGGCTATAGTGCTAACCACTGAGCCACCGTGTTGCCCCAGATTAAATCATATTAGTAATAGATTTTTTTCAGTATTATGTTTCGCAATGTAACAGTTATCTGAGCTAGATCACCCAGTGCACTTGTAACTACTATCCTTATCATACGAACCTTCATGTACTCCGGTAGATCGTCATAGATGGGAGCCATGGAGTTCTCCCAGTCTTCATACACAACAGAATAAGCCTCATATTTCTGGTGTTTCCTGAGAAGACCACAAAGATGTCATGGAATAACCAAATATAAGAAACAAGTCGACAAGCCACAATTGACTTGTTTTGTAGCATACAGTACATAAACATGCAGCAACCCAGTGGACACTCCTTAACCATATTGCATTATGCTTGTGCCACATCTACACAGTCATTTTGTATTTCCTCTATATTAGGCCTGCCCCACTGGGTATGGAGGAACACCCGTCCATTTACTAAGCTATGGACCAGTCCAGCTCTTTAGTTGGCTGGGGAAAGGGTAGGAGAGTCAAAGTCACCTCATGGGAGTCAAATCAAATCAAATCAAATCAAAAAATGCTTTATTGGCACGTCCGAATAGGTATTTGGCATTGCCAAAGCTAGGAAAGTGGGGGGTGGGGGGGTGGGTGGTGGGTATGGGGGGGGGGGTTTGGGTTATAACAGTCCATGGAGTCTCATCTTCCTCTTCGTTGGTGACTGCTATTAGGGGGGGGTTGGAGGTGGGGTGGGGTAGGGCGGTTGGTTTGGGGTATAACAGTCCGTGGAGTCTCGTCTTCCTCTTCGTTGGTGACTGCTATATGGGGAGGTGGGGGCGGGGCGGGTGTTTTGGGATAAATATAACAGTCCATGGAGTCTCATCTTCCTCTGGTTTGGTGACAGCTGGACACGTATTGGGCAGCGATCTCCACAGTGGCTTCTTCTTCTCCCAGTAGGATGTAGAGTTTCCTCTTCTCGTCTGCAGATCTGAAGTCTGGGATGTGGGCAGAGAGTCTTTGGTAGTAGACGGCCCTCACAGCTGAGTATTTGGTGCAGTGTAGCAGGAAGTGGGTCTCGTCTTCTAGGACCCCCTGGTCACAGTGCTGGCACAGTCTCTTCTCCCGTGGCTTGTACGTCTGCCTGTATCGCCCCGTCTCTATCTCTAGGTTGTGAGCGCTCAGTCTGTACCGGCTCAGGGTCTGTCTGTGCTTGGGGTGGTGTATTCTCTCCAGGTAGGTGGCCATGGTGTAGTCCCTTTGTAGGGATTGGTACACGGTGAGTTTCTTGGAGTTATTTATTTCATTTCTCCATTCTTCAATGTACCGCTCTCTGTTTGCCTCTGTGGTCGCCTTTATTTCGGCCTTGGTTATCATCTGTTGGTGTTTTTGGTTTGGTGGTTGGCTGCTGTTTGGTTGGTGAATGTCTGGTTTGCTCAGGTGGCTTAGCCAGGCTTGGTGGTGGTAGGAGTCGGGCTTGCTCACCTGGATGTGTGCCTGGAAAGCTAGCGCCCTCTTCTGTATGGTGAGCCATAGGGGGAGTCTGCCTAGCTCTGCCCTGCAGGCCATGTTGGAGGTGTTGCGATGGACATGGAGCAGGTATTTGCAGAACTCCAGGTGGAAGTTCTCTGTTGGGCTGGAATCCCACTTTGACTGGTCTGGGTAGGTGGCTGGGCCCCAAACTTCACTGCCATAGAGAAGGATCGGGGTGATGACTGCGTCAAATATCTTCAGCCAGACCCTCACCGGTGGTTTGAGGTGGTACAGTTGTCTTCTGATGGCGTAGAAGGTTCTGCAGGCTTTTGCTTTCAGGGTTTCTATTGCTGCTTTGAAGCTTCCTGATTGGCTGAGTCTTGACACAGCCACAGACAGAAGCAGATATAGGATCTAAGTTCTGCTAAAGGAAGAGAGAGACATCCTAGCCCATCCTAGGATTGCTGCAGCCCTGAGTGAGATAGGCAAGAGTACCATCTACATAGAGGAAAGAGAGAAAATGCCATTCTGGAGGAAAATTTAAGGTCCTTAAGGTTAGAGCCTCAGGCTACAGACCAAGCTCAGGTCATCCTGCGTATAGCTATTAAGGCTTTATAGAGTGGGAGACATTAGAAGTGGAGGTTATCTGTCACCAGTTATATATTTTGGGCATCCCTTGTTTTTTTTGCAAAACTCCACACAATAATCCCTAATGGGTTAGTGATTATGGAGGCCTATACTTAGGGATGACCATAAGAGGTGTTTTCTGGAATAAAATGGGATAATTGTTCCTTGGTTCGGGTTGCGTGTGCCTCTTCTGGTCCTCAGACTGCTTGGCTCAGAAATACAGTGGTCACATGTTAGGTACTGCTGATGTATCAGTAGTGACGTCACCTGAGCCCCTACGCTTAAGCCCAAACAGTCCGAGAACCAGAAGGAATTGGGGACACACCACTCGAACTGAGGATAGGTGAGTATCATGTTTTTTTTTTCCATTTTATCCAACCTCAGCCCTTAGTTGCAGACTTTCTGTCCTATTACACCTGTATAATCAGCATGCTACAATTTTCAAAAATGCGGGTGTTTTTGAAAACGTAGCTTTTCTGAAGGTTAAGGCCAAATGTTGCAAATTTTGCTATAGTTTTTTTGAGCCAAAGACAGAATTGGGTTGAGAAGAAGGCAGAAGAGTAAAAAAGCTGCAACATAAATGGTAGCTTTTCAGTAATGAGGGGTCTTTGCCTAAGGGTTTGAGACCTATCCAAATGTACAGAATGCTAGACTATCTCTGCATGAAGGCGGTGCCACTTAGCCAGCATAGCTAGTAACTGTAAAGCGCTCCATGTCCTTCTCATTCAGTCCACACATGAGGAGATAAGAACAGAGGAATCAACCTACAAAGAGTCTAAAGAATGGAGGAAAGTGCCCATAGGAGCTGTTTGGGCCTGTATATGAGCCTCCATGTGTGTCCATATATGTTTGTATGTGTGTTTCTGTATCAATGTGTATGTAAATAGAGTATTTAGGTGCACATTCCTAAAACTACAACATAAAAACCACATTCAGACTTATGATGCATCGTCAGATTCTTTGACACATGAAACATTGCTGCAGTTATCCATATCCAGAAGTCCACAACTTTTAGTTTATCTACACTGCATTCATAGCTAAGAAAAATGTATTTTTGTTTTAGAGTTGCACAAGGGTCGCCATCCAAAGAACCGTGCCTACATTGTTGACTTGGTGGCACTGTTACGGGCCAAGGTTTTGTTGTGTCTATGCTTAAACTATGAACTGGGGTATGTACTTGGTCTTTTGGTTCCTGGGACTGACCAACGTATGGACTGCTTCGATTTGTTTTTTACTTGGATACATTATTATTCCCCTGATCAAGCTCTGATGGTGATAATAGTAGCAATACTTACATTACTAGGTCTATTAATTCTTTCAACTCCAAGGCTACATTTCTGGCTTCATTCACAAGACCTTCCATTGCAAGATGGGCACAAAACTGGACACTGTGGTTCTGCAGAACACTCAGGTCAATGGACTCCAGGGCAGCAGTGCTAGAATGGAGAGCATACATACACAAAATCTGAGAAACACCAGGGAAACATGCATGAAAGTTTAGTTCTGACAAACATACAAACTGCATGTCAAAAAAAGGAATCGAATAAAATATTATAATAATTATAATATGACCATACTAAAATTTTCTTGCTATCCCATGGCCTGTATATGCTAGGAAGATAACTATTTATAGGGGGTTTCCCATGAACAAAACCATAAGTAAGGGCTCGTTCACATCTGCGTTGTTCGGTCCTTATTGCAGGTTTCCGTTTCCTGCATAAAACAGATGCAGGAGATGGAAGCCTGCAGGAGACTTTCTCACCCATTCATTTGAATGGGTGAGAAAGCTGTCCGGCCGTGCGCGGCAGTGAGCGTTTTGCGCTCTCCGCCGCGAAACCGGGTTTTATAATCCGGACACAGAGTCGGACATGCACTACTCTGTGTCCGGATAAAAAAATCCGGTTTCGCGGCGGAGAGCCTAAAACGCTCACTGCCGCGCACAGCCGGACCCGGTCTATGGTTTCCGTCTTCTGCCATGCAGAAGACGGAAACCATAGTACGGAGACATGAACGCAGGTGTGAACCCAGCGTCAATCTGTAGACAAATAAAAGTTTTATTACTAGAGATGAGCGAACACTAAAATGTTCGAGGTTCGAAATTCGATTCGAACAGCCGCTCACTGTTCGTGTGTTCGAACGGGTTTCAAACCCCATTATAGTCTATGGGGAACATATACTCGTTAAGGGGGAAACCCAAATCCGTGTCTGGAGGGTCACCAAGTCCACTATGACACCCCAGCAAATGATGCCAACACCTCTGGAATACAACTGGGACAGCAGGGGAAGCATGTCTGGGGGCATCTAACACACCAAAGACCCTCTATTACTCCAACATCACAGCCTAACAACTACACACTTTACACACTCAATACCACCTCTCTGACAGTAGGAAAACACCTTGAAATGTGTATTTGGCACTTGGAGTGAGGAGAGCTTGTCACCAGCAGTGAATTTGGCCCTTGTAGTAAGTTGAGGTTGGCACCAACATTTGTTTTGAAAATCAGGGTGGATTGAGCCTCTAACCAGCAGAGTTTGGGCAAATTCATGGTGGAGGGAGCCTCTAAAAACCCCAGTTTGGACCAATTCATGGTGGAAGGAACCTCTAAAAACCCCAGTTTGGACCAATTCATGGTGGAGGGAGCCTCTAAAAACCCCAGTTTGGACCAATTCATGGTGGAGGGAGCCTCTAACCAGCCCAGTTTGGACCAAATCATGGTGGAGGGAGCCTCTAACCAGCCCAGTTTGGACCAAATCATGGTGGAGGGAGCCTCTAAAAAACCCAGTTTGGACCAATTCATGGTGGAGGGAGCCTCTAAACAGCCCAGTTTGGGCAAATTCATGGTGGAGGGAGCCTCTAAACAGCCCAGTTTGGGCAAATTCATGGTGGAGGGAGCCTCTAAAAACCCCAGTTTGGACCAATTCATGGTGGAGGGAGCCTCTAAACAGCCCAGTCTGGACCAATTCATGGTGGAGGGAGCCTCTAAACAGCCCAGTTTGGGCAAATTCATGGTGGAGGGAGCCTCTAAACAGCCCAGTTTGGACCAATTCATGGTGGAGGAAGCCTCTAAAACCCCCAGTTTGGACCAATTCATGGTGGAGGGAGCCTCTAAACAACCCAGTTTGGGCAAATTCATGGTGGAGGGAGCCTCTAAACAGCCCAGTTTGGGCAAATTCCTGGTGGAGGGAGCCTCTAAAACCCCCAGTTTGGACCAATTCATGGTGGAGGGAGCCTCTAAAAACCCCAGTTAGGCCAAATTCATGGTGGAGGGAGCCTCTAAACAGCCCAGTTTGGGCAAATTCATGATGGAGGGAGCCTCTAACCAGCCCAGTTTGGGCAAATTCATGGTGGAGGGAGCCTCTAAAAACCCCAGTTTGGACCAATTCATGGTGGAGGGAGCCTCTAAAAACCCCAGTTTGGACCAATTCATGGTGGAGGGAGCCTCTAAACAGCCCAGTTTGGGCAAATTCATGGTGGAGGGAGCCTCTAAAAACCCCAGTTTGGACCAATTCATGGTGGAGGGAGCCTCTAAAAACCCCAGTTTGGACCAATTCATGGTGGAGGGAGCCTCTAAACAGCCCAGTTTGGACCAATTCATGGTGGAGGGAGCCTCTAAAAACCCCAGTTTGGACCAATTCATGGTGGAGGGAGCCTCTAAACAGCCCAGTTTGGACCAATTCATGGTGGAGGGAGCCTCTAACCAGCCCAGTTTGGACCAAATCATGGTGGAGGGAGCCTCTAACCAGCCCAGTTTGGACCAAATCATGGTGGAGGGAGCCTCTAAAAAACCCAGTTTGGACCAATTCATGGTGGAGGGAGCCTCTAAACAGCCCAGTTTGGGCAAATTCATGGTGGAGGGAGCCTCTAAAAACCCCAGTTTGGACCAATTCATGGTGGAGGGAGCCTCTAAACAGCCCAGTCTGGACCAATTCATGGTGGAGGGAGCCTCTAAACAGCCCAGTTTGGGCAAATTCATGGTGGAGGGAGCCTCTAAACAGCCCAGTTTGGACCAATTCATGGTGGAGGGAGCCTCTAAAACCCCCAGTTTGGACCAATTCATGGTGGAGGGAGCCTCTAAACAGCCCAGTTTGGGCAAATTCATGGTGGAGGGAGCCTCTAAACAGCCCAGTTTGGGCAAATTCATGGTGGAGGGAGCCTCTAAAACCCCCAGTTTGGACCAATTCATGGTGGAGGGAGCCTCTAAAAACCCCAGTTAGGCCAAATTCATGGTGGAGGGAGCCTCTAAAAACCCCAGTTTGGACCAATTCATGGTGGAGGGAGCCTCTAAAAACCCCAGTTTGGACCAATTCATGGTGGAGGGAGCCTCTAAACAGCCCAGTTTGGACCAATTCATGGTGGAGGGAGCCTCTAAAAACCCCAGTTTGGACCAATTCATGGTGGAGGGAGCCTCTAAACAGCCCAGTTTGGACCAATTCATGGTGGAGGGAGCCTCTAAAAACCCCAGTTTGGCCAAATTCATGGTGGAGGGAGCCTCTAAACAGCCCAGTTTGGGCAAATTCATGGTGGAGGGAGCCTCTAAACAGCCCAGTTTGGGCAAATTCATGGTGGAGGGAGCCTCTAACCAGCCCAGTTTGGGCAAATTCATGGTGGAGGGAGCCTCTAAAAACCCCAGTTTTGACCAATTCATGGTGGAGGGAGCCTCTAAACAGCCCAGTTTGGGCAAATTCATGGTGGAGGGAGCCTCTAACCAGCCCAGTTTGGGCAAATTCATGGTGGAGGGAGCCTCTAAAAACCCCAGTTTGGACCAATTCATGGTGGAGGGAGCCTCTAAAAACCCCAGTTTGAACCAATTCATGGTGGAGGGAGCCTCTAACCAGCCCAGTTTGGGCAAATTCATGGTGGAGGGAGCCTCTAAAAACCCCAGCTTGGACCAATTCATGGTGGAGGGAGCCTCTAAACAGCCCAGTTTAGGCAAATTCATGGTGGAGGGAGCCTCTAAACAGCCCAGTTTGGGCAAATTCATGGTGGAGGGAGCATCTAAAACCCTCAGTTTGGACCAATTCATGGTGGAGGGAGCCTCTAAAAACCCCAGTTTGGCCAAATTCATGGTGGAGGGAGCCTCTAACCAGCCCAGTTTGGGCAAATTCATGGTGGAGGGAGCCTCTAACCAGCCCAGTTTGGGCAAATTCATGGTGGAGGGAGCCTCTAAAAACCCCAGTTTGGACCAATTCATGGTGGAGGGAGCCTCTAAACAGCCCAGTTTGGGCAAATTCATGGTGGAGGGAGCCTCTAACCAGCCCAGTTTGGGCAAATTCATGGTGGAGGGAGCCTCTAAAAACCCCAGTTTGGACCAATTCATGGTGGAGGGAGCCTCTAAACAGCCCAGTCTGGACCAATTCATGGTGGAGGGAGCCTCTAAACAGCCCAGTTTGGACCAATTCATGGTGGAGGGAGCCTCTAAAAACCCCAGTTTGGACCAATTCATGGTGGAGGGAGCCTCTAACCAGCCCAGTTTGGGCAAATTCATGGTGGAGGGAGCCTCTAAACAGCCCAGTCTGGACCAATTCATGGTGGAGGGAGCCTCTAAACAGCCCAGTTTTGACCGATTCATGGTGGAGGGAGCCTCTAAAAACCCCAGTTTGGACCAATACATGGTGGAGGGAGCCTCTAAAAACCCCAGTTTGGACCAATTCATGGTGGAGGGAGCCTCTAAACAGCCCAGTTTGGACCACTTCATGGTGGAGGGAGCCTCTAAAAACCCCAGTTTGGACCAATTCATGGTGGAGGGAGCCTCTAAAAACCCCAGTTTGGACCAATTCATGGTGGAGGGAGCCTCTAAACAGCCCAGTTTGGGCAAATTCATGGTGGAGGGAGCCTCTAAACAGCCCAGTCTGGACCAATTCATGGTGGAGGGAGCCTCTAAACAGCCCAGTTTGGACCAATTCATGGTGGAGGGAGCCTCTAAAAACCCCAGTTTGGACCAATTCATGGTGGAGGGAGCCTCTAAAAACCCCAGTTTGGACCAATTCATGGTGGAGGGAGCCTCTAAAGATCCCAGTTAGGCCAAATTCATGGTGGAGGGAGCCTCTAAACAGCCCAGTTTGGGCAAATTCATGGTGGAGGGAGCCTCTAACCAGCCCAGTTTGGGCAAATTCATGGTGGAGGGAGCCTCTAAAAACCCCAGTTTTGACCAATTCATGGTGGAGGGAGCCTCTAAACAGCCCAGTTTGGGCAAATTCATGGTGGAGGGAGCCTCTAAAAACCCCAGTTTGGACCAATTCATGGTGGAGGGAGCCTCTAAACAGCCCAGTTTGGGCAAATTCATGGTGGAGGGAGCCTCTAACCAGCCCAGTTTGGGCAAATTCATGGTGGAGGGAGCCTCTAAAAACCCCAGTTTGGACCAATTCATGGTGGAGGGAGCCTCTAACCAGCAGAGTTGTGGGAAATCAGGGTGGAGGGAGCCTCTAACCAGCAGAGTTGTGGGAAATCAGGGTGGAGGGAGCCTCTAACCAGCAGAGTTGTGGGAAAGCAGGGTGGAGGGAGCCTCTAACCAGCAGAGTTGGGGGAAATCAGGGTGGAGGGAGCCTCTAACCAGCAGAGTTGGGGGAAATCAGGGTGGAGGGAGCCTCTAACCAGCAGAGTTGGGGGAAATCAGGGTGGAGGGAGCCTCTAACCAGCAGAAATGGGGGAAATCAGAGTGGAGGGAGCCTCTAACCAGCAGAGTTGGGGGAAATCAGGGTGGAGGGAGCCTAGTATTAGCAGAATTGTGCAATGCTTATGGTGGATGAGTATGAGGATGCGGAGGAATTGGAGAGGTTGAGTACAGACATGGAGTTTCATGTTGGGGTGCTTTACACAGGTGGGCACAAAAATGAAGGCTCTATCCAGTGGTGGTTCATTTTTATCAAAGTGAGCCGGTCGGCACTGTCAGCTGACAGACGGGTGCGCTTGTCTGTGATGATGCCACCGGCTGCACTGAACACCCTCTCAGATAGGACGCTGGCAGCAGGACAGGACAGCACCTCCAAGACATATAGGGCAAGTTCAAGCCACAGGTCCAACTTCGACACCCAATACGTGTAGGGCGCAGAGGGGTCGGAGAGTTCAGGGCTGTGGTCGGAAAGGTATTCCCGCAACATGCGCCTATACTTCTCACGCCTGGTGACACTAGGACCCTCCGTGGCGGCACTTTGGCGAGGGGGTGCCATCAAGGTGTCCCAGACCTTAGACAGTGTGCCCCTCATTTGTGTGGACCGGTGAGAACTTGGTCGCCTACTGGAGGAACTGCCCTCCCTGCCGCCAACGTCACATGCTGGAAACATCTCCATCATATTCTGCACCAATTGCTTGTGGCAAGCATTGATGCGATTGACCCTCCCCTCTACCGGAATAAAAGAGGAGATGTTGTTTTTATACCGGGGGTCAAGGATAGCAAAGATCCAGTACTGGTTGTCCTCCATGATTTTGACAATGCGCTTGTCGGTTGTAAAGCACCCCAACATGAACTCAGCCATGTCTGCCACAGTGTTAGTTGGCATGACTCCTCTGGCCCCACCGGAAAGTTCAATCTCCATTTCCTCCTCATCGTCCATGTCTACCCATTCACGCTGCAACAATGGGATGATTCGAAGTTGCCCGGAAGCCTCCTGTATCACCATCACATCATCGGACAACTCTTCTTCCTCCTCCTCCTCCATTAAACGCGATGAAGCGGACAGATGTGTGGACCTACTCTCCAGCTGTGACGGATCGGATGCTATCCCTGACTCCTCTGTGTGATCTGAGTTATCCCTGATGTCAATCAGGGATTCTCTCAGAACACACAAGAGCGGGATTGTAAGGCTCACCATCGCATCCTCAGAGCTCACCCTCCTTGTGGACTCCTCAAACACCCATAGGATATCACAAAGGTCTCTCATCCATGGCCACTCATGGATGAGAAACTGAGGCAGCTGACTTTGTGGCACCCTAGGGTTTTGTAGCTGGTATTCCATCAAAGGTCTCTGCTGCTCAACCACTCTATTCAACATCTGAAACGTTGAGTTCAAGCGTGTGGGGACATCGCACAAAAGCCGGTGTTGTGGCACATGCAGGCGTTGCTGGAGAGATTTTAAGCTAGCAGCGGCTACTGTCGACTTGCGAAAGTGGGCGCACATGCGCCGCACTTTCACCAGTAGCTCTGGAACATTGGGGTAGCTCTTTAGGAAACGTTGCACGACTAGGTTGAAGACGTGGGCCAGGCATGGAACATGTTGGAGTCTGGCAAGCTCCAGAGCTGCTACCAGGTTCCGGCCGTTATCACAAACGACCATGCCTGGGCCCAGGTGCAGCGGCTCAAACCATATTGCCGTCTCATCGAGGAGGGCATCCCTCACCTCGGAGGCAGTGTGCTGTCTGTCCCCCAAGCTGATCAGCTTCAGCACGGCCTGCTGACGTCTACCAACGCCAGTGCTGCAACGTTTCCAACTCGTAGCTGGGGTCAATCTAACAGCGGAGGAGGAGGCGGTGGCGGAGGAGGAGGCGGTGGAGGAGGAGGGGGGTGTTCTTCTCGTGTCCCTGCCAGGAATGTTAGGCGGGGAGACGAGGTACACCGGGCCAGTTTGGGAAGCAGTCCCAGCCTCAACTACATTCACCCAGTGTGCCGTCAGTGAAATGTAGCGTCCCTGTCCGCATGCACTTGTCCACGCGTCGGTGGTCAAGTGGACCTTTGTGCAAAGCGCAGAACTAAGGGCCCACCTGATGTTGAGTGACACGTGCTGGTGCAAGGCGGGGACGGCACACCGGGAGAAGTAGTGACGGCTAGGGACGGCATAGCGAGGTGCCGCAGTTGCCATCAGGTCCAGGAAGGCGGGAGTTTCAACAAGCCGGAACGCCAACATCTCCTGGGCCAGCAGTTTAGCGATGTTGGCGTTCAAGGCTTGCGCGTTTGGGTGGTTAGCGGTGTATTTCTGCCGCCGCTCCAATGTCTGAGAGATGGTGGGTTGTTGTAAAGAAGCGCCTGATGGTGCCTTTGATGGTGCAGGAGAAGGAGATAAGACAGGAACAGGGGAGGATGAGGAAGAAGTCAACAAAGTGGCGGAGGCAGATGAAGTGGTGTCCTGGCTCGTCCTCTGGAGTGCATCGCCAGCACAGTCGGCAGTGGCAGTGGCAGAGGCAGAGGCAGTGGCGTGAACGGCAGGCGGCCTTTGTCCTGCCGTTGCTGCTTGCCACTGATTCCAGTGCTTGGATTCCAAATGACGGTGCATTGAAGTGGTGGACAGGTTGCTCTTCTCAGAGCCCCTAATCAATTTTGAGAGGCAAATTGTGCAGACAACACTATATCTGTCCTCGGCGCATTCCTTGAAAAAAACTCCACACCTTCGAGAAACGTGCCCTCGAGGTGGGAGTTTTTCGGGGCTGGGTACGAACTGGAACATCTTGGGAGATTCCGGGTGTGGCCTGGCTTCGCCTAAGCTGCTGACCTCTGCCTCTGCCTCTAGCTACCCTTTTTGGTGCTGCACCTGCCTCAACATCCACACTACTTTTCCCGCTTGACATCCCCCTGTCCAGGTCGGGTCAGTGTCCTCATCATCCACCACTTCCTCTTCCAACTCCTGTCTCATCTCCTCCTCCCGCACAATGCGCAGGTCAACTGGATGCCCTGACGGCAACTGTGTCACATCGTCGTCGATGAGGGTGGGTTGCTGGTCATCCACCACCAAATCGAACGGAGATGGAGGAGACTCTAGTGTTTGAGCATCTGGACACAGATGCTCCTCTGTTAGGTTCGTGGAATCGCTACATGGAGGGGCAGGTTGAGGGACAATGAAAGGAGCGGAGAACAGCTCTGGGGACAGTTGGGGTTATTGTTCTGTGAAGATTGGGAATTTTGGGAGGAAGGAGGACAAGACTGTTGGGTAATAGGAGGAGAGGAGGCAGAGTCTGACTGGCTGCTGGACAATGTGCTGTAAGCGTTATCTGACAGCCATTGCAAGACCTGTTCCTGGTTCTCGGGCCTACTAAGGTTTGTACCCTGCAGTTTAGTTAATGTGGCAAGCAACCCTGGCACTGTGGAGCGGCGCAATGCTTGCTGCCCCACAGGAGTAGGCACGGGACGCCCTGTGGCTTCACTGCTACCTTGCCCCCCAGAACCATTCCCCCGACCTCGCCCACGGCCTCGTCCACGTCCCTTTCCGGGAGCCTTGCGCATTTTGAATTCCCAGTCAGAAACTGGCACTATATGGCAGTAGCAAGAAATGAGGGTATTTGTAACCCCAATATATTATTGGAATTCCCAGTCAGACAATGGCACTATATGTCAGTGGCAGAACTTGAAGGTATTTGTAACCCCAATATATTATTGGAATTGCCAGTCAGACAATGGCACTATATAGCAGTAGCAAGAAATGAGGGTATTTGTAAACCCAATATATTCTTGGAATTCCCAGTCAGACAATGGCACTATATGGCAGTAGCAAGAAATGAGGGTATTTGTAAACCCAATATATTCTTGGAATTCCCAGTCAGACAATGGCACTATATGGCAGTAGCAAGAAATGAGGGTATTTGTAAGCCCAATATATTCTTTGAATTCCCAGTCAGAAACTGGCACTATATGGCAGTAGCAAGAAATGAGGGTATTTGTAACCCCAATATATTATTGGAATTCCCAGTCAGACAATGGCACTATATAGCAGTAGCAAGAAATGAGGGTATTTGTAAACCCAATATATTCTTTGAATTCCCAGTCAGACAATGGCACTATATAGCAGTAGCAAGAAATGAGGGTATTTGTAACCCCAATATATTATTGGAATTCCCAGTCAGACAATGGCACTATATAGCAGTAGCAAGAAATGAGGATATTTGTAACCCCAATATATTCTTTGAATTCCCAGTCAGACAATGGCACTATATGGCAGTAGCAAGAAATGAGGGTATTTGTAACCCCAATATATTATTGGAATTCCCAGTCAGACAATGGCACTATATGTCAGTGGCAGAACATGAAGGTATTTGTAACCCCAATATATTATTGGAATTGCCAGTCAGACAATGGCACTATATAGCAGTAGCAAGAAATGAGGGTATTTGTAAACCCAATATATTCTTTGAATTCCCAGTCAGACAATGGCACTATATGGCAGTAGCAAGAAATGAGGGTATTTGTAAGCCCAATATATTCTTTGAATTCCCAGTCAGAAACTGGCACTATATGGCAGTAGCAAGAAATGAGGGTATTTGTAACCCCAATATATTATTGGAATTCCCAGTCAGACAATGGCACTATATAGCAGTAGCAAGAAATGAGGGTATTTGTAAACCCAATATATTCTTGGAATTCCCAGTCAGACAATGGCACTATATGGCAGTAGCAAGAAATGAGGGTATTTGTAAACCCAATATATTATTGGAATTCCCAGTCAGACAATGGCACTATATAGCAGTAGCAGAACTTGAAGGTATTTGTAACCCCAATATATTATTGGAATTCCCAGTCAGAAACTGGCACTATATAGCAGTAGCAAGAAATGAGTGTATTTGTAAACCCAATATGTTCTTGGAATTCCCAGTCAGAAACTGGCACTATATGTCAGTGGCAGAACTTGAAGGTATTTGTAACCCCAATATATTCTTTGAATTCCCAGTCAGACAATGGCACTATATAGCAGTAGCAAGAAATGAGGGTATTTGTAATCCCAATATATTCTTGGAATTCCCAGTCAGAAACTGGCACTATATATCAGTGGCAGAACTTGAAGGTATTTGTAACCCCAATATATTCTTGGAATTCCCAGTCAGACAATGGCACTATATAGCAGTAGCAAGAAATGAGGGTATTTGTAAACCCAATATATTCTTGGAATTCCCAGTCAGACAATGGCACTATATGGCAGTAGCAAGAAATGTGGGTATTTGTAAACCCAATATATTCTTGGAATTCCCAGTCAGACAATGGCACTATATGGCAGTAGCAAGAAATGAGGGTATTTGTAAACCCAATATATTCTTGGAATTCCCAGTCAGACAATGGCACTATATGGCAGTAGCAAGAAATGAGGGTATTTGTAACCCCAATATATTCTTTGAATTCCCAGTCAGAAACTGGCACTATATGGCAGTAGCAAGAAATGAGGGTATTTGTAACCCCAATATATTATTGGAATTCCCAGTCAGACAATGGCACTATATGGCAGTAGCAAGAAATGAGGGTATTTGTAAACCCAATATATTCTTGGAATTCCCAGTCAGACAATGGCACTATATGGCAGTAGCAAGAAATGAGGGTATTTGTAACCCCAATATATTCTTTGAATTCCCAGTCAGAAACTGGCACTATATGGCAGTAGCAAGAAATGAGGGTATTTGTAACCCCAATATATTATTGGAATTCCCAGTCAGACAATGGCACTATATGGCAGTAGCAAGAAATGAGGGTATTTGTAAACCCAATATATTCTTTGAATTCCCAGTCAGACAATGGCACTATATAGCAGTAGCAAGAAATGAGGGTATTTGTAACCCCAATATATTATTGGAATTCCCAGTCAGACAATGGCACTATATAGCAGTAGCAAGAAATGAGGATATTTGTAACCCCAATATATTCTTTGAATTCCCAGTCAGACAATGGCACTATATGGCAGTAGCAAGAAATGAGGGTATTTGTAAGCCCAATATATTCTTGGAATTCCCAGTCAGACAATGGCACTATATGGCAGTAGCAAGAAATGAGGGTATTTGTAACCCCAATATATTGTTGGAATTCCCAGTCAGACAATGGCACTATATGTCAGTGGCAGAACTTGAAGGTATTTGTAACCCCAATATATTTTTGGAATTCCCAGTCAGACAATGGCACTATATGGCAGTTGCAAGAAATGAGGGTATTTGTAAACCCAATATATTCTTGGAATTTCCAGTCAGACAATGGCACTATATGGCAGTAGCAAGAAATGAGGGTATTTGTAAGCCCAATATATTCTTGGAATTCCCAGTCAGACAATGGCACTATATGGCAGTAGCAAGAAATGAGGGTATTTGTAAACCCAATATATTCTTGGAATTCCCAGTCAGACAATGGCACTATATGGCAGTAGCAAGAAATGAGGGTATTTGTAAGCCCAATATATTCTTTGAATTCCCAGTCAGAAACTGGCACTATATGGCAGTAGCAAGAAATGAGGGTATTTGTAACCCCAATATATTATTGGAATTCCCAGTCAGACAATGGCACTATATAGCAGTAGCAAGAAATGAGGGTATTTGTAAACCCAATATATTATTGGAATTCCCAGTCAGACAATGGCACTATATAGCAGTAGCAGAACTTGAAGGTATTTGTAACCCCAATATATTATTGGAATTCCCAGTCAGAAACTGGCACTATATAGCAGTAGCAAGAAATGAGGGTATTTGTAAACCCAAAATGTTCTTGGAATTCCCAGTCAGAAACTGGCACTATATGTCAGTGGCAGAACTTGAAGGTATTTGTAACCCCAATATATTCTTGGAATTCCCAGTCAGACAATGGCACTATATAGCAGTAGCAAGAAATGAGGGTATTTGTAAACCCAATATATTCTTGGAATTCCCAGTCAGACAATGGCACTATATGGCAGTAGCAAGAAATGAGGGTATTTGTAAACCCAATATATTCTTGGAATTCCCAGTCAGACAATGGCACTATATGGCAGTAGCAAGAAATGAGGGTATTTGTAAGCCCAATATATTCTTTGAATTCCCAGTCAGAAACTGGCACTATATGGCAGTAGCAAGAAATGAGGGTATTTGTAACCCCAATATATTATTGGAATTCCCAGTCAGACAATGGCACTATATAGCAGTAGCAAGAAATGAGGGTATTTGTAAACCCAATATATTATTGGAATTCCCAGTCAGACAATGGCACTATATAGCAGTAGCAGAACTTGAAGGTATTTGTAACCCCAATATATTATTGGAATTCCCAGTCAGAAACTGGCACTATATAGCAGTAGCAAGAAATGAGGGTATTTGTAAACCCAAAATGTTCTTGGAATTCCCAGTCAGAAACTGGCACTATATGTCAGTGGCAGAACTTGAAGGTATTTGTAACCCCAATATATTCTTGGAATTCCCAGTCAGACAATGGCACTATATAGCAGTAGCAAGAAATGAGGGTATTTGTAAACCCAATATATTCTTGGAATTCCCAGTCAGAAACTGGCACTATATGTCAGTGGCAGAACTTGAAGGTATTTGTAACCCCAATATATTCTTGGAATTCCCAGTCAGACAATGGCACTATATAGCAGTAGCAAGAAATGAGGGTATTTGTAAACCCAATATATTCTTGGAATTCCCAGTCAGACAATGGCACTATATGGCAGTAGCAAGAAATGTGGGTATTTGTAAACCCAATATATTCTTGGAATTCCCAGTCAGACAATGGCACTATATGGCAGTAGCAAGAAATGAGGGTATTTGTAAACCCAATATATTCTTGGAATTCCCAGTGAGAAACTGGCACTATATGGCAGTAGCAAGAAATGAGGGTATTTGTAAACCCAATATATTCTTGGAATTCCCAGTCAGACAATGGCACTATATGGCAGTAGCAAGAAATGAGGGTATTTGTAAACCCAATATATTCTTGGAATTCCCAGTCAGACAATGGCACTATATGGCAGTAGCAAGAAATGAGGGTATTTGTAACCCCAATATATTCTTTGAATTCCCAGTCAGAAACTGGCACTATATGGCAGTAGCAAGAAATGAGGGTATTTGTAACCCCAATATATTATTGGAATTCCCAGTCAGACAATGGCACTATATGGCAGTAGCAAGAAATGAGGGTATTTGTAAACCCAATATATTCTTTGAATTCCCAGTCAGACAATGGCACTATATGGCAGTAGCAAGAAATGAGGGTATTTGTAACCCCAATATATTATTGGAATTCCCAGTCAGACAATGGCACTATATAGCAGTAGCAAGAAATGAGGATATTTGTAACCCCAATATATTCTTTGAATTCCCAGTCAGACAATGGCACTATATGGCAGTAGCAAGAAATGAGGGTATTTGTAAGCCCAATATATTATTGGAATTCCCAGTCAGACAATGGCACTATATGGCAGTAGCAAGAAATGAGGGTATTTGTAAACCCAATATATTCTTGGAATTCCCAGTCAGACAATGGCACTATATGGCAGTAGCAAGAAATGAGGATATTTGTAACCACAATATATTCTTGGAATTCCCAGTCAGACAATGGCACTATATAGCAGTAGCAAGAAATGAGGGTATTTGTAAACCCAATATATTATTGGAATTCCCAGTCAGACAATGGCACTATATGGCAGTAGCAAAAATAGTGAGTGTATATAGCCCCAATTCTATTGCTAGGGGACTTGCAGGGTATTTCTGGGGTGAAGGTGGGGGGGGGGGGGCACACCGTTGGAAAGGGGATTTGGGGTGTATATATAGGGTATACGGGAATACACTGTCAGTGTATTCCATTCAGGATGCTGGGAAAGCTGGGTTGCGGCGATTGAGCCCGTCAGTGCCACGTTACACTGACAAGCTTCTCCCTGGAATTTAGCTCTTACAAGAGCTGTTGGTTGTCTTCTCCTTCCTATCCTAGCCTGTCCCTGCCTACCCAGAATCTAAGCCCTAGCTAACTGGACGGAAACCTCCGTCCCTGGTGAATTGCAAGCTCAGAATGACGCAAACCTGGGCGGCGCTGTTCTTTTAAATTAGAGGTCACATGTTTTCGGCAGCCAATGGGTTTTTCCTACTTTTTTTAACGTCACCGGTGTCGTAGTTCCTGTCCCACCTACCCTGCGCTGTTATTGGAGCAAAAAAGGCGCCAGGGAAGGTGGGAGGGGAATCGAGTAATGGCGCACTTTACCACGCGGTGTTCGATTCGATTCGAACATGCCGAACAGTCTAATATCCGATCGAACATGAGTTCGATAGAACACTGTTCGCTCATCTCTATTTATTACTAATTAAGGCTGGGTTCACACTTGCATTGGACTCCATAGGAAACTCCACTGCAGAATGCTTAAAATTAGAACAGTGAAAAGTCCTACAAGAAGACTTTTCTCTCCAAAAAAATGGAGGACCCCATTATAGTCTATATCTATAGGGTCTTTGGGTAACTGCTTTTTAAGTGGACAGAGTCTCCGTCTTTCGAGTCCCTGTGCGGACCCAAATGACGGAGACCCGAACGCTAGTGTGAACCTAGAGTAAGACTTTAGCAGAGTTTAAAGCTTTGCTAGAATCCTCTTGGTAGTAGCTTTTTGATATGTGGTCTCAACCTTAAACAACTTAGTGAAACCTTCATGAAGCTGGAAGAAGTAATATGGCATCCAAAAAAGACTATGGGGCTTTACTGTACTATTATATCCATATAGAGTAGAGGTCTGAAACTCAGCTGGGCAAATGGGCCATATATAGAGAAATGTTTAAGTTGAAGGGACGTATTCCCTACAGATTCTATGCAATGCAAATTTATTGCTAAATAATCCCAGTGCTCTCTTCCCCTGCTCCAAGCATACATAGATTACAGCAGAGCGCCCCAAGCAGGGGAAGAGAGTATTCACACCAAAGCTGCCACAAGTTTGTAGGCCACAGAACAAAGAATGCAGCCTTGAGGCCCGCGTGTGACCTGATAGTCATGTATTTGTGACCCCTGATATAGAGTAATACAAAGATCAGACTGTGACAGGCTCCATTGGATGCTACATTATAAAAATATTACTTTTAGGGTACCAACATGTCATGGACTGCACATCCAGGTATTCAATATTGATCTATGTTTTCCAGAAAAATCTTTTAATTCTAGGGGATTATATTTTTTATAATACAGTGAGAACAAACAGCAACACATGGATTGCCTATGCTCCAAGATACAGAACCACAAGGACTCTGTGTACATTAGGTAAGCATACAAATGTGTGCAAGGCCTTGATCAAGTATAATCCATTTTGATGTTCTTTTGGTATCATCTTAGGAGGTTTGTTGTGACATCTCTTACCAGTCATTGGTGACAGGCCGTCTCTGGCTTATGATCCTCCATCTACTTCTTCCATCTGGGAGTGTGTAAGTAAAGTGTAGCTGTATCGGTAGCTGCGAGTATCTAAGCACTTCTGTTACCAACAAAACAATAAGGACTGTTTAGAATTCCATGTAGACTATAGAAAGAGTTTATGACTAATATAGTCACATGTCCATCAAGAGTTTCATGAAGAGTGAAAGTGAATTTTGATTTTTAACAAACCTTTAATCTTGGACTTATGAATATTGAATTCTGTAGAGAGAGCAGTGTCAGCTGTTATACTGCCAAATGTCCTTTCCAACACAGAGTCATTATTTCCCTCATATAGGAAGTACCTAAATGAAATAATAAAAAACGTAACATCAATGAAGGAATGGGCATAGATACAGCTAAATAATAACTCAGAGCAATTATTACAATTATGATTATTATGGCTACGATAAAACATAGACTATGTATCTCATATGTACATATTATAGGTATAAGTGCCAAATAGATAGCACTGTTCCCTTGCAGAACTGAGGTCCTGGATTTTAATCCATACTGTACGGAGAACAATACCTGCATGGAGTTTGTATATTCTAGCCCTATATACATAAGGTTCTACCATAAGCTTAAAACATACCTAGGTTAACTGTCTTCCTCACATTCGTTCTAGCGTAAGCATGTAAAATTATGATTTGGCCATGTGTATATATGTTTTCAATAGGAAAAGGGGGCAAAGATACTTCCAGACACTTCTGGCAGCTGCTTATCTTACTTGTAAAGAAAGATCATGTGTGCTGAAATTAAAGATGCTGATTTCCCCCCTGAACGTATGCTAAATGAGCATCATCCAAACATAGGTATTAGATGGTTGGCCATGCTCAAATCAGCAGGTTCAGTTGCTGAAAGTTTAAGGTGTATGATCACCACTGAGTAATATGTTTGTGTTACTAGCTTTAATACAGGGGTGAACCAGTTAGTAATGAACCGTATTCGACCTGAATATTCCAAATTGTTCAGTTTTTAACAAAACCGAACAAATGGTGATTTGCTTCGGACAAACGAAAATGGCCGCCACCATGAGTTTGATGAGGAAGTACAGAGAAGACATGTGTGCAACGACTCCAACACTGTCTCTGAGTCATTGTGACATTGTAGCAACATTTGACAGCCTCTTACCTAATAGACAGTGGTAGGTGGACCTTACGCTGTGTGGCAAGCGAGCAGTATCGTGGGAAAGTTGATCTACGGGGTCCTGGCTGTCAGACCCACAAAGATCTAATACTGGTAGCCTAATCTAAGGACAAGCCATCAATATTTGACTGGTGCATAAACTCTTAAAAGGGGTTGTCCAGGAATCGAAGCAATTCATGTGGTGGTTGGGGATGTGTATAATATAAATAAGCACACTAGACTGTCCCCGGCACTCAGTTGTCCGCCGCCAGTGTCCATTCAATGGTTATGTGACCGCTGAGACCAATTAGTGGTGTTTGGTAAGTAACTAGTGACATATGTGAGTGATGGAACAGGTGAGGTATGTTTTTTTTTTATTAATAATCTTACACCTTCCCGACCACCACAGGGGTCACTCCAATTTATAGACTCTCTCTTTAAAGAGGTTGTGCGGGCTAAATATTACTATGGCTTATCCTCAGGATCACTGTATATTTTGTTAAGATAAATATGTTGCATTACTCACCTAAAGTGAGTTTTGTTTTCACAAATCCATAGTGCAGATAAGATAAGAAACTTTGTAATATAACAGTGCTTATTTACCAGTGATCAAATAATGGTATATTACCTTATGTTTCAAGAAATGTGGAGTGCAGTGGATTTAGACCCACTGTGTAACTAAACAGATTTGATTTGGAGCTATTCCTACAATGGGGTCCGTGTGCTTTCCGCATGGTCTCCGCACGAGTCATGCGGACAGGAGAGTAGATCGTGAACTACTTTTCTGCTCTTATGTTCCGTGCGGACACTGCGCGGAAAGCACACGCACCCCATTATAGTCTATGGGGTCCGTGTGCTTTCACTGCACACCGCTTGTCAATATGTTCGGTAGTCCGATCGGGGGGGGGGGTCCCCATGTGGACTCTCTGAACGGATTACTGACAAAGATGCGAACGAGGCCTAAGTCATTGTCTTTGTGATCCCAAGTCATTCACCCTTTAACCACCCAAATAGGTGTCTGGATTCTGCTTCAGGGAAACCACCAGGACATTACCACTAGCAAAAGTGAGAACTAAAACTATTAGCACTAGGGGGCAACATGGTGGCTCAGTGTTTAGCACTGCAGCCTTGCAGATCTGGAGTCCTGGGTTCGAATCCTGCCAGGAACAACATCTGCAAGGAGTTTGTATGTTTTCCCCGTGTTTGCATGGATTTCCTCCCATTCTACAAAGACATACTGATAGGGAAAAAAATGTACATTGTGATCCCTATATGGGGCTCACAATCTACATTAAAAAAAAAACAAAAAAACTATTAGCACTAGGACCCGTTAGCCACCATGTCTATGCTACAGGAAGCTGTCAGCTGGAAGGGATAGGTAAGCTGTGGTGGACACTTCTCTCCAACCACTGGCATTGGTTTGCATAATTACTTACGTTACATTTTGAATACAATTTGTACACATATGTACCACCACAGGAATTAAATTTTGCCTACATTTTGTTGGGTTGTAAAATTTGTTGACTTACATGGTTTGAGGCAATAAAACTTTTAATTTTGCGTTAGTAGCAATTATTTCTTCTTCTATGATTGACTGGAACTCATTAGCCAACTGCAATGGATGCACAATGTTCACCTAAAAGAAACCAATATATTGACTCTGAATCCAAGTATTTTCGGGTTTATCACATGAATGGTGCTGAATTACTGTTTTTTTTAATTAAACAATGATCAAACCATGAAGAAAAAAAAAAAACAACAAACAAATTGCACCTTTCCTCCTGTTTTATCCGCTAGTTGTCCCAGCTCAGGCAACCGGCAATTAGTTCCTTCAATTGTCACCACAGAGACAACCACACTGAAAGACAAAAAACAAACTTATGTACAGTCTGGAAACATCTCTACGTATTTCCTCAATTAAAAGTAAGGGGATATTCTTATCTGAGCAAATCGCAGCAAGATGGGAATAATGGTTCCCAAGTCCCAACTTCATTATGTCTTTATTAGAGATGAGCGAACAGTGTTCTATCGAACTCATGTTCGATCGGATATTAGGCTGTTCGGCATGTTCGAATCGAATCGAACACCGCGTGGTAAAGTGCGCCATTACTCGATTCCCCTCCCACCTTCCCTGGCGCCTTTTTTGCTCCAATAACAGCGCTGGGTAGGTGGGACAGGAACTACGACACCGGTGACGTTGAAAAAAGTAGGC
Organism: Leptodactylus fuscus; assembly: GCF_031893055.1. Classification (NCBI taxonomy): domain Eukaryota; kingdom Metazoa; phylum Chordata; class Amphibia; order Anura; family Leptodactylidae; genus Leptodactylus; species Leptodactylus fuscus. The sequence continues at coordinate 72,146,641 of NC_134270.1, forward strand.
AAAACCCATTGGCTGCCGAAAACATGTGACCTCTAATTTAAAAGAACAGCGACGCCCAGCTTCGCGTCATTCTGAGCTTGCAATTCACCGAGGACGGAGGTTTCCGTCCAGCTAGCTAGGGCTTAGATTCTGGGTAGGCAGGGACAGGCTAGGATAGGAAGGAGAAGACAACCAACAGCTCTTGTAAGAGCTAAATTCCAGGGAGAAGCTTGTCAGTGTAACGTGGCACTGACGGGCTCAATCGCCGCAACCCAGCTTTCCCAGGATCCTGAATGGAATACACTGTCAGTGTATTCCCGTATACCCGATATATACCCCGATACCCGTTCCAACGGTGTGCCCCCCCACCTTCACCCCAGAAATACCCTGCAAGTCCCCTAGCAATAGAATTGGGGCTATATACACCCACAATTTTTACTACTGGTATACAGTGCCATTGTCTGACTGGGAATTCAAAGAATATATTGGGAATACAAATACCCTCATTTCTTGCTACTGCCATATAGTGCCAGTTTCTGACTGGTAATTCAAAGAATATATTGGGGTTACGTGCACCCACAATTTTTACTACTGGTATACAGTGCCATTGTCTGACTGGGAATTCAAAGAATATATTGGGAATACAAATACCCTCATTTCTTGCTACTGCCATATAGTGCCAGTGTCTGACTGGGAATTCAAAGAATATATTGGGGTTACGTGCACCCACAATTTTTACTACTGGTATACAGTGCCATTGTCTGACTGGGAATTCAAAGAGTATATTGGGAATACAAATACCCTCATTTCTTGCTACTGCCATATAGTGCCAGTTTCTGACTGGGAATTCAAAGAATATATTGGGGTTACGTGCACCCACAATTTTTACTACTGGTATACAGTGCCATTGTCTGACTGGGAATTCAAAGAATATATTGGGGTTATAAATACCCTCATTTCTTGCTACTGCCATATAGTGCCAGTTTCTGACTGGGAATTCAAAGAATATATTGGGGTTACGTGCACCCACAATTTTTACTACTGGTATACAGTGCCATTGTCTGACTGGGAATTCAAAGAGTATATTGGGAATACAAATACCCTCATTTCTTGCTACTGCCATATAGTGCCAGTTTCTGACTGGGAATTCAAAGAATATATTGGGGTTACGTGCACCCACAATTTTTACTACTGGTATACAGTGCCATTGTCTGACTGGGAATTCAAAGAGTATATTGGGAATACAAATACCCTCATTTCTTGCTACTGCCATATAGTGCCAGTTTCTGACTGGGAATTCAAAGAATATATTGGGGTTACGTGCACCCACAATTTTTACTACTGGTATACAGTGCCATTGTCTGACTGGGAATTCAAAGAATATATTGGGGTTATAAATACCCTCATTTCTTGCTACTGCCATATAGTGCCAGTTTCTGACTGGGAATTCAAAGAATATATTGGGGTTACGTGCACCCACAATTTTTACTACTGGTATACAGTGCCATTGTCTGACTGGGAATTCAAAGAATATATTGGGGTTATAAATACCCTCATTTCTTGCTACTGCCATATAGTGCCAGTTTCTGACTGGGAATTCAAAGAATATATTGGGGTTACGTGCACCCACAATTTTTACTACTGGTATACAGTGCCATTGTCTGACTGGGAATTCAAAGAGTATATTGGGAATACAAATACCCTCATTTCTTGCTACTGCCATATAGTGCCAGTGTCTGACTGGGAATTCAAAGAATATATTGGGGTTACGTGCACCCACAATTTTTACTACTGGTATACAGTGCCATTGTCTGACTGGGAATTCAAAGAGTATATTGGGAATACAAATACCCTCATTTCTTGCTACTGCCATATAGTGCCAGTTTCTGACTGGGAATTCAAAGAATATATTGGGGTTACGTGCACCCACAATTTTTACTACTGGTATACAGTGCCATTGTCTGACTGGGAATTCAAAGAGTATATTGGGAATACAAATACCCTCATTTCTTGCTACTGCCATATAGTGCCAGTTTCTGACTGGGAATTCAAAGAATATATTGGGGTTACGTGCACCCACAATTTTTACTACTGGTATACAGTGCCATTGTCTGACTGGGAATTCAAAGAATATATTGGGGTTATAAATACCCTCATTTCTTGCTACTGCCATATAGTGCCAGTTTCTGACTGGGAATTCAAAGAATATATTGGGGTTACGTGCACCCACAATTTTTACTACTGGTATACAGTGCCATTGTCTGACTGGGAATTCAAAGAATATATTGGGGTTATAAATACCCTCATTTCTTGCTACTGCCATATAGTGCCAGTTTCTGACTGGTAATTCAAAGAATATATTGGGGTTACGTGCACCCACAATTTTTACTACTGGTATACAGTGCCATTGTCTGACTGGGAATTCAAAGAGTATATTGGGAATACAAATACCCTCATTTCTTGCTACTGCCATATAGTGCCAGTGTCTGACTGGGAATTCAAAGAATATATTGGGGTTACGTGCACCCACAATTTTTACTACTGGTATACAGTGCCATTGTCTGACTGGGAATTCAAAGAGTATATTGGGAATACAAATACCCTCATTTCTTGCTACTGCCATATAGTGCCAGTTTCTGACTGGGAATTCAAAGAATATATTGGGGTTACGTGCACCCACAATTTTTACTACTGGTATACAGTGCCATTGTCTGACTGGGAATTCAAAGAGTATATTGGGAATACAAATACCCTCATTTCTTGCTACTGCCATATAGTGCCAGTGTCTGACTGGGAATTCAAAGAATATATTGGGGTTACGTGCACCCACAATTTTTACTACTGGTATACAGTGCCAATTTCTAACTAGGAATTCAAAATGCGCAAGGCTCCCGGAAAGGGACGTGGACGAGGCCGTGGGCGAGGTCGGGGGAATGGTTCTGGGGAGCAAGGTAGCAGTGAAGCCACAGGGCGTCCCGTGCCTACTCCTGTGGGGCAGCAAGCATTGCGCCACTCCACAGTGCCAGGGTTGCTTGCCACATTAACTAAACTGCAGGGTACAAACCTTAGTAGGCCCGAGAACCAGGAACAGGTCTTGCAATGGCTGTCAGAGAACGCTTACAGCACATTGTCCAGCAGCCAGTCAGACTCTGCCTCCTCTCCTCCTATTACCCAACAGTCTTGTCTTCCTTCCTCCCAAAATTCCGAAGCTTTACAGAACAATAACCCAAACTGTCCCTGCTCCCCAGAGCTGTTCTCCGCTCCTTTCATTGTCCCTCAACCTGCCTCTCCACGTCACGATTCCACGAACCTAACAGAGGAGCATCTGTATCCAGATGCTCAAACACTAGAGTCTCCTCCATCTCCGTTCGATTTGGTGGTGGATGACCAGCAACCCACCCTCATCGACGATGATGTGACGCAGTTGCCGTCAGGGCATCCAGTTGACCGGCGCATTGTGCGGGAGGAGGAGATGAGACAGGAGTTGGAAGAGGAAGTGGTGGATGATGAGGACACTGACCCGACCTGGACAGGGGGGATGTCAAGCGGGGAAAGTAGTGTGGATGTTGAGGCAGGTGCAGCACCAAAAAGGGTAGCTAGAGGCAGAGGCAGAGGTCAGCAGCTTAGGCGAAGCCAGGCCACACCCGGAATCTCCCAAGATGTTCCAGTTCGTACCCAGCCCCGAAAAACTCCCACCTCGAGGGCACGTTTCTCGAAGGTGTGGAGTTTTTTCAAGGAATGCGCCGAGGACAGATATAGTGTTGTCTGCACAATTTGCCTCTCGAAATTGATTAGGGGCTCTGAGAAGAGCAACCTGTCCACCACTTCAATGCGCCGTCATTTGGAATCCAAGCACTGGAATCAGTGGCAGGCAGCAACGGCAGGACAAAGGCCGACTGCCGTTCACGCCACTGCCACTGCCTCTGCCTCTGCCTCTGCCACTGCCACTGCTGACTGTGCTGGCGATGCACTCCAGAGGACGAGCCAGGACACCACTTCATCTGCCTCCGCCACTTTGTTGACTTCTACCTCATCCTCCCCTGGTCCTGTCTTATCTCCTTCTCCTGCACCATCAAAGGCACCATCAGGCGTTTCTTTACAACAACCCACCATCTCTCAGACATTGGAGCGGCGGCAGAAATACACTGCTAACCACCCACACGCGCAAGCCTTGAACGCCAACATCGCTAAACTGCTGGCCCAGGAGATGTTGGCGTTCCGGCTTGTTGAAACTCCCGCCTTCCTGGACCTGATGGCAACTGCGGCACCTCGCTATGCCGTCCCTAGCCGTCACTACTTCTCCCGGTGTGCCGTCCCCGCCTTGCACCAGCACGTGTCACTCAACATCAGGCGGGCCCTTAGTTCCGCGCTTTGCACAAAGGTCCACTTGACCACCGACGCGTGGACAAGTGCATGCGGACAGGGACGCTACATTTCACTGACGGCACACTGGGTGAATGTAGTTGAGGCTGGGACTGCTTCCCAAACTGGCCCGGTGTACCTCGTCTCCCCGCCTAACATTCCTGGCAGGGACACGAGAAGAACACCCCCCTCCTCCTCCTCCTCCTCTACCGCCTCCTCCTCCGCCACCGCCTCCTCCTCCGCCACCGCCTCCTCCTCCGCTGTTAGATTGACCCCAGCTACGAGTTGGAAACGTTGCAGCACTGGCGTTGGTAGACGTCAGCAGGCTGTGCTGAAGCTGATCAGCTTGGGGGACAGACAGCACACTGCCTCCGAGGTGAGGGATGCCCTCCTCGATGAGACGGCAATATGGTTTGAGCCGCTGCACCTGGGCCCAGGCATGGTCGTTTGTGATAACGGCCGGAACCTGGTAGCAGCTCTGGAGCTTGCCGGACTCCAACATGTTCCATGCCTGGCCCACGTCTTCAACCTAGTGGTGCAACGTTTCCTAAAGAGCTACCCCAATGTTCCAGAGCTACTGGTGAAAGTGCGGCGCATGTGCGCCCACTTTCGCAAGTCGACAGTAGCCGCTGCTAGCTTAAAATCTCTCCAGCAACGCCTGCATGTGCCACAACACCGGCTTTTGTGCGACGTCCCCACACGCTGGAACTCAACGTTTCAGATGTTGAATAGAGTGGTTGAGCAGCAGAGACCTTTGATGGAATACCAGCTACAAAACCCTAGGGTGCCACAAAGTCAGCTGCCTCAGTTTCACATCCATGAGTGGCCATGGATGAGAGACCTTTGTGACATCCTACGGGTCTTTGAGGAGTCCACAAGGAGGGTGAGCTCTGAGGATGCGATGGTGAGCCTTACAATCCCGCTCTTGTGTGTTCTGAGAGAATCCCTGATTGACATCAGGGATAACTCAGATCACACAGAGGAGTTAGGGATAGCATCCGATCCGTCACAGCTGGAGAGTAGGTCCACACATCTGTCCGCTTCACTGCGTTTAATGGAGGAGGAGGAGGAGGAGGAGGAGGAAGAAGAGTTGTCCGATGATGTGATGGTGATACAGGAGGCTTCCGGGCAACTTCGAATCGTCCCATTGTTGCAGCGCGGATGGGTAGACATGGAGGATGAGGAGGAAATGGAGATTGAACTTTCCGGTGGGGCCAGAGGAGTCATGCCAACTAACACTGTGGCAGACATGGCTGAGTTCATGTTGGGGTGCTTTACAACCGACAAGCGTATTGTCAAAATCATGGAGGACAACCAGTACTGGATCTTTGCTATCCTTGACCCCCGGTATAAAAACAACATCTCGTCTTTTATTCCGGTAGAGGGGAGGGCCAATCGCATCAATGCTTGCCACAGGCAATTGGTGCAGAATATGATGGAGATGTTTCCAGCATGTGACGTTGGCGGCAGGGAGGGCAGTTCCTCCAGTAGGCAACCAAGTTCTCACCGGTCCACACAAACGAGGGGCACACTGTCTAAGGTCTGGGACACCTTGATGGCACCCCCTCGCCAAAGTGCCGCCACGGAGGGTCCTAGTGTCACCAGGCGTGAGAAGTATAGGCGCATGTTGCGGGAATACCTTTCCGACCACAGCCCTGTCCTCTCCGACCCCTCTGCGCCCTACACGTATTGGGTGTCGAAGTTGGACCTGTGGCTTGAACTTGCCCTATATGCCTTGGAGGTGCTGTCCTGTCCTGCCGCCAGCGTCCTATCTGAGAGGGTGTTCAGTGCAGCCGGTGGCATCATCACTGACAAGCGCACCCGTCTGTCAGCTGAGAGTGCCGACCGGCTCACTTTGATAAAAATGAACCACCACTGGGTAGAGCCGTCATTTTTGTGCCCACCTGTGTAAAGCACCCCAACATGAAACTCCATGTCTGTACTCAACCTCTCCAATTCCTCCGCATCCTCATACTCATCCACCATAAGCGTTGCACAATTCTGCTAATACTAGGCTCCCTCCACCCTGATTTCCCCCAACTCTGCTGGTTAGAGGCTCCCTCCACCATGAATTTGCCCAAACTGGGCTGTTTAGAGGCTCCCTCCACCATGAATTGGTCCAAACTGGGTTTTTTAGAGGCTCCCTCCACCATGAATTTGCCCAAACTGGGCTGTTTAGAGGCTCCCTCCACCATGAATTGGTCCAAACTGGGCTGGTTAGAGGCTCCCTCCACCATGAATTTCCCAAAACTTGGCTGTTTAGAGGCTCCCTCCACCATGAATTTGCCCAAACTGGGCTGTTTAGAGGCTCCCTCCACCATTAATTGGTCCAAACTGGGCTGGTTAGAGGCTCCCTCCACCATGAATTTGCCCAAACTGGGGTGGTTAGAGGCTCCCTCCACCATTAATTGGTCCAAACTGGGCTGGTTAGAGGCTCCCTCCACCATGAATTTCCCAAAACTTGGCTGTTTAGAGGCTCCCTCCACCATTAATTGGTCCAAACTGGGCTGGTTAGAGGCTCCCTCCACCATGAATTTGCCCAAACTGGGCTGTTTAGAGGCTCCCTCCACCATTAATTGGTCCAAACTGGGCTGGTTAGAGGCTCCCTCCACCATGAATTTGCCCAAACTGGGCTGTTTAGAGGCTCCCTCCACCATGAATTGGTCCAAACTGGGGTGGTTAGAGGCTCCCTCCACCATGAATTGGTCCAAACTGGGGTGGTTAGAGGCTCCCTCCACCATTAATTGGTCCAAACTGGGCTGGTTAGAGGCTCCCTCCACAATTAATTGGTCCAAACTGGGCTAATTAGAGGCTCCCTCCACCATGAATTGGTCCAAACTGGGTTTTTTAGAGGCTCCCTCCACCATGAATTTGCCCAAACTGGGCTGTTTAGAGGCTCCCTCCACCATGAATTGGTCCAAACTGGGCTGGTTAGAGGCTCCCTCCACCATGAATTGGTCCAAACTGGGGTGGTTAGAGGCTCCCTCCACCATTAATTGGTCCAAACTGGGCTGGTTAGAGGCTCCCTCCACCATTAATTGGTCCAAACTGGGCTGGTTAGAGGCTCCCTCCACCATGAATTTGCCCAAACTGGGGTGGTTAGAGGCTCCCTCCACCATTAATTGGTCCAAACTGGGCTGGTTAGAGGCTCCCTCCACAATTAATTGGTCCAAACTGGGCTAATTAGAGGCTCCCTCCACCATGAATTGGTCCAAACTGGGTTTTTTAGAGGCTCCCTCCACCATGAATTTGCCCAAACTGGGCTGTTTAGAGGCTCCCTCCACCATGAATTGGTCCAAACTGGGCTGGTTAGAGGCTCCCTCCACCATGAATTTCCCAAAACTTGGCTGTTTAGAGGCTCCCTCCACCATTAATTGGTCCAAACTGGGCTGGTTAGAGGCTCCCTCCACCATTAATTGGTCCAAACTGGGCTGGTTAGAGGCTCCCTCCACCATTAATTGGTCCAAACTGGGCTGGTTAGAGGCTCCCTCCACCATGAATTTCCCAAAACTTGGCTGTTTAGAGGCTCCCTCCACCATTAATTGGTCCAAACTGGGCTGGTTAGAGGCTCCCTCCACCATGAATTTGCCCAAACTGGGCTGTTTAGAGGCTCCCTCCACCATGAATTGGTCCAAACTGGGTTTTTTAGAGGCTCCCTCCACCATTAATTGGTCCAAACTGGGCTGGTTAGAGGCTCCCTCCACAATTAATTGGTCCAAACTGGGCTAATTAGAGGCTCCCTCCACCATGAATTGGTCCAAACTGGGTTTTTTAGAGGCTCCCTCCACCATGAATTTGCCCAAACTGGGCTGTTTAGAGGCTCCCTCCACCATGAATTGGTCCAAACTGGGCTGGTTAGAGGCTCCCTCCACCATGAATTGGTCCAAACTGGGGTGGTTAGAGGCTCCCTCCACCATTAATTGGTCCAAACTGGGCTGGTTAGAGGCTCCCTCCACCATTAATTGGTCCAAACTGGGCTGGTTAGAGGCTCCCTCCACCATGAATTTGCCCAAACTGGGGTGGTTAGAGGCTCCCTCCACCATTAATTGGTCCAAACTGGGCTGGTTAGAGGCTCCCTCCACAATTAATTGGTCCAAACTGGGCTAATTAGAGGCTCCCTCCACCATGAATTGGTCCAAACTGGGTTTTTTAGAGGCTCCCTCCACCATGAATTTGCCCAAACTGGGCTGTTTAGAGGCTCCCTCCACCATGAATTGGTCCAAACTGGGCTGGTTAGAGGCTCCCTCCACCATGAATTTCCCAAAACTTGGCTGTTTAGAGGCTCCCTCCACCATGAATTTGCCCAAACTGGGCTGTTTAGAGGCTCCCTCCACCATTAATTGGTCCAAACTGGGCTGGTTAGAGGCTCCCTCCACCATGAATTTGCCCAAACTGGGGTGGTTAGAGGCTCCCTCCACCATTAATTGGTCCAAACTGGGCTGGTTAGAGGCTCCCTCCACCATGAATTTCCCAAAACTTGGCTGTTTAGAGGCTCCCTCCACCATTAATTGGTCCAAACTGGGCTGGTTAGAGGCTCCCTCCACCATGAATTTGCCCAAACTGGGCTGTTTAGAGGCTCCCTCCACCATTAATTGGTCCAAACTGGGCTGGTTAGAGGCTCCCTCCACCATGAATTTGCCCAAACTGGGCTGTTTAGAGGCTCCCTCCACCATGAATTGGTCCAAACTGGGGTGGTTAGAGGCTCCCTCCACCATGAATTGGTCCAAACTGGGGTGGTTAGAGGCTCCCTCCACCATTAATTGGTCCAAACTGGGCTGGTTAGAGGCTCCCTCCACAATTAATTGGTCCAAACTGGGCTAATTAGAGGCTCCCTCCACCATGAATTGGTCCAAACTGGGTTTTTTAGAGGCTCCCTCCACCATTAATTGGTCCAAACTGGGCTGGTTAGAGGCTCCCTCCACAATTAATTGGTCCAAACTGGGCTAATTAGAGGCTCCCTCCACCATGAATTGGTCCAAACTGGGTTTTTTAGAGGCTCCCTCCACCATGAATTTGCCCAAACTGGGCTGTTTAGAGGCTCCCTCCACCATTAATTGGTCCAAACTTGGCTGTTTAGAGGCTCCCTCCACCATGAATTTGCCCAAACTGGGCTGTTTAGAGGCTCCCTCCACCATTAATTGGTCCAAACTGGGCTGGTTAGAGGCTCCCTCCACCATGAATTTGCCCAAACTGGGGTGGTTAGAGGCTCCCTCCACCATTAATTGGTCCAAACTGGGCTGGTTAGAGGCTCCCTCCACCATTAATTGGTCCAAACTGGGCTGGTTAGAGGCTCCCTCCACCATGAATTTGCCCAAACTGGGCTGTTTAGAGGCTCCCTCCACCATGAATTGGTCCAAACTGGGCTGGTTAGAGGCTCCCTCCACCATGAATTTCCCAAAACTTGGCTGTTTAGAGGCTCCCTCCACCATTAATTGGTCCAAACTGGGCTGGTTAGAGGCTCCCTCCACCATGAATTGGTCCAAACTGGGGTTTTTAGAGGCTCCCTCCACCATGAATTGGTCCAAACTGGGGTTTTTAGAGTCTCCCTCCACCATGAATTGGTCCAAACTGGGGTTTTTAGAGTCTCCCTCCACCATGAATTGGTCCAAACTGGGGTTTTTAGAGGCTCCCTCCACCATGAATTTGCCCAAACTCTGCTGGTTAGAGGCTCAATCCACCCTGATTTTCAAAACAAATGTTGGTGCCAACCTCAACTTACTACAAGGGCCAAATTCACTGCTGGTGACAAGCTCTCCTCACTGCAAGTGCCAAATACACATGTTTCAAGGTGTTTTCCTACTGTCAGAGAGGTGGTATTGAGTGTGTAAAGTGTGTAGTTGTTAGGCTGTGATGTTGGGGTAATAGAGGGTCTTTGGTGTGTTAGATGCCCCCAGACATGCTTCCCCTGCTGTCCCAGTGTCATTCCAGAGGTGTTGGCATCATTTCCTGGGGTGTCATAGTGGACTTGGTGACCCTCCAGACACGGATTTGGGTTTCCCCCTTAACGAGTATCTGTTCCCCATAGACTATAATGGGGTTCGAAACCCGTTCGAACACACGAACATTGAGCGGCTGTTCGAATCGAATTTCGAACCTCGAACATTTTAGTGTTCGCTCATCTCTAGTCTTTATTTTGGGACTTTGATAAGTTTTTTGTTTGTTTTTTTTTTTTAATTTAAAAAAAAAAAAATAAGGTAAATTTATGACACAAACATACAAAAGGAATGCATTTGACATAACTACATTTTCTGTTCTTGCTCACACTTGTTGACCAAGGCTATTTTCCCTACTGCACATGGGAGTTGCCATTTTGGGGTGGATTGCCAGAGATCCATTGCCAAGACAGTTGTTTGAAATAGTGATCAGACTCCCTGGGGTTCAAGATCCCTTGGGGTCTAAAAATTACAGTAAAAAAAAAATAAAAAAAATACATAAATAAAGTAGAACACATACACATTAGGTATCTCTGTGTCCAAGAGTCTATAAACTAAATTTTTTTCTTATACAGTGAATGGGAAAAAAAACAAAATAACCGAATGAATGTTTTTTCACTTTTTCACCTCTTATGAAAATTCTGGCAGGAAGGGGTCGATACAAAAGAAATGATTTGGCATTTAGAAAAGGTAGATTGTGTTCACAACAGTTAGTATCGGACTGGCCCACCTGAGAACTAGAGGATCCTCTGGTGGACCCAGGCCAGCCACATTGCTAATGAAAGCTTGCCCAGGGTAGGTGAGTAAAAATAATAAACATTGATACTCACCTCTCCTGGGCAACCAACAGTACAGAATTATTTCTGGCCTGTGGTTGACATCACACAAACCTAAGGTTCACCACTGAAGCCTGTGATTGGGTCTTCACTTTCACAGGCCTCAGCAATGACTTCCAGCACCTGTGACTTTAGCCACAGATCTGAAAAGGAAGCAGGTAGAGACGGCTAAATGATATAACAATACCCATGAGAGGTGAGGTTAGGTGAGTATAAGTGTTTGGGTTTTTTCCCTGCCCTCCACTGGGCCTCCACTTTTTTATATTCTGGGATCTAAAGAGACCCCATAGTATAATAATAACACTGAAACAAACTGGACTGTTGAACTTCACAAATATTCATTGAAATGAATTTCAACGGTGTTTGCCTGAAGCAGCTCAAGAATCTGTGGAGTATATTATACTGTGTGGGCACACTGTGGAGCATTATTCTGGGGGTCCTCTGGGAGCATATTATACTGTGTGGAGCCTCTGTGGAGCAGAATATCTGGGGGCCTTTGGTAAGCATATACTGTAAGGGGCCAATGTGGAGCATTATGTTGGAGGGCACTGTTGCGAGGAGACTACTGGGGAGCATATTATACTATGTGAAGACACTGTGGAGCACTGTATTGAGGGGAGGCATTGTGGTTAGCCTATTATACTGTGTGGGGCTGCTGGGGAGTATTTATAGTGTGTGGGGGCCTCTTTGGAGTTTATTATACTTTGTGAGACATCTGTGGTGCATTATACTGGGGAGGCACTCTAGGGAGCCTATTGTACTGTGTGGGTCTACTGTGGGGAGAATATATTACATTGTGTTGGGCCTGTCATCTGACAGCAGAACGAACTCAATGTTGGAGAAATAGACTGGGTTGTACTTGGGGAAGTCAAATTACTAACTAGAATGGAATATATAAAGAAGAATCAGAGCATAGCTGTAAAATGAAGATAAAAGGAAAATAAATAAATCATACCTGTGCTGAAGAGCCAAATCTCCCAAATTGCTATAGTAAAGCTTGGAGGACTGGTAGGCATACTCTTCTGAAATGTCCTCCAGGTTGCCTAAGTCAGTGTTAGCTCTACCATCTGTGCAAATAATCACCTAAAGAAAACAATCCAGATATTACTACTGAAAATGGTACACATCAGAGCTTTTATATCAATCTTGCCAATTGGGTGAGAGTGGCCTTGCAGCTTTGAGAGCTGGTAAGTAGGATAGCCAGATGATAAATCTGATAAGAATACAATATTTATTAGTATTAACTCGATTACTTACCATCATCAATTTGTGTTACTATTACGCATACTAGGTTAGGCATACCTCCCACTCGTCTCAGCTTCAACATACATACTGACGAAGCCAGTATGGCGAAAGGCGCATCGATGCGCGTTCTTACATGGTAAGATCCATTATACCTTTAACATTCATATGCGTTTATTGGCAGGGATTGGCATAGCCATTTAATATCACACCATACTATATGTTTCTTTGTATTCATATCATTGTGATTTAGTCCATCCATTACTTTGATCAGTGACATATAGACTATGGTTGAATATCATGTCTTTAATTCCCTATTATGCCGATCCATTATTATTAGATTGATGATTTATATCTTTCCCTGTGGATGCATTGTGGTACTGTTCATTTCCCCCTTTCTATTTATATGTAATCATGTTTTGTCTATTCAATTTTACATTTATTTGTTCAATAAACATTTTGTATTTTTATTCAATCATGGTTCTGTCTGTTGACATTGATTTTGCACATCTTGTTTGAACTCACCTTTATTGTTGCCAGAATTGTACATATGTGTATCTTATTTGCTAGATGGTTGAACATACTCCACTTGTATATCAGTGGAGATCTTTAGTTTATAAACTCTACCATTTCTTAATGTGATCTAAAAGATCATAGATTTCCTAAATTCTCCCAGAAATTCCAAAAGGTTTGGGCATCATGATGTAGTTCACTTCTAACGCTATCCTCCACAAATGCCCTGAGCTCAGCAATGTCTGGCTTGCAGGTCCCCTTTTTGATTTAACATGATTTTATAAGATGTGCTAATGGATTCTCTCCCTTACTTCTTTGGACTCCTAACCCCAAACTTATTGTGTAATTAATCTATTTGTTACTTCCTATCACATGGCACTAATGATACATCTCTCTATCTTATAAAAATGAATTTCTGTCTGTTCTCTATCTGTGACCAATCGACTGGATCGATCTTCACCAAATTTGGTACAGAGATACTTCAGGTATCCGGGAAGGTTTAAGACAAGACTCCAACTCGCTCGGACGTACCGTTGCTGAGATACAGCATTCCCAACACAATGCCCCCCCCCCCTTAGCCAATACAAACCTGCAAGTCTTTCAGTCATATTCCAACTGCAATACACACGGTCACTCCACATGTACAATCCAACACTGATATCCAAACAGAGAAACACGCATCAGAGGATTAGATACATAGATCAGCACACAGTATGACATGTCAGAGAATTGGATACACGCGTCTGCACACAGTCCCACACACCAGAGGATTAAATATGCGCTTCTGCACACAGTTACACACACTGAAGAATTAGATACGTGCACACGTCTGCACACAGTTCCGCATGCCAAAAGATTAGATACACGCGTCTGCACACCATATGCTGGGGGATTGGATACATGCATCTGCACACAGTACCACATGCCAGAGGATTGGATATACGCATCTGCACATAGTTCCACACACCAGAGGATTAGATACACATGTCTGAACACAGTACCACACCCCAGAGAATTAGATATGTGTCTCAGCACACAGTACCACATAAGGGAGGATTAGATACATGCGTCTGCGCACAGTACCACACGCCAGAGGATTAGACACATGCATCTGCACACAGTTCTACACACTAGAGGATTAGATATACGCGTCTGCTTATAGTACCACATGCTGTAGGATTAGATATGTGCCTCTTCACACACTACCACACAGGGGAGAATTAGATACGTGCGTCTGCACACAGTACCACGTGCTGAAGGATTAGATATGTGTGTCTGCACAAGGTACTACACGGGGGAGGATTAGATACCCATCTCTTCACACAATACCACACAGAGGAGGATTATATACGCACATCTGCACACAGTTCAACACGCCAGAGGATTAGATACGCATGTTTTCACAGAGTAACCCCGCCAGAGGATTAGATACGCACGTCTACACACAGTACCACACGGGGGAGGATTAGATATGCACATCTGCACACAGTACCACATGCCAGAGAATTGGATACGCACATCTGCACACAGTTCCACACGTCAGAGGATTAGAAACACGCGTCTGCACACAGTACCACATGCCGTAGTATTAGATACGCGCGTCTGCAGACATTTTCACAAGCCGGAGGATTAGATATGCGCGTCTGCACACAGTACCACAGGTCGGGGGATTGGATAGGCGCATCTACACACAATTCTACATGCTACGGGATTAGATACGCGCATCTGCACAAAGTACCACACTCTGGAGGATTAGATACACAGGTCAGCACACAGTATCACACGCCATAGGATTAGATACACGCGTCTGCACACAGTTCCACATGCCAAAAGATTAGATACGCGCATCTGCACACAGTTCCACATGCCAGAGGATTACATACGCGCATCTGGACACACTATCACACAACAGAGGATTAGATACGCATGTCTGCACACAGTTCCACATGCCGCAAGATTAGATATACGCCACTGCAAACACAACCACACATTAGATACACTCATCTGCACACAGTACCAAATGCCAGAGGATTACATATGCACGTCTTAACACAATACCACACGCCAGAGGATTAGATATGCAAGTCTTCCCACAATTCCACACACCGCAGGATTAGATACGCACCACTGCACACAATACCACATGCCGGAGGATTGGATACACAGGTCAGCACACAGTATCACACACCAGAGGATTAGAAACGCGCATCTTCACATAGTACCACATGCTGGATGATTAGATATGCATGTCTTCACACAGTACTAAATGCCGGAGGATTAGATACGCACGTCTTAACACAATACCACACGCCAGAGGATTAGATACGCAAGTCTGCCCACAGTTCCACACACCGCATGATTTGATATGTGCCAATGCACACAGTATCACATGCCACAGGATTAGATACACGCATTTACACAATGCCAGAGGATTAAATACACGAGTCTTCACACAGTACCACACGCCAGAGAATTAGATATGTGCGTCTTCACACAGTTCCACGTGCTGGAGGATAAGATACATGCGTCTTCACACAGTTCCACATGCCGCAGGATTAGATACGCCTGTCTGCACACAGTTCCACGCGCCGGAGAATTAGATACGCACGTCTTTACACAATACCACACAATGGAGAATTAGATACGTGCCACTGCACACAATACCACATGGCGGAGGGTTAGATACACACTACTGCACACAAAACAATACGGGGAGGGTTAGATACACAATTCAGCACACAGTACCACATTCCAGAGGATTACATACGCACATCTGCACACAGTTCCACACGCCGGAGGATTAGGTACGTGCGTCTATACACAGTTACACATGCCTCAGCATTAGATATGGCCGTCTGCGCATAGTTCCACATGCCGGAGGATTAGATTCGCATGTCTTTACACAATACCGGATGATTAGATACGCGCGTCTACACACAGTGCCAAACACTGGAGGATTAGATACACAAGTCACTACATAGTACCACAAGCCAGAGGATTAGATACGTGCGTATGAACACAGTACCAAGGGCCAGAGGATTAGAAACATGCGTCTTCACACAAATCCACATGCCAGAGGACTAGATATGTGCCACTGCACACAATACCACATGCCAGAGGATTGGATACATGCCACTGCACACAATACCACTTGCCAGAGAATTAGATATGTACCAATGCACACAATACCACACAAGGGAGGATTAGATATGCGCCGCTGCACACAGTACCACACGCCAGAGGATTAGATACGCTAGAGGATTAGATACGCACCACTCCACGCAGTACCACATGCCAGTGGAATAGATACGTGCATCAGCACACAGTACCACACGCCGGAGTATTAGATACATGGCTCTTATCAGAGTACCACATATTAGAGTTTTACTCCAGGTTTCCATAGCAAACCAGCCATTTTTCTTCACTACTTTATATCAGCCTTAAAGGAGCAGGGCGCTGTGAATGACACTGCTACACAAGGTGACATACACACAGCTTTACTCCAGGTCTCCATAACAACTGATCACATGTTTTTCTCTGATATTCGAAATGAGATACACAGGATCACATGACGCTTATGGACACACACAAACGATATACAAAATACACCAGTGCAAAATTGGACAGTTCTTATGGAGCCACTACACAAACAAAATATTAAATATACCTGTGCGAAGCCGGGTCCTCCTGCTAGTACCTGATATAATTTTGCTTTCTAACAAAAATGTTATGTCCACAAGCATGGCCACACAATGCCCTCTAGTGGAATAAAGTTGCATTGTCACATTTATTGTGATTGTAGTGATTATCAGTGACTGTTGTAACAGTCCCACACATAAATACCATTGTCTTCAGTAGTTGTGGCTTAAAAAGCCTCCCAGCACTCATAGCAAGGATGGACATATCACATTTGCAGCTCGTCTGGCTGCACAAGGGCCCATGGAGGGAAGGGGGCCCAATCAGCTGGACCATAAAGATGATACATGAAGCAAAAGGGTCTGCCTGGTGACCTCTGCTTTACACCTGTTGGACAAATCTCTCAAGATTCATTGAACAAGGTTTGCCCAGAGGTTTCGTTCAGACTAAACAGGTCTGAAACACAACTGCTTTTATACTCTTTGGTCTATATAGATGCAAGGTTATAATGAGCGGGGCCCCAAGGAAGGTGATTAAACTTAAAGGGGTTGTCCCACGTCGCATTCTCACCCGTCTTCGTTTCTGTGAAATCTTCTGTCTTCCGGCTTTGTTGCGTCATTGGTGGGCGGGGTCACATATGCAAAGCCAGCGGCGAGATGCTGGGTCTGTATTCGGATTGTGAAGGCTAGACTGGTCTATGAGTGCGCACGCAGGGCCGGCAGCATCTCGCCGCTTGGCTTTGCATATGTGACCGCGGAGCGGAGCAGAATAACAGCATCTCTTCTGCCGCTGCTGGCTTCATGCAGGGCAGAAGCATAGCGATGTTGCTGGCTTCACCTGTGCCGGCGTCTAACAGTCCCCAGCATCCGCCTCTCTATTACAGCGGATGCCGGGGAGTGTTAGACGCCGGCACAGGTGAAGCCAGCAACATCGCTATGCTTCTGCTCTGCATGAAGCCAGCAGCGGCAGAAGCGATGCTGTTATTCTGCTCCTCCTCCCCCCGGAATAGCAGCATCGCTTCTGCCGCTGCTGGCTTCATGCAGGGCAAAAGCATAGCGATGTTGCTGGCTTCACCTGTGCCGGCGTCTAACCCTGTATTGGCGGCCCCTTCCCCCCAAAGCGTAAACTACCCCCCCCTCCAGGCTTGCTCCCATGCACTTAGCCCCTCCTCCCTCCCCCCTGAGAGCAGGCTGATACATCACTTGACTCATGAGCAGCTAGGTCAGGGCTGTGGCCACAAAAAAATGAATAAAGTAAGATAGTGGACAAACAAAGCAGTTTTGCTAAGCAATGTATTTAGGAAAAGTCTTACATTCACATTAACAAGCATTATAGATAGGATCTTTGTGATGGGACAACCCCTTTAATAAACAGTGTTACTCATGTCTCCTGGGCTCCAGCACGGGTCTTCTGTCCTCTTTTGGTCTTAAGGACTTCACAAATGACGTCAGAGACTGCTGAGGCCTGTGATTGGGCGTCAGCAGTCACGTTAGTGTCATGATGCAAAATGATGGTGGCGTAATACATGTGACGTTACATAGGTGTCATTTTATAACCTGGCCTCAGTGGTCTCTGACTTTATCCATGTTATGTCTAAGACCAGAAGAGGCAGGAAGATTCCTGGAGCCCAGGAGAGGTAAGTAAGACTGTTTATTATGTTTAATCACCTACCCTGGGCCTACAATAACTATCATTATCATCTTCAGACTCCAGAGTATAATAATGGTTTGTGGCTGGCAAACCCTCAAAAGATTCTTGAAAAAAAAATTTGAAAAATTTGTACAGAAAACCATATGGGCTTTTATATGGCATTATTGTGTGTGAAGAGGCTACTGTGGAGGCACTGAGTGACATACTATATGGAGGGACTACTGTGAGACATTATACTGTGTGGAGGCACCACTGAGAGCGGGTTCACAGCTGCGCCCCAGTCTCCGTTTTGCAGATTTCCGTTTTCTGCCCGAAACTGGATAGTAGACGGAAACCTGCAGTCATTTTTCAAACCCATTCAAATGAGCCTTTTGTGCTCTCCGTGGCGAAAGGTTGTTTTTTTTTTAAATCGGACACAAAGTCGGACATGCAGGACTTTGTGTCCGGTTAAAAAAAAAAAAAAAAAAAAAAACGGTTTCACCACGAAGAGCACAAAACGCTCACAGGCGCTCATGGTCGGACACTGTCTGCCAGGTTTCCGTCTTCTGCAGACCTGAAAACTGAGAACGGGCGCAGGTATGAACCCGCCCTAAAGGACATTATGCTATGTGTTTCCAGTGTTCTGATTTGTAATACTGCAGCCTGTTTGGTTGAGCGCTGTACCTCATTTCCCAGAAGTCCTGCATCCCACATGACCATTGAGGCCAATCAGTGGGGATGGGGGGGCCCAGACAAATGATTTGCACAGGATCCCTATGCAGTGTTCTGGGAAACTACTGTGAAGCTGCTGTATAACAGACTTTTCAGACAGGGCTGGAGTCTCAGGCCTTCAGAAATACACTAGTATTCCTGTTCACAGGGTAGATGCACTCAGTTTATATGGACTCTGCTATTTCAGCCTATTGCTGTTGCTTGCTTCGCTTGCTTTGGTCAGAAAAGGCTATGGTCATTCTGCACTGACAGGTAATTGCACTGCTCATACTGATGTCTTCAGACCAGACTCCCAAATGGGGTGAGAAAATTCCTAATATAGTCAGTTTTCTTGCCTTAATATGACAACAAAGCATCAGGTTGCTGTGGCGTAGACTGTATTTCTGGAAGCTTGGAAAGACGCCCCCTGCAGCAGAGCTAATAGGTGTAACAGGGATTCAGTTGAGAGGAATTATCACAATGACTCAGCCATACTCAAAGCAGAGCGACATATAATATACATGAGTCATCAGCATTTGCATTAGTGAACCTTACACTGCACAATGAACACTTTGTTACATAGTGTTACAATACAAAGAAAGGTACACATGAATGCACACAATGGTACAAAACCTTTTGAAAGTAGGGACTTCTTGTCAGTCCTACACTTAAAGGGGTTGTTCCATCTCAAGGATCCTATCTATACTGGTAGCTTATGTAAACTGAAGCCTTTTTCTAAATATATTGCTTTAGAAATTCTACTTTCTTTGCCTGGTATGTGAATTTATTCCTTCCATTGTTTACACAGCATTGTTATAACCACAGACCTGAGAGATAGGACAAGTGACGTCACTTACTTAGTGCAGGGCAATCCTTCAGCTAATTGCACTTTGCTGATAAAGCTGAGTCTGTTATCTTTCTAAGTAAACACATAGATAACACTGAGTCTATGCTGTACAAGAATCTGCAGATTATCTGACCTACAGAAGTGTTCTGTGTCCCGTTCAGAGAGAGGGAGGGGGAGGGAGAGAAATACAGGAAGTGAGAAGCATTCACTGCAGGCAGCCTGGCTGAAAGGCTGAAATGGGAGAACCCCTTTAAAGAGGAAATTTTCACATCCCCATAGATGTGCAGAATTATATTCAGATAAAAAGCTGACATTGCACTGAATTCAGAACACTGTCGGCTTTTGCGGTATGCCTCCTAGTGCTGGAGATATCAAAGCCGTTAATTTTGGTACAGATATCTCTCCACGGTCAGAAAGGTGGGCCTTACAGTTCAGCATCATCACTGGGCTGTGAGGAATGCTCTCCCTGACAGTACTCTTCCATAGAGTTATACTGTCGCGTTGGTGTTTCTCACAGCCCATCGATGATGCTGAGCTGTAGGACCAGTTTTTCTGACAGTGGGGAAATATTGGCACCAATATTTCCAGCACTTGGGTCCATACTGGAAAAGTTGACAGTCCACTTTCTATCAGTATATAATACCGCAAATTTATGTGTATGTGAAAGGTCCCCTTTAAGCCTACAAGTGTGGAAGGTGACACTACACACTTACTTTACACTATCATGAAGAAAATGGATATTTATATCATGTTTCTAAAACATTACACTCTTACAGATTTCCCACCAAAGCTGGAATGCTTTGAGATTTTTCTACACTTATACACAGTTTGGTATTTTTGAACTTGTAGTACCACCCTCCAAATCAATATCTAAAGTCCTGCCATCCAGATACCATAATATCATCCTTGGGATCTAGATGTAATTTGAAGCTCCTGTGCTACAATGTAAAATCTTTCCTAAGACCCTCATGAACCATTTATAATATTAGTGTCCTCATATGATCCTGGGTGCAGTTGTTACCTCTATATCCCCTATAGCCACAATACTAGGTTCATTCATGGCAACCAATGATTATGCAAACTCACTTGCCTTGGATCCTGGATACTTGGAAGCCATTGCTATTGAAACCAGAGCTGCAGGCCCCAGTGCTGTAGCTCCACTTTCTTCTAGGCTGTAATAGAAAAAATAAATAGAAACTCTTTTAAGTAATGACAACAATAGAAAACCATTAATAATGGACAGTACTACAATTCATAACTAAGTAAAAAAGTAGAGGTCACATTACCACTGGATCTTCCCTTTCAAGGCATGCAGGGTCTCTGATAGCGGGTGCAGAATTGGTTGGTTCTCACCCTGTGATTTCAGATGATCAGGATCTAAGAGTTCAGCGCCCTGCAGCACCAGTGGCTCTTTAGTGCCATCACCATATAGCTTCACCTGGCATGAAGACATGAACATATATGTATATAGTCATATACAGAGACTAACGTGTTTAAAATCAGGGGAAAATCGGGAAACATCTGTAAATATGCCATAAATGCATTAAATGGGATTATCTCTCTTTAACCTCTTTTTCAATTTAGTCTTTTATTCTCTACCTTCCACAAGCCATAACTTTTTTATTTTTCTGTTCACAGAGCCATTTGAGAGCTTAATTTTTCAGGACAAATTGTACTTCCTAATGGCACCATCTAATATTCCATGCGAGTACTAGGAAGCTGCAAAAGAATTCTGAATGGAGTGGGATTAAACGAATTTGTGCAACTTTCTCATTGGCCGTTAATGAAACTGAAATTTTTGAGTTGCCTTATTCTGACACCCGTACCTATTTTATATTTAAGTGTAAGGGGCTGCATAAGGCATCCTTTTTTGTAGGGCAAGATGTATTTTTTATTTATGCCATTTTGGGGAATGTCTATTGTTCTTATAGCTTTTTATCCACATAGAAGGCGAAAAAGCGAAAAAACAGCAGTTCAGATCTTTTGATGTCTTTTCCTCTACAGTATTCACCATATGGGAAAAATATTTGTATAAAAGTTTGTAGACCAGATGTTTTCAGATGCAGGGATACCGAATGTGTATGTATTTCACTTTATTTATTTACTATTACCCTACCTAACTGACAGCCTTACAGGGAGTGACTAGATGTAGCCAACCACCCCATGTTCCACCATGATTAGTTAAGGTAAATTTGCATATTACAATCTAAATCTAGATTCACATCTATCTGCGCCTCCATTCTATGTGTCCCCATTCGGCTTGAAAAATACAGAGAGAAAAGTCCTGCAAGCAGGCACAAACCAAGCAGACTCCATTATATTCTATGGGGTCTGCAGATTTCTGTGGGTAACCACTTTTTAAGTTGATTGGATTTACGTTTTTTGGGTCCCCAAGCGGATCAAAGAACAGAAACCCCAATATAGATGTGAACCTAGTGTGAGAATTTATAAACTTATAACTTGACTTTTCAGCAACAGAAAGCTTAGTGAGGGATACCATAGGAAAACTTATTACTTGATTCTACACAGTATGAGGCCAGTGAAAGGGTACCTGAGTTTTCATAAAAAGTTGAAATTTGTGCAGGGTCTTGCTGGTCAGTTTGTTCTATGACTGTATAAGCCTTCATACATGATGTCCTATCAGTTCTTTCTGATACTAATAATCACATTATGGATGCAACACATTTTACATTGGTCATAGAGGCTGCGGGAGCATGCAAGGAGCATCTGACCCTCCTCTATCCTTTACTGATATTACTAGTTCCTTTATATGTAATTCTGCCAAGAGTAACTGTACAATAGAAAACACATAGTAGAGGAACACTAAGGAAAGGTAAATACATGCAGGCAGGAAGCTAAAAACAATCTGTGAGCAGTCAGGAAATCTGCTTATTATGAATAATATAAGTATAGTAGGTACCAATGAGCCAGACCTTTTAGATGCCATCATCATTATTGACAGTGGCATCTAAGGAGTCAAATGGCCACGAACAGTGTTTTCACTGATCACAACCATTACTGGAGGATCTCAGCTGTGTGTCACAGCTGAGATCCTCTCCTGATGGCACTGGCTAAGCTCCTGATGCCGGTGCCAATTTTCATCATGTACTACCATGTTAGTTTGCACAAATGGATTCCTGTCATTGATGTAATAGTATTTCACAGCGTGGGAACTAGTTAAAATCCTCTTTTCAATTGTTATATTGAATACTTGTATGTCTTGTTGTGTTGTAATGATGATGTGTCATTCTTTCTAGAAATTTATGAAAACTGACAACATTGACAGGTCATCTTTTAAAAGTATACATTCCCCTTAAAGATGACTGATTGGTGTCATGTTTAATGGTCACATTTCCAGAAGTCCATATTCTAAATGACTAAATACTTAGAATCTGCCATACATATAGTATTATTACCTCATCACTGAAGGTTACAAGTGCTACTCTCTTTTTAGAATGCTTCTCATGAAGAAAATTCAGGGTTTGATCCAACGCGGATTTGACAGCCTGAAAGCAAATTGCATTGAAAACAAGGTACTACATTATTATATCAGAGCTCAAATACTTCACATGGCAACAAAGGAAAATTTGGAATAGTGTCAAAACATAGTGAAAGGGAATGGTAGCTGCCACAGATCCATCTCCACAGCAATAACTTAGGGGCCCCACAAACCTGAACGCAGGTGTGAACCTAGTATTACTATGCAAAAAATATTGACTGTGCACAGTGCTGTTTACCTCCATTCTTGATTTGTATTCTATATTAAATTCGTTACGTTGGTCTTGTGTCACCTGCAACAGAATTTAAAATAAGATGCTTTAGCACAAGAAAGTCACATTAAGAAATGCACTTATGTTGGTTGCTGTACAGTAAACTGCTTACATAGATACAACATATACTTGTTTTAGAACCCTCACAATAAGGCAATAGGGGACACACACAGGACTCATGCAGCTTTGGTATAAACACAGACAGGTCCACAGGAAAAAAAAAAACAGGACTAAGTAAAAAAAACTCTTAGGAAAAACACTGCCAATGAAGATGCTAACCTATAAAGTAAAAATTGTGGATTCTGACTCCTCACCTCTAAAGTCACGCTCATGCTCCCTGATATATCAATGCAGAATATTATCAATGTCTCTTCACCAAACGCGTATTCATTTCCAGACTGGGAGCCTCCAGCATAGAGTTCATCTCCTTCTAGTCTTTCAAATTTCTTATTGTCGATCAAAGGATTTTCCGTGGCACAGAAAACGCAAGTCCATATCTGAAGGGAAAGCAATACATACATTAAAATGGGATAACCTTTTACTACTTTTGTTACTATACAGTTATTTTTGCAGCTGGTTTATGTCTTATCATGCCCATGATATCTGCACTCTTTCATAAGGAACAGGTGGGTGAAAGAACCTGTCTGGGGGCTAAGGGTAGAGGAAGGGGACACACATTTACTCTTTGCACATACAGGGGGAGATTTATCCTGTTGTAGGGTGTACTTGGATTTATAAGTCAAGTAATTTTGCCAAATTTTATGAAACAAAATAGTACATTTTTTTTCTGTACACTACCTCACCTATGCTGTTTTTGCTTGCCACAATATGGAAGATTTGCATTCACTATTTATGATCATAGTTCTTTTTCTAATTTCCATGTGTGGTTATCATTTCAATATATACTTTTTGATATTGTGTTTCACATGTCACTTACCTTAGAATCATCTACACTGTTGAGCTTTGAGAAGGCAGCAGGGCAGCCGCTACACAGTAAGGGGTGTTCTGTAATATGTATATCTGAGGAAACAAGAATGGTATTTATTGCAGATGACTAAATGTATCATAGCAATCTCTAATAAATATTAATGTCCAAATGTCTAAAGAAAGCAGGTCCTGTTTCCATGTCAGGTAACAGAATCACTTTGGGACCTTTGTTTACCCCAGCTGCAATTTGACAAATATAGAACATGTTTAGACAGAGGCATAACTTGGAGCTCCTAGGCTCCACTGCAAAATGTGTAATGGGACCCCTACCTACCATGTACAATTTTCAAAAATGGTATGTCTTCTGTGACAGGGGAACGTTTGGGTCCCCTTCAAGTTCCAAGGATTGGTAACAACTGCTGATTCAGCACCCCCTATAGATATGCCACTGTATTTAGCCCAAATTCCTTTGGCTTCTTCTGACACAGTGGGCTGAGCCCTAGCTGGTGCTGATGTGCCACCAAATCAACCCTCTTCCTCTGCCTGCTGCTACTGCAACCAAAG
The DNA here is from genome assembly GCF_031893055.1 of Leptodactylus fuscus. Taxonomy (NCBI): domain Eukaryota; kingdom Metazoa; phylum Chordata; class Amphibia; order Anura; family Leptodactylidae; genus Leptodactylus; species Leptodactylus fuscus. Next base: position 72,171,590 of record NC_134270.1, read on the forward strand.
GCAGGCTTACTACATTGAGTGCATCCTACCTCAACCCACTTGCACTGCCTTAGTCGTCCACTAGAAATGTCCTCTTCCCAATAGGCTAACAACCCGGTCAATCTGACCCAGCTTTCATTTAACCTTCAGACCAAGGTTGGTTCCTGCACCTACTGCACAGAATCGGGAAGAGCTACTTACATGTGGCCCCCGACAATTTCACTAATACTATGAAATTGTAACTACATTCTTCAGCTGTCACTTCTGTCTTCCTCTATTGTCACGGTTTCCATTATGCACAAAAAAAACAACCATATCCACAGATAGGTATAAAATATAAATTTTATTGCTATCCAAACACTAAAAATCACATGGACACATAGTAACACACTACAAATAATGACAGGGAAAAACCATCAGGTTTCAAAGTGCCAGCAAGCCAAAGGGATGTTTGTGAGGTAATATACACAATTATATAGAATCAATGTTTTTACCATGGGCAGGGTAACCAGGGGTCCAAAAGACTAGTATTATGTGCTCATATGCCATATCAAGAGGTAAAAGATTGTGTCAACTAAGTACACCCACTCATAAGAGGCATAATGATCTAAAATACCAAATGACAATGGTCACCCACTCACTTATATCCTGGTAAACCCAAAATGTCACAAATATGTGTATCAGCTCACCTTAACGTCATATAGACACGTCCGCCGCGCGTTTCGCCCCTGCTACAGGGCTTCGTCATTTTTTGTAATTTTTGTAGTGTGTTACTATGTGTCCATGTGATTTTTAGTGTTTGGCTAGCAATAAAATTTATATTTTATACCTATCTGTGGATATGGTTGTTCTTTTTGTGCAATTGAGTTAAGTCCCATACCACATTATGTATTATTGGCCTCTTTATGTATTTCCGTTATCTAAAGTATCTTGCAGACATGGGCAACTAGTCACCTGACACAGAATACTCTACACCTGGCCCTCATAAACAACTCCCACCTGAATAACATCACCATGTTAAACAATCTTTAAAGTGTAACTAAACTTCTAGACAACTTTTGATTTTCTGGCAGTATTTGTGTCATTAACACATTTTGTTCTATAATTGATTTACAAATGTCTCCTTTCTGTGAAATCCTGCATTTTTTTCACTCTTTCCCTTGCTCCTATATTGAGAGTTGTTTCTGCCTCGCACTGAATGTTACGGTGTATGGAGTACAGAGCTGTGTGATATGTAGAGAAAATTAGGGGGGGATGTCACCTCAAACAGTTATATCACAGACATTATAAAACTTACAACCTTGCTGCTCTGGTGTCATATGAAGGGGGGGATTCTCTTCTTTCATATGACACTAAGATTACTGCGTTTTTAACCAGTGATATCTCTGGAAATAATATAGATAGCGTTGCAACCTTAGTGTCATATGAAAGAAACCAATCTCCTCTTTCATATGACACCAAAAGATTGCACATTTTATAATGTCTGAGATATAACTGTTTGAAGTGACCCTCCTATACCCTCATGTCCTCTACATTTTACGCAACTCGTACTACATACAATTATCAAGTGAGAAGCCAGGAGAAGTATGAAAAAATGCAGGATTTCACAGAAAGGAAAAATCAAAAGTTGTCCAAAATTTTAGTAACGCTTTAACTAGCAGGCAACTCACAGCTAACCATTACCTAAATGGCATTTTACAATAACACACTTCACACACACACAAGAACACAGTATATCTTTGCATATTGAAACAGTCCAAGTACTCCTTAAAACATGCAATGCAGCAAAAGGTACTCTGTCCCTTTATCTGGTCAATCTCCTGCTATCTTAGGGGTCGCTGTGGTCATGCCTGCCATTCTCTCCTGTACCGCAACATTCACCATCCAAGCACACTTACATTTCTAGCTACTCATGTATTAGTCTTGCAGGCAAGAATCTGTTCCTGGCCTGTCACCAGCATGTGGCTCAATGTTTTGCCCCATATGGTTTCCCAGGACAAGGGCCTAATCTGCACTCACATACCAACTAAGTCTTCTTAAAGCTGCCAGGGCTTACTAAACCTTCCCTTCTCAGAAACAGATCTAAAGCTTGCCCAGTACACTCTCTCATCAGTAATAAAGTAGCAACCCTCATAAGCAGGTCAAAAGGCTCCATTGTGTGTCAAGGCCTAAAATGGTATCATTTATATTATGTATGTACTATACATGTCTAGAACTTCATAGTGTTAGTATTTCTGTTCTCTTACCAGAATCCTGGACCATCTTTCCTATGTTTAGAAGCAGAATGTTGCAGTTTGCTGGCAAATGATCAATAGATAGTGCTACAAATAATAATAGAAATGATACAATCAATTCACTTTCTCAACAGAATGAGCAAGCTAAAACAATCAGATCTTTACACAGATGAGATATCATAGTAAGACGGACGGATGGGTAGATGGATGGATGAAGGGTGGATAGAGAGATAGATAGATAGATAGATAGATAGATAGATAGATAGATAAAACAATCTGATCTGCCAGCAAATTGTATGGATGGAAAATGTCCTTTTATTGGAAAAACAGTACACCACGTATCGTTCTCACAGGAACCTTTCTCAAGTGCACCCTTTTGCCTGGAGAGGGGTTTCTGCCGTGCAATTTATGGGACGAAATTCACATTTGCTGGTGCTGCTACAACTGCCTTTTTTTTAGATAGATAGATAGATAGATAGATAGATAGATAGATCAGTAGTACATAGGTGGTGTAAGGTTACCAGGTATAGGTATTGAAGGACGGTCTGGTACTTCCTGCATTATTCCTTCTGTAGGAAGAGCAGGCAAAACTTCCAAATAATAAGGCTCATCTGGTTTTATGGGAACACCATGGGGCAGCTCTATAAACAAGAAAATTATTGCAAAGATTACACAATGTTCATCACAGTCTGGTCTTTAAACAGATGAGATATGACAATAAGATAGATAGATAGATAGATAGATAGATAGAACAGTAGAAGATAGGTGGTGTAGGGTTACCAGGTAAAGGTGTTGTTGGACGGTCTGGAGGTTTCACTGGTTGCAATTGATTTTCCAGTTCTGAAGGAAGAGCAGGCAAAACTACCAAATAACCATCCTCGTCTATGGGAACGCCATGTGGCAGGTCTATAAACAAAAATAATAGCAAAGATTACACTAGGTTCATCCCTAACTGTAATAACAAAAAACTATACAAATACAGTGATCTTATTAGAAAGTAGTGTAAATCACAAACCTTGGATATCTGAGATTTACAGCCACAAATACAGTAGTATATTATATTTAACTTGTTGAATTCCTAGTGCTTTGTGGCTACCTAGTGGATTCATAGAGTAAAATGAAATATGTCATTGTTGTTATCTGGTTAATGCTCAGAGGTGACAGTGTTGTGCATTGACAACAGCAGTTTGTTGAGATGGCACCATCAGGATTAGGTCCAAGACCAGCAATGATGTGATGGGGTCTCCTTAGTGTTAAAGAGGACCTTTCACCAATTTGGGCACTGGCAGTTCTAAATACTGCTAGAAAGCTGACAGTGCACTGAATTCAGCGCATTGTTGGCTTTCCTAATCTGTGCCCCAGGTAAAGAGCTATCGGTCCCGGTACCCTGGCTCTTTACAGTCAGAAGGGCGTTCCTGACAGTCAGTCAGGTAAGTCCTTCTCCACAGCAGCGCCTATCGCGCTGTACAGTGAAGAGCGGCTCTTCACCCTTTCCTCAGTCCTCTGATCCTTTACAAATATCAGTCTAGGGCACTCCTGGGACCTAGTCCTCACTATTGGGGGAATGGTGGACATGGATACCTAAGTTTCCACAATGGTCAGCAGTGGAGATGTTTCATACATGATAGAATTACAAAGTCTTGGTTCTCCTAGCTTGGGATCAGAGACATGGGACTGCCTTTTAACACTAAATGACACTACCTAACCTGAAGAGCTAAAGGTGATGTGCAAGGAACTGCCCTCTCCTAACACTAACTAACAGTAAACTCCAATGTCACTAGCTTGGAACTTGTGTGTCTTAGGTTGTTTAAGTAGAAATTAAATTTTGAGTGTTAGGTCCTATGTAGCTTGGGACTTGTGTGTCTTAATCAAATGAAGAGTTTTCCACAGTAGATGTTCTAACAATACCTCCAGCTATGCCATACATTGGAGGTGCAGGCAAGAGCCACCAACCTGTTTATTGTGCAAAATTCTGCCTTAGAGGAGCTACTCTCTGATGGGGATACTAGAGATATTATTTCATTTAACTATGAACATTTTTTAGAGGCCTAACATATAAAATTTCCTTTAAATAGTCAATCAAAATGGGAGACCACGGATGAGCAATGAACCACCGTGTTGAAGTGTACACCTTTCCTGTCCCTGAGTAAGGCCCAAAAGTTTTTTCAGATATTCATGCTCCACAGGGTCTATAAGACACTAGTATGGCTGCATAGGAAAGGTGTAAGGGTAGATGATGGATGCCCCAGGTAAACTGGAGAGAGAGAGCACATCTCCTTTATATGTTGTGGAAGTGTCCCTTGTAATGAACCTTCTGCTGCATGGGCAAACCTGGTACTCCTAGCTTCCTCCAGCACCAGACAGAGCCTACACCGTACTTTTCAGGTGAAGCCATAACACATGTGAAAATAAGCACAACCCTTTTTTGGACATGATGGCACATAAAGTGTCTAAGTCACATGTAAAACGGCTTCTAGCCTGGTAATATGCGATATTTGCCTGTGGTTCTGAGAGTCTGGGATATCCCCCTTTCGGGAGCCTCGTGCATGTTTCAGGATTGCTGGCAAGAATGATCTGCACAGAGAGAAGGCTGGAAGCAAATGGTGCTGTTCTCTGTATAGTGGCAGGGCTGGGTCATTGTCATTTAGCAAGAATGGAAGCTGATCTGCAGTGAGCCATCTTGGCCTATAAGAGAACAGAGCCTTTTCTTTTTAGAAGGGAGGGGATGCCATTTTACCACTTGCCTCAGGCAGCAGTATCAGTCCTGTTCATGCTTCTATGCTCTGCAATTTACAGGTATTACAGAAACAACTAAGGGCTCGTTCACATCTGCGGCCCGGCACTCCGTACTTAGGTTTCCGTTTCCTGCCTAAAACACAGGCAGGAGACGGAAACCTGCAGGAGACTTTCTCACCCATTCATTTGAATGGGTGAGAAAGCTGTCCGGCCGTGCCCAGCAGTGAGCGTTTTGCGCTCTCCGCCGCGAAACCGGGTTTTATAATCCGGACACAGAGTCGGACATGCAGTACTCTGTGTCCGGATAAAAAAATCCAGTTTCGCGGCGGAGAGCCTAAAACGCTCACCGCCGCGCACGGCCGGACCCGGTCTATGGTTTCCGTCTTCTGGCATGCAGAAGACGGAAACCATAGAACGGAGACCCCAAACGCAGGTGTGAACCCAGCGTCAGGATTTCACAAGTCTCCCATTAACTAAAATAGAGAGAACTGCACTCAATTGCAGCTATCTCACCACAACCATATAAAATTAGATGGAGTCACCATACCTGGTATCTGACGTATTGGAGGCTTCATGTAATGTTGGACAATTCGATCATGGTCTGTGACAGGCATGTCAAACTCAGGGTACTCCGAGGGCCACATGAGTAACAAGAGGTTGTTGCGTGGGCCGCACACAGCAGCTAATAGCTAGGGCCTAGGGGACTGATCACTAATACCATGCATTAAAAAAATCCGGCATTTCTATTGCAGGCTACATAGAGTAGCCTACAATAGAAAGTATAGAATGACAGGCTGGAGCCTCACAAGGCTCCCGGCTGCCATAAAAATGCACGCAGGCCCCGAATCTTGCTCCGGGTGCCTGCGATTGCCGGTAAAATGGCACCTCAGTTAAAGCTGGCAGACACCATTATTGTGTTGGAGTGCTGGGGAAGGGGTGCTGGGGGAGGGGGGCTTCTGGATGTCTGGCCCTTCCTTGGGCCTGAGGACTGTTTTTTCCCACCCACTTGCAATTCTTGCACTTGGGGGTTAATAGGAGCACTACAGGCTGTAATGCTCCAATTAACTCCCAAGTGAAAGAATTACAAGGTGGGTGGGGAAAAAAAACTGTCCTCAAGCCCAAGGAAGGGCCAGACAGACATCAAAAAGCCCCCCCATCATCATAAATCTGGTATTTATCCCCTATCCATAGGATAGGGGATAAATACTTGAAAAATCACAATTTCTTCTGCAGAAGCTTACCTGCTTCTGCTCTTCAGCCTGCGCAGCGGTCTTGTGCGACAGCGTAGGACGCAGGCACACGTCGGTGCGGGCCTGATTACATGGCCATGTCACCCGGCGTGTGAGGAGGAGGGGGCGGAGTGGAGGGAGGAGGGGGCGGAGCGGAGACCTGCTCTCTGCAAAGGGTGAGGAGCGGCCACTGGAGCAGCGCTGCGTCCAGCAGGGCCGCCCTAATACACCGCTCACTTTCCTTGTACATCTGCGGCCCGCACAAAAGTCTCAAACTTTGTCTCTAAAGTTTAGGGACAAAGTTTGAGACTTTTGTGCGGGCCGCAGATATGCCTGTAAAGGGCCGCATGTTTGACATGCCTGGTCTGTGATATGTACAGGTGGAAAATCTACATAACGCTGGTCACTTTTAAGTGTTGCTTGAAGGTGTTAAGGTTAAAAAAAAAAGAATTAGAGGGTCAACAACCAGGGGACATAGAGCTAAGTCTAAAAAGCAATTTAGTTTGAAGACATAATAGAAGCTTATGAAGCTTCATGTGCTGATACTTGGCTTCTTGAATAAGAATTGTCAGTACACCCCAGTCACTAAAAGCGTCCAATAGCTCAGTGGTAGCCAAGTCATAGATTTCTGTCGACCAGAGGACTTCAAAGGTAAGCCATAGGTAGCCTCATTGGTGGTAAATGTAACTTGTGAATTTTTACCAGGAGATGAACTGGTGTGGGTGTCACATTATTGCTGTTGGCTAATATACATTAAAGGGTGTAAGAGGGCAAAGTAGAGGAACATCACAGTCAAGTGGGGATTTCTCTACAGCAAGTATATGAAATAGCTAACTGTAGCTGGTATCATTATTATGAGGACAATTAGGCCCCTTAATAAGGGACATATAAAGAATTAGCAATATAATCAACTCCAAGTCACATATACCTGTCTCGGCCTCTCATATTTAGAGTACCCTTAAAGTGGTTTACTAAAGTTCACTTTTTGTTAGAAGGGTTCCCCAACAATTCGCTGACCACAGAATGCCTTTCTGCTGGAGCCATCAGTGATCAGCTGCAATCTTTGAGCAAGTATCTAATACCTCTGCAGTGCCTCCAGAGGAGAAATTAGAGAAATTAAGGATTGTCCTTAAAATCAATGAGCTGTTCAGTGATTATAATGACGGTACTATTCCGTTATCGGGCCAGCAGCAGCGCAGTTCAGCAGCAGCTTTCGGGACAGCAGTTCAGCAGCGGGAATTACAATGACATCCGAGGACTGCTGGCCCGATGCTTGTGCCCAGTAACCAGTACATCGATGACCCCCCTCCCCCATCCTTCTCCTCCTGCCAGTGCTGCCCCCCAGCTCTCCTTACATCTTCCCCGTACCCTCTCCCCGCCACACGACTAGGCCTCACCTCAGCGCTAGTACCGAGACCGAAAGGAAAGACACCGGGGCTCAATCCAGGCCCTGACAAGAAACACGCCGACTATAGGAACGGTGAGCTACAGCGAGCCGGAGGGACAAACTTTCTGCAGCGTCCGGCGGCTATCTAGTAGCATTCATTGCTCAAGATTTACGGTGAGGCCTATTACAGGGAGAGGGTACGGGGCAGATGTAAGAAGAGCTGGGGGGCAGCACTGGAAGGAAGAGGAGGATGAGGGCATCGATCGATGTACTGCCTACTACACACAAGCACGGCCTCTATCATCGGGCCAGCATCGGCTTAGTCATGTGGCGGGGAGAGGGTACGGGGTAGATGTAAGGAGAGCTGGGGGGCAGCACTGGAAGGAGGAGGAGATGGAGGGGGGGTCATTGATGTACTGGCTACTGGGCACAAGCATCGGGCCAGCAGTCCTCGGATGTCATTGTAATTCCCGCTGCTGAACTGAACTGCTGTCCCGAAAGCTGGTGCTGAAATGCGCTGCTGCTGGCCCGATAACGGAATAGTACCATAATGACAATACTTAATGACTCAGAACAAGGATGCAATTAATGACAAATATGGACGAGGGAAGGACATATTGAAAACTGAATGTGCCTCCATTACTTTACTAGACATCAAAAAGCTTGCATGTCATGTGATATCACTATAATGACTTTATATGCTGTGATATTACAGTGCACACAGTGATCTTTTTGTGTGTGCATCCACCTTGTGCTATGACATCATAGTGGGCATTACTTATATATGCTGTGCTGTCACTGTGTATATTATCTCTTTACTGTGACATCATGGCGTGCATTATCCCTGTGATATTGCTGTGTGCATTATCTTGGTACTATAAAATCGCTATTTTCATTATCCCTGTGCAGTGACCCAGAGCGGCCACTGATAGTGAGTTAGGGCCCTTGTGCGCCTGTGGCCAGTAGCTTACTCCTGGGCACTGCTCCCCAGCACCTCTGTGGCACCCCTGTCAGTATTTAGGCAGATGTATCTCTTTTATATAGGTTCTGATGTACTTTGCATTATAAATGTATTGTTATGTACTGTCACTTTAAGTTTCCTGTGTCTGCTAAACATGTGAGTTGTGAGCACCAATCCCTATCCAGTCCTCTCCCTGGGAGGAGCTTCCTTCCTCTCAGGCCTGCAGTCTAGACCTAGAGTCTAGGGAAGGCAGACACCTGCCACCAGCTCTTAGCTCCTGTGTAGGCCTCAAGCCTGAGGTCTAGGCCTACTTGTTTTCTCTGAAGTTGCAGTGACACTGCAAGTCTCAGCCGAGACCCCTGACAAGCTGAAATCCGGGTCTGGAAGATATAGCCCGCCGGTACAGCTGGGCTGAAGTGCCTGCACCCCTGAAATCAACTCCTGCACCTTCTACCTCTCTGGACAGAGCCCCGCGAGCTGCGGAAACTCTACAAGGTCTCCTACCTCCCTAAAGTATTGTGCATACTGTTTGCCAGGAGGGGCAACTACTTCAAGGACCCTCCTGCCTTGCTAGTGGCCTTTCATCGGTCCCCGAGCCACTGCACCCCGACATCACCAAACGTGAGTCTTTATCCGTAACGAGCCAAGTTACGAAGCCGCAGTTATCGTTGTCTCCCACAAGGGCTGGCCTGTCCTATCATCTACCTTCCTACTGTATTTGTACACCTTCACATTGCTAATAGCAACCGTCCTCCCAACTACTGCTAAGGGACATAAGGATTGGTGATTGGTGCCTCACTTAACTCTTCAGTGCCTGTACTGGACTTTGTCACATTGCACTGTGAACCTGCTGCTGCAAAGCGCTGTAAGACTGTCGGTTTCTTCAGTAAAGTTAACCTGTTCACCTTAACCCTGTGTGGTCGACTGTTATCCTGCACATCGCACCTGGGTGAATGGAAGAGTGGAAAGGGTTGTGGATAATCAGGGATACAACGGGACACCACTCTGCCCAAACGTGACAACACTACATTGCCCGTTGCCCCTGGTTACCACAAGACCCCTTTTTCTGGCGTCACGAACAGGATTTGAACTTTGTGAAAATTGGGCCCCAATTTATTGCTGGACATTATACTCCATCATCGCTACCCCTCCTGTGGACTACCAGCCATCTCAGAGTGAGTAACGAACTGTTGTGTATAAAGGGGTACTGTGCTTTAAAACCGCCGCCATTGGTGTGTGGCCGGTGTGTCTGTGGACTGTATTGCCGCGGGCGCCAAAATCCTCAGGCTGCGCCAGAACCGCCCCCTGGATTGGCGCCAAAAGCCCCGGAGTGTCGCCGCCCCCTCCACAGACTGTGTACTTGCTTTCTGCTGACTCCTCCTCTTGTGGCCTCCGCTCCGGCCGCCCTCTTGCTGAAGCCCTGGGCTTCCCCTCTAGTGTTGGGAGGCGTGCCTTCATCTCAGCTCGCCACAGTGCACTCCTGGGAAAGGAGTGACGTCACGACCAGCCGCCGACGGCTTCGGAGCTCTGCCCAGCTACAGGGACCGCAACGGAGCGTCCACATCTGCCTCTGCAGCCGCGCAGTGAGTACGCCAGCAGCGCTGGCGAGAGGGTGAAAGCGTGAATTGGTTGACCACCCAGCGCAGTGCCGCAAGCACGAGAAAAATTTAAAGAGACAGTGCCACATTATCCTACTATCATGTCTGACGCGGACAATGCTCAATTAAATGTTATTCCTGATGATGGACCAGCTGCTGCAGCTACCAGAGTGAACATTCTTCTGGGGGCTCCGCACCTACCCAGTTATCGGGGGGACCCCCACACTTTAACAGACTTTAAGGAACAAATACTCTGGGCTTTTCACTTGTTACCTTTATCCCCAGTGCAGCAGGTGAACGTACTGCTGGGCCAGCTGGAAGGAGTCGCCTTCCAAGAAGCTCGCTCCTGGCCCACAGCTGATAAAGACTCTGTTGAAAAGATCTTCACCCGGCTCAAGCGGGAATTTGAACCAAAATCTTCTACAGAGGTGAGACTGGGATTCTTCAATAGAAGACAACAACCAGGTGAGACATTGAGAGACTATGCCTTAGCCCTGCAAACTGCTTTCCGGGCTGTACAGCAAATTGATTCCATTAGTGCGGTTGAAGCTGATAAGATGCTCAAGGACAGATTTATTGAAGGCGTAGACTCCCGGCTAGTGCAAAGCCAACTCCGCATGCTAGCGGCGCAGAATCAGGACGTTTCATTTGCAGATTTCAAGTCGCTAGCCATCCAAGTCTTAGGGACCGAGTCACCTTACAGCCCCCTCCTGTACTCTCACCCTTCCAACTTAGAAAGTGGACCGGTTGTCGCACCTACACCTCTGTTACCTGCCGCTCCAGCTGTTCCTGCTGTTACTCAGGCTGCCCAAGTTTCTACACCTGATCTGGTGGCCTGTCTGAAAGATTGCATGGACAGAATAGTTGAAAGTGCTGTTAAAAAATTAGAGGGACTGACAGTGCAAGCCGTGCCTCCCTCTAGGGAGCCTTCCCTGTCCCACTCTTCCTCACCTGAGCCACGACAGTACTATCCACGTCCCAGGCGTCCTCCACCTGACAGGCCACCACCTGCTAATAGAACTGTTTGCTCTTATTGTAAGAAATTTGGCCACCATCGCAACCAATGCTTTCAGTTAAACGGGATGCCCCCGAGGCAGAGGACCAACCCTCGGGAGGAATATACAGAGGTCCCTCCAAGGCGCCCAAATTCATTGCGCCCTGTCCGTACATCACTGTCCGAATCAATGGAGTCCCATTCGAGGCCCTTATAGACACTGGCTCTCAAGTCACTACCCTAAAGAAGTTTGCTTATGTTCAACACTGGGACCTCAGAGACCTATCCAAAGACATTGGCAGCCAAGGATTTGATCTCTTAGCAAGTAACGGTCAGCCTATTCCTCAAGTGGGTTATTGGGAACCCACCATCCAGATTGGCGACTGCCGTCTCCCTCAACAAGGTGTCATTGTCACAGGGGTAGAAGAAGAGGGCTCCGCTGCTTTAGTGCTAGGCATGAATGTCCTTAAGAACTGTTTTGATGAAATAATCAGTGCCTTGCACGTGTCTCTCTCCACTGCTTCTTCTTCCCACAGGAAAGCCATACAACACCATGTCAAGGTGCTGGTGGCACATCAACGGTTCGCTAACCGCAACGGAGAGATCTGCCGTGTCCGGATCCGGGACACTCACCCTGTGACTCTGTCTGCCAACTCTGAGACGATCGTCTGGTGCCACGCACGCCCTGGTGTAAAGAACGAAGATTATCAGGCTCTTCTGGAACCCATCCAGCTGGAGACTCAACCTCTGGTTAAAGCTGCACGCAGTCTTGTGACTGTCACCAACGGTAAGATTCCAGTACGCCCCATCAACATGAGTGACACACCTGTGAGCCTTTATAAATTCACACCGGTCGGCCAATTGCACCAGCTGTGCCCTGCAGATGTCCTTGCTGACACAGCTACGGCAAAACAACGGGCTGCTACCACCACATCTTACACAGATAGGACCAGCCCTTCACCCTGGTGGATGGAGCTTAACGTGGGAGACGCTAACACACCTCCAGAATACATCAATGGTGTCATCAACCTGGCCAAACGTCATCACCACACTTTTAGCAAACACCCCTCTGATTATGGAAAGACCTCCTTAATTCAGCATCGCATTATCACTGGCGATCATCCTCCCATCAAAGAGAGGCACCGGCCTGTTCCTCCTGCAATGTACCAACCTGTCAAGCAGCTGTTGCGGGAAATGAAAGAGGCCAATGTCATCCGAGAAAGTCAGAGCCCCTGGGCCGCTCCTCTTGTGCTAGTCAAAAAGAAGGATGGGACTATCCGATTTTGTGTGGACTATAGAAAATTGAATAATGTGACCCACAAAGATGCGTACCCTCTGCCACGTATAGAGGAGTCCTTGACTGCACTGGGCTCTGCTGCTTACTTTTCCACTCTGGACTTGACAAGTGGCTACTGGCAGGTCCCCATGGCTCCGGAGGACCGCGAAAAGACTGCCTTTACTACTCCCATGGGCCTGTATGAATTCAATAGCATGCCATTTGGGCTTTGCAACGCACCAGCCACCTTCCAGAGACTGATGGAGAGATGCTTAGGGCATGTGAACTTCCAACATGTGTTGCTCTACTTGGATGACGTCATCATCTATTCCAAGTCTTACAAAGACCATCTACATCACCTTGCTGAAGTGTTCCAGGTGCTCACAGAGCACGGTCTCAAGATTAAACCCTCCAAGTGTCACCTCCTGAAACCTCGTGTCAACTACCTAGGCCATATCGTCAGCGCAGAAGGCGTATCACCTGACCCGGACAAAGTCTCCGCTGTCACGGATTGGAAGACACCCTCTACTGTCAAAGAAGTCAGAAGTTTTCTGGGTTTCGCTGGCTATTATCGCCGCTTCATCCCCCACTTCGCACAGATTGCCGAGCCTCTGACAGAGCTGCTTCGGGGGTGCCCCAAAGAAAGTTACAACAGAAAGCTGCCAGTAGAGTGGTCCCAGAGACAAGAAACCGCCTTCCAGGCGCTGAAGGCCTTGCTCACCCAGCCTCCTATCCTAGCTTACCTAGACTACAGTCAACCCTTCCGGCTGTATACTGATGCTAGTTTCCAAGGACTTGGTGCTGTGCTGTCTCAGGTGCAAGACAACCGTGAAAGGGTGATCGGCTATGCCAGTCGAAGTCTCCGAGGAGCTGAGAAAAACGATAACAATTATAGCTCCTTCAAGCTCGAACTCCTGGCTCTTGTGTGGGCTATCACTGAAAAATTCAAGGACTATCTTGCTGCATCGTCCTTCGTAGTCTACACTGACAACAATCCCCTGGCGCACCTGAACACCGCACGGCTTGGTGCACTTGAACAAAGATGGGCTTCTAGGCTGGCAAACTACTCCTTCACTATAAAATATAGAAGCGGAAAGACGAACACAAACGCAGATGCCCTGTCACGACTCCAAAATGGAGAACAGTCTGCTGTCCCAGATGAATGGGAAGAAGTCGAGATGCCACCTTTCTATAACAGATTCGCCCAGCAAAACGTCATTACCGCTGCTGTAGAAGCAGAAACGTCACCATCTAACTCAATTGATCCTCTACAGGAACCTTCCAAGTGGCTGCTGTTGCAGCAAGAGAGCCGCAGCCTAGGTGAGATACACGACTACCTACTCACCGGAAGAACTCCTGTCCGCCTACGTCAATCTTGTCCAGACCTCGAACTCCTTCGTTTGTGGCGGCAAAGAAAGCGTCTCTTCCTCCAAAAGGGGCTGATCCTCCGAAACACCCTAGATCCAGTGTCCAACCAACGACTTCATCAAATTATTATCCCCAGGAGAGACGCCAACATGGTGCTGGATGCCTACCATGACCAGTCTGGTCACTTCGGGGTCTATAAGACCGAAGCTACAATCCGCCGCCGATTCTATTGGATTGGGATGAGATTCGACATCGAGAAGTGGTGCCAGGAGTGCACCGCCTGCAACTTGACCAAGGCAGGAAGAAGAGACCAGCGTGCACCACTTCACCCCATCCAGACTCAAAGGCCTAACGAACTCGTTGCCCTGGACCATGTAAAATTGGCCCCTACTAGGTCTGGCTACTCCCACGCTCTTACAATGGTAGACCACTTCTCCAAATGGACCGCAGTTGTCCCTGTCAAGGACCTTACCGCCCGCACAACAGCTGCTATCTTCTACCATGAGTACGTGAAGCACTATGGCTGCCCGGAGAAAGTCCTGACAGATCGTGGTTCTGCCTTTGAATCCCAGCTGTTCCAGGAGTTATGCCAGTACCATGAGTGCAAGAAGTTACGGACAACTGCCTACCATCCCCAAGGCAATGGGCTGTGCGAAAAGGTTAACCAGGTGTTCATCAACATGCTGCGCACAGCCTCAGTGGCAAAACAACAAGAGTGGCCTAATCTTCTTGCTGAGCTGTTGGAAATCTATAACAACACCGTCCACTGTTCCACTGGCTTCACGCCCTTCTACCTGATGTTCGGGCGACAAGGACAACTCCCAAAAGACCGAGCTCTTGGGATACAGATACCCGACTCTACAAATCCCCTGCCAAGGGATGACTGGGTTACGGAACATCAGAGGAGAATAACAGAGGCACAAGAAATTGTTAATCTCCGAATGGAAGAAGCTCGCCGACGTCAGGAGGAAGATTTCAACCAGCGAGCGCATGCTGTTCCCCTCCAGATTGGAGACAAGGTCTGGCTGAAGAAGGAGCACCGTAGCCACAAGCTAGAACCTCTGTGGGAACCAGAACCATATATCCTCACAGCTGTGCCTTACCCTGATGTATGTGAGATCTTTAAAGAAGGAAGAGCTCCCCAAGTCGTTCACCGAAACCGGCTAAAGCCCTGTCACAGGGAAGAACTGTACATTGCACCGGTGCTGCCACCGAGTGAAGCTCCTATCAGGTACCCTCTTCCTGCTCCAGAGGTACCTCCTCCTCATCCTCCTTCTACCGCCTTCAGAACTATCATTCCCATCAGTGAGCTGTGTCAGGAAACCCCTTTTCTCCTGACAGGGTACTACCCATCTGTTCTACAGCCTGCAGCCATGCCTCCAGCTGCACCAACCTTGCCGGCTACACAGCCACTTCTGCCTGCTGCAGAACCTCACGGACTTCCCCCTGCTGCGGAGATTGCTCTCAGGAGGTCTGAGAGAAGCACAAGAGGTGTGCCTCCTGCCCGCTACAAGGATTAAATTCTTTATCTCCTGCACGGACTCTAATGCATCTGAGCCTGCAAAGACTTGCCCTTGTTATGGACTGTTTCTTTGTTATGCAACGTTTAAGCTGTGTGCCTGGCTCTGCCATGAACGTCATACATCTACTTACCTTGCCCCCTTTTACATGGACTCTAAAGACTATGAGCCCCCTTGGATCGGCACTTTGATTTTTATGCTTTTATGTATTTTTCTATTGTTTACACATCTATGCCAATAGGTATATTTTTGATATTTAAAGATGTATACCTTGTTTGCACTACAACTGTTTACATGTATTGGAGTGCCTAACTTCTTCCTTCCTCAGGTTCTCTTAGGCCTAGCCTGCAGGACCCCTAGGGGCCTGATGGTTGCAGTAAATCCTGAGCCGAGGTGACCCAGAACCCCTGCCTTCTAGTTTGGGGACTAGACTGTCCACCAGTCGCCCTCGAGCCCTGCGCCGAGGCCGGCTTTTGTCAAAGCCCGGGGGTGTGCAGTGACCCAGAGCGGCCACTGATAGTGAGTTAGGGCCCTTGTGCGCCTGTGGCCAGTAGCTTACTCCTGGGCACTGCTCCCCAGCACCTCTGTGGCACCCCTGTCAGTATTTAGGCAGATGTATCTCTTTTATATAGGTTCTGATGTACTTTGCATTATAAATGTATTGTTATGTACTGTCACTTTAAGTTTCCTGTGTCTGCTAAACATGTGAATTGTGAGCACCAATCCCTATCCAGTCCTCTCCCTGGGAGGAGCTTCCTTCCTCTCAGGCCTGCAGTCTAGACCTAGAGTCTAGGGAAGGCAGACACCTGCCACCAGCTCTTAGCTCCTGTGTAGGCCTCAAGCCTGAGGTCTAGGCCTACTTGTTTTCTCTGAAGTTGCAGTGACACTGCAAGTCTCAGCCGAGACCCCTGACAAGCTGAAATCCGGGTCTGGAAGATATAGCCCGCCGGTACAGCTGGGCTGAAGTGCCTGCACCCCTGAAATCAACTCCTGCACCTTCTACCTCTCTGGACAGAGCCCCGCGAGCTGCGGAAACTCTACAAGGTCTCCTACCTCCCTAAAGTATTGTGCATACTGTTTGCCAGGAGGGGCAACTACTTCAAGGACCCTCCTGCCTTGCTAGTGGCCTTTCATCGGTCCCCGAGCCACTGCACCCCGACATCACCAAACGTGAGTCTTTATCCGTAACGAGCCAAGTTACGAAGCCGCAGTTATCGTTGTCTCCCACAAGGGCTGGCCTGTCCTATCATCTACCTTCCTACTGTATTTGTACACCTTCACATTGCTAATGGCAACCGTCCTCCCAACTACTGCTAAGGGACATAAGGATTGGTGATTGGTGCCTCACTTAACTCTTCAGTGCCTGTACTGGACTTTGTCACATTGCACTGTGAACCTGCTGCTGCAAAGCACTGTAAGACTGTCGGTTTCTTCAGTAAAGTTAACCTGTTCACCTTAACCCTGTGTGGTCGACTGTTATCCTGCACATCGCACCTGGGTGAATGGAAGAGTAGAAAGGGTTGTGGATAATCAGGGATACAACGGGACACCACTCTGCCCAAACGTGACAACACTACATTGCCCGTTGCCCCTGGTTACCACACCTGTGTGTGATGAAGACCAAATGAATGACATATTTTGTCATTACTAAACTTGCTGCAGAAGACAGTCAGGGAAGAGTGGGGTTCCTATTGCTAGTCTTGCTATAGTTAACAGTTACAGTTTATATACTGAGTACCTTCACATGGTGACTGTGACTTTATATCATCTTATACAGTATCTTTCTATTTTAGTATTAGTTTGTCCATACCGCATGACGTTGCTTCTTCACAGGTGGCATAGTCATATTGAAGTATTTCACACTGAGTCATAACTACGAAAAAAGAAAATTTAGATAAGTAATACATATACCTTTTTTTTAACCATAGCAGTGAGCAAGGGTATGGTAAAGACACATGGTCCTTGTGCAAAAAGTTCAGCTTAATCCTTTAAGGATGAAAAGTAGTTTAGATAATATTTGGCAACTTTTTTCATATTTTCCATATTTTTCATATAGTTCAAGTCCATACATAGGTTTCTAGTTCATGACACCACTGCAAATGAAGGTGACAGTGGCAGCTTAGCAAAGCCAGGACATGTAATGGGCACCATGACAGCAAATTTCCTTCTGCTAGGTGCCTGGAAATACAACAGAGAAAGTGTTGTGTAATGAACGAACCATCTGTGTCTGGATGGTGGACAAGGAAGCTGTGGAAGCTTATTGACAAATCAAATAATTCTCTGTTCTGGTGTTCTGTCTGGACCATGCAGAACCAGTTCACCTGTTCATGTATGCAGCCCTCATGTAGCCAACTCCTACTAACAGCTAGGCAGGGGCGGATCCAGGGCCGGGCGAGCCGGGCAACCGCCCGGGGCCCCGTGCTTAGTGGGGCCCCGCGGCCCGGCCCTAACAAAATGGTCCCGGTCAGCCTCGGAGTCGGCATAGTCGGGCAAGTGCTGGGGCCCACAGAGCCTCTGGGGGCCCCCGGCACTTGCCTGTCACGATTTCAGCTCATCGGCGTCCGTCCACCGATGAGCTGGAATACATACGCGATGCAGGAGCTGTGACCTCAGCTCCTGCTTTAAAGCTCCGTCCCGGCTTGCGTGTGTAGGCGCGATGACGTCATCACATCACGCTTACACACGCAAGCCGGGCCGGAGCTAAGCAGGAGCTGAGGTCACAGCTCCTGCATCGCGTATGTGTCTGCACTGGAGTGAGAGAGAGGAGCGTCGGGGGAACGATGGAAGGTGAGTGTAAGTGTTTGTTTTGTATTAAATATTAAGGTGGAACATAATGAAGGGGGCCCATGAAACTGGGGGGCAAATGAAGGGGAGGGGGGGAACAGCATGACACTGGGGACAGAGATGGAGGGGGCCCAAAGAAACTGGGGGGCAAATGAAGGGGAGGGGGAACAGCATGGCACTGGGGCAGATGGAGGGGGAGAACAGCATGACCCTGGGGCAGATGGAGGGGGGGGAGAACAGCATGACACTGGGGCAGATGGAGGGGGGGAGAACAGCATGACATTGGGGCAGATGGAGGGGGAGAACAACATGACACTGGGGCAGATGGAGGGGGGAGAACAGCATGACATTGGGGCAGATGGAGGGGGGGAGAACAGCATGACATTGGGGCAGATGGAGGGGGAGAGAACAGCATGACATTGGGGCAGATGGAGGGGGGCAGAACAGCATGACACTGGGGCAGATGGAGGGGGAGAACAGCATGACATTGGGGCAGATGGAGGGGGAGAGAACAGCATGACATTGGGGCAGATGGAGGGGGGCAGAACAGCATGACACTGGGGCAGATGAAGGGGGGAGAACAGCATGACATTGGGGCAGATGGAGGGGGAGAGAACAGCATGACATTGGGGCAGATGGAGGGGGGCAGAACAGCATGACACTGGGGCAGATGAAGGGGGGAGAACAGCATGACATTGGGGCAGATGGAGGGGGGAGAACAGCATGACATTGGGGCAGATGGAGGGGGGGAGAACAGCATGACATTGGGGCAGATGGAGGGGGGGAGAACAGCATGACACTGGGGCAGATGGATGGGGGAGAACAGCATGACACTGGGGCAGATGGAGGGGGGAGAACAGCATGACATTGGGGCAGATGGAGGGGGGGAGAACAGCATGACATTGGGGCAGATGGAGGGGGGAGAACAGCATGACATTGGGGCAGATGGAGGGGGGAGAACAGCCTGACACTGGGGCAGATGGAGGGGGGAGAACGGCATGACACTAGGGCAGATGGAGGGGGGGAGAACAGCATGACACTGGGGCAGATGGAGGGGGGAGAACAGCATGACATTGGGGCAGATGGAGGGGGGGGAGAACAGCATGACACTGGGGCAGATGGAGGAGGGGAGAACAGCATGACACTGGGGCAGATGGAGGGGGGAGAACGGCATGACACTGGGGCAGATGGAGGGGGGGAGAACGGCATGACACTGGGGAAGATGGAGGGGGGGAGAACGGCATGACACTGGGGCAGATGGAGGGGGGAGAACGGCATGACACTGGGGCAGATGGAGGGGGGAGAACGGCATGACACTGGGGCAGATGGAGGGGGGGAGAACGGCACGACACTGGGGCAGATGGAGGGGGGGAGAACAGCATGACACTGGGGCAGATGAAGGGGGGAGAACGGCATGACACTGGGGCAGATGGAGGGGGAGAACAGCATGACACTGGGGCAGATGAAGGGGGGGAGAACGGCATGACACTGGGGCAGATGAAGGGAGAGAGAACGGCATGACACTTTGGCAAATGAAGGGGGGGAGAATGGCATGACACTGAGGCAGATGAAGGGTCGAGAACAGCATGACACTGGGGCAGATGAAGGGGCGAGAATGGCATGACACTGGGGCAAATGAAGGGGGAGAGAACGGCATGACACTGGGGCAAATGAAGGGGGGGAGAACAGCATGACACTGAGGTAGATGAAGGGGGGAGAATGGCATGATACTGGGGCAGATTAAGGGGGGAGAACAGCATGACACTGGGGCAGAGACGGGGGGGACATGAAACTGTGGGCAGATAAAGGGGGAGAATGGCATGAAACTGGGGACAGAGATAGAGGGGGGGACATGAAACTAGGGGTAGATGAAGGGTGTATATGAAAATGGGGAGAGATGGAGGGGGAACATATAATTTACGGGTGACTGTAGGAGGATTATACTGTGTGGAATCACATGAAAAATGAATGAGAATGGGCGGAGTCAACATAAAGTGGGCGGGGCCTAATTTGCTGCGGCACGCTGCGCGTAGGGCCCCGCCAAAGTCAATTGCCCAGGGCCCCGCAAACCCTGGATCCGCCACTGCAGCTAGGTCAGGATGCCTAGATAGCAGGCAATTTGACAAAATGACCATTCATTATGGTCACAATCTTTAAGAAATACCACCATAATTCTGTAGACCTATAACACTGTGGACAAGAATTGTCATAGAAATATCCACTATGATAAAACGTTGAACATAGAGAGGAATTTCTATTTTCCTAAGCCATTTTACCAGGTTTCTTCTTGCGGTCTGGAATAGGTGGTGGGCTGTTTTCTGTGGTAGAAGGGATGATGGGTATTGGCTGCTCATATTGGTCTTCACTGGTGGTGTGATCCACAGTATTAAATGAGCTTGTGCTTGATAATCCTGAAAGAAATGGAATCAGACCACAGCTTGTCTAATGCACATTATAATTCATTATACATTTTAAACAAATGAGACCAAATTGGTAAATGTGACCATGAGTAAAACCTACAATACATGGTGACCAGCTTTCTAAATATGGTGCGAGTATAGTTTCAGCTAGTTCCAAGCGCTGGTACATATCATGGACCTTTAAAGGGCCTTTTATAGCGCAGTGGGAGAAGCACTTTTGCATCCTATTATGGTAAGACGTAGTGTCTAGTTAGACCACACCTTTAATAATTTAGATATCTACATGAAATATAACTGCATATATCTCTCTGCAAATAGAGCAGAGAGCAGGGTGGGAGGGAGTGGATTTAGGACACACAGGTTGCCAGGCATAAACGTAAGGTGCAGTGTGTGGAGCCTTTTGAACTCCCGGCTTATGGGAATGGTCAAAACTCCAACCACTACAACCCCTATAGCTATGTCAATAACAGAGGATTATGATGGTAAATATAAAACACAAACATTATATAAAGAGTAATTAAACTACCCAACAAATGGTGATGTACTCCGTATAGTGCTAGAGCTGGGTCACTGTTATTTAACATCTATTCATCAAAATGGAAGCCGATCTGCAGTGAGCCATCTTGACCTCTAAGAGAACAGAGCCTTTTTTTGAAGGGTGGGGGTGCCATTTTAATGTTTGCTTCAGGCAGCAGTAAGCATAGCAGCAATCCTGTGCATGTTTCTATTCTTTGCAAATTACAGGTACAGGTAGTCCTCGGGTTACGACGTTTAGTGGTTACGACTAGAGCTGAGCTAAAAAGTAAAGCTCCCTCGTAACAGAAAGCTGCCAGCACTCCCGACTAGCAAGGACGAGCCTGTGGCAAATCAACGCTGGTTCTGCAGCAGGTTCGTCCTTGCTAGTCGCAAGAGAGTTGGCAGCTTGCTGTTACAAGGGAGCTTACTTTTTCTCATAGGAATGAATTGACCAGCGTTGATTGGCCAGTGTACAGCATTTGGCCAATCAACGCTGGTTCTGCCAGAGGCTCGTCTGTGAGGAGGCATAGTCTAAGATCGGACCACAGTCTTCATTGTGGTCCGATATTAGACTCCGCCTCCTGGCCAGCGTTGATTGCCCGAATGCTGTACACTGGCCAATCAACGCTGGCCAATGAATTCCTATGAGAAAAAGTAAGCTCCCGCATAAACACAAGCTGCCAGCTCTCCCTGTACAGTACGTGATTTAGTGTGCAGCGGCACGGAACCAAGGAAGACTGTACTGTACTATACTGTATATGGTACAGTCTTCCTCAGTTCCGAGCCGCTGCACACTAAATCACGTTGATCAGTTCCTACACGTAAGAACGGATCAACGTCATAAGTCGAGGACTACCTGTATTACAGAAACAACTAAGGATTTTAAAAGTCTTCCATTAACTAAAATAGAGAGAACTACACTCAAGTGCAGCCATCTCACCACCACCACCACCTTATAAAATTAGATGGAGTCACCATACCTGGCATCTGATGTATTGGAGGCTTTTTCATGCAATGTTGGTCTGTGATATGTACAGGTGGAAAATCCACATAACTCTGGTCACTTTTTAGTATTGCTTGAAAATCATAAAGTAAAAACAAAAAAAAAAAAAAAGAATTTTAGGGTCAACAACCCTGTAGGGGGCATAGAGCTAAGTCTAGAACACAAATAGAATTTGAAGACATAATAGAAGCTTATGAAGCTTCATGTGCAGATACTTGGCTTCTTGAAAAAGAATTGTCAGTACACCCAAGTCACTGCAAGCGTCTTATAGCTCTATGGTAGCCAAGTCATAGATTTCTGTCTACCAGAAGACCTCAAAGGTAGGCCACAGGTAGCCTCATTGGTGATAAATGATAATAGTAACTTGTGAACTTTGGGCAGGAGATAAATTGGTGAGGGTGTCACATTAATGCTGTTGGCTAATATACACTAAAGGATGGAAGAGGGCAAAGTAAAAGAACATCACAGTCAAGTCGGGCCCCTTAATAAGGGACATGCAAAGAATTAGCAATATAATCCACTCCAAGTCATATAAAAATGGATCACTAAAGTTTACTTTTTGTTAGAAGGGTTCCCCAACAATTGGCTGACCACAGAACACCTTTCCGCTGGAGCCATCAGTAATCAGTTGTAATCTTTGGGAGAACCTCACAGCAAAAATCTACTAACTCTGCAGTGCCTCCAGAGGAGAAATTAAGTATTGTCATTACAATCAATGAGCTGTTCATTCCATGTACAGACACGCTGGACCCTCTAGAGCAGCGGTCAGCAACCTCCAGCACCTGTGCTGGGGTCAGCACTTCAGGTATATTTACTCTTCACAGGGATTTCTCTAATGTATAAAACACTGCTGCTTTAGGTAACCCCTCTCTTTCATGGACCATGGATTTAGCAACATAATCAACTCTAAGTCACATATACCTGTCCCTGGTCCTCTGGTAGATACCATACTTAATATGTCTCGACCTCTCATATTTAGAATACGCTTAAAGTGGTTCATTGAAGTTTACTTTTTGTTAGAAGGGTTCCCCATCAATTCGCTGACCACAGAATGCTTTGCTGTTGGAGCCATCAGTGATCAGCTGCAATCTTTGAGAGGACATCACAGCAAGTATCTAATACCTCTACAGTGCCTCCAGAGGAGAAATTAAGTATTGTCATTACAATCAATGAGCTGTTCGTTCTATGTACAGACATGCTGGACCCTCTAGAGCAGCAGTCAGCAACCTCCAGTACCTGCGCTGAGGTCGGCACTTCAGGTATATTCTCTGCACAGGGATTTCTCTAATGTATAAGACACTGTTGCTCTAGGTAACCCCTCTCTCTCATGGACCATGTAAACACCATTAAAGTATAGGAAGCACTATAGGGGAAAGCATGAGACATGGCATCCTAGTGTCTGGGTTGTGAGCTAGTCTAGTCAGAGGGAAGCAATTGCCTGTGCAATTCAATTTTGTACCATGAAGCATGTACCATGGGTTTATGTAGCAAAAAAAGTCCAGGTTATGTAAGGGACATTGTCTGCTCCACAAAGCCACATTACTGCAGATCCCTGTGAGTACCAACCAAAAGTCATATCCACCAGAGAAGAATCATCTTTGCACATAAAACATCTTGGACAAGGATCATAGCCAAGTTAGTTGGTTACTATTATGGTGTGCATTATATTGTTGCTATAAGGACACCAAATGAATGATATATTCTTCATTTCTAAGCTTGCTGCATAAGGCAGTCAGGGAAGAGTAGGTTTACTACTGCTAGTCTTGTCATTGCGCACCAAGGTTATATGTTACACCTTGGACAGTTCCATAGAAAACAGAAGTATAAATGTTCCAAAAGTAATAATACTGTGAAGCCCTTTATATCATGACTATCTTATACAGTATCTTTCTATTTTACTATTAGTTTGTCCATACCACAAGGCCTTGGTACTTCACAGGTTACATAGTCATATTCAAGTATTTCAGGCTGAGTTACAACTACGAAAAAGGAAAACTTAGATTTAGCAAAAAATATGCCTTTTTTTCATAGCAGTGAGCAAGTAAATGGTAAAGACATGATGAATATTTTTATTATTGTTTTTACTAATCTTTTATAATGTTTTACCGCTTTTACTAAATTGAAGGTAATATTTCAAAACTGGAAAATTTGCTTGGGGTCATTGTATTCTGAGGTCTATAACTTTTTTATTGTTTGTTGATGGCAGAGCAAAGTTATAGTTCTTATTGGCACCAATTTTCGGTATGTATGACTTTTTGATGACTTTTTATTTGCTAATTGAAGTACCATATTTTTCGGACTATAAGACGCACCTAGGTTTTAGAGGAGGAAAATAGGGAAAAAAAATTTTGAAGCAAAAAATGGTAAAATATTTAATATATGGGAGTTGTAGTTTTGCAACAGCTGCAAGGCCACATTGACAGGTAAACCCTGCAGCTGTACGGGGACACACAGTGTGTTTTTTTGTTGCGGGGCCAGATGTACTTTTTAGTTATACCATTTTGGGGAATATCTATTGCTTAGATCACCTTTTATTGAAAAAAAACCTGGCGGTTTAGCAATTGTGATATTGACGTTCACCGTACAGGAAAACTATTAGTAGACCGGGCATTTTTGGACACAGGATACCTAATTTGTATGTGTTTGACATGATTTTCTACTGTTATATATATTCTAGGGAAAGGAGGGATTTAGAACTTTTACTTATTTAATTTTTTTATTATATATTTTTAAAGCTTTTTTTTTTAACTATTTAACTATTTAACTGGCTTCATGCAGGGCAGGGCAGCGATGTCTCAGGCCCCGGCACCTGTGCCGGCATCTATCCCTCGCCGGCATCCGCCTCTCTATTACAGCGGATGCTGGGTCTGTATTGGCGGCCCCTTCTCCCCCGGGGCCGGTCCCCACCGGCCCCATACCTGTAAAGTTGCAGGCCAGCTCCTGCGCGGCGATATCGCAGGAGCAGACCTGTTCGGGTGACAGCCGGGAGCTTAATGAAGGCTCCCACGCCTGTCACTGCTATATTAGTATTACGGCTGGGTCTATGACCAGCCGTAATAGTAATATACAGAATGTCCCATAGACGGCAATACAGTTGTATTGCCGTCTATGGGACTTGCAATCAAATGACTGCAGGTTCAAGCCCCCGAAAAATACGGTGTGTATATATATACATACGGTTACAACTGAAAAAAATAAATAAATAAATAAATAAATACATATATATATATATATATATATATATATATATATATATATATATATATGTATGTATTTATTTATTTATTTATTTATTTATTTTTTTCAGTTGTAACCGTATGGTATAAATACACTACATTTTCATAGTGCGGACTAGAATACCTAACATGTTTGTTTATTTTTTTTATTGTGCATTTATATTTTATTATATATATATATATATATATATATATATATGTATATTTTATCTTGATCACGGCATCTGATGGGTCTGGTATCTGAAATCAATGTAATTTCCAACTCTGATGGCTACTACCAGGTCTCGACTGTATAATACAGCCCAGACTAAGAAGTCATGCCACAGGCAAGGCACCTGTGCCTACATCATAAAAGCGTGTAACTATATGCTCAACAAGACTTAAAGAAGTTAATTATATGGGGTGTCAACCCAGCAGTGTATTAGGGGCTCTCCACCCACTACATCAGTTACAAACATTATAATTGGTCTAGTTGTATTTATAGAGTCCTATTGCTTGGTTTTTATGGTGGGGACACGAAAGGAATAAAAAAATTTAATAGAAAGAAATAAAAGTCATGTTTTAGCGTTATCACTTTGACAAAGGGGTACCCTTTTTGATTTCAGCCTTCACACGGAGTAAACGCTCCGCTCATTCTGAACGTTGTGAGGGGAAAATATCTGGGTAAAGAGAGAGATTAGCATTCATTCCGTCATCTTGATTTGAAAATCTGCATTCTGTCTGTCTTTTAGTTTGCTTAAAACCTTGAGATTTGCAGTTCTGCTCTTTTGTCTTATTTAGACTTGCAATTGTGCTTTCTTATCATATTTAGGAAAAGGTTGGAATGTTCCTCAGTTTCTCATAACTGTTACTTAGGTTCTCAAAACAAATGCAGAATGTCCATTAGGTATTAGATCAGTATACCGTATATACTCGAGTATAAGCCGACTTTTTCAGCACATTTTTCATGCTGAGAAAGCTCTCCTCGGCTTATACACGAGTCAGGGTCCACGGAGCACAGAAAACTGGAAGGACCTGGAAGGGGGAGGTCCTTTAGTGCTACTGCTCTGTGATTGGCTTGTCATGAGGTCATGTGACTGTGATGTCAGCAAAGGTCCTGTAGCCACTGGTATGTAACATCTGCAGATAAGGTGGAGTCTAAATCGTAGTAGCTCCGCCCACACCAGAGTCCGATCACATGGTCATGACGTCATCAGAGGTCCTTTAGCACACTAGGATTTAGCATCCACCCTGCAGATGAGTGGCCAGGATTCATTGTGTCTTATGGAAGATGTCTGTTGTATGGAGGAGAGGAAGCTACAGTAAGGTGACACACACAGGGACCTTCCTTTAGTTACTCTGCCTATTAATGTCAGGCATTGGGTTATTAATTTAGTTTCAGTAACTCCATGTGCCTCACATTAATAGCAGTTAACCCCATCATGTCCCTCATATTAACCCCTGTGTGCCCCATATAAGGGTTACTAATATGTGAAACACATGAGGGTACTAATGAAGGACCTTAATTATGAAGATACCTAATTATTACCTCCATATGTTCCACATATCAGTAACTCTTATGTGAGGCACACAGGGGGTTAATGTGAGGGACATGATGGGGTTAACTGCTATTACTATGATCCCCATGGAGTTACTAAGCTGCATTCTGTCTGTCTTTTAGTTTGCTTAAAACCTTGTCTGCACATGACCAGACTTTTTATCTGCAATGGTGGACTTCCCAACCCCCCCTAGGCTTATACTCAAGTCAATAAATTTTCCCAGTTTTTTGTGGTAAAATTAGGGGTCTCGACTTATATTCGGGTTGGCTTATACTCGAGTGTATACGATAAACAAATTCTAAAGATGAAGGACGAGAGCATCCATTTTGATGTTTTGTGCTAATACTTTTGTAAAACTAAAATGGATGACACGGACAACCATGTGTTAACTCATGAACTGCTTATGCACGTATTTATTAGTTGTAAACACCCATTACCAATGATACCATCACCCTGACCAATGATAATTCATATTTCTATGTGAAGTAGTTTGTTATGCCTAAATTAGCATACAGCCATTATTCCTCTATAAAAGCTAATGTGTAATAAACTTTAGAACATTTTTTATATACATCTGAGTATGTACAGTATGGCTTTGTGCTCTCCCGAGCTCGGCAACCATTTTGTTTTAATTTGGAACCGACAGCATGTGGTCCTAGGGGTGTTTCCCCCAACAACGTAAAACTCGTTCAGAGTGAGCGGCGTTTAAACAGATCCCATTGATTTCTATGGGTGCCGGCATACGTGCGCTACCCATTAAAATCAATGGGAGGCTTTTTTGCTATTGCTTTCAATGCGATACACGCATATCACATTGAAAGCAATAGGTAAAAAAGCCTCCCATTGATTTGAAGGGAGAGCGCGCATATGCCGGCACCCATAGAAATCAATGGGATCTGTTTTAAAGCCGCTCACTTTGAACGAGTTTTACGTTCAGAATGAGCGGAGCGTTTACTCCGTGTGAAGGCTCCCAAAGGGTCCATTCACACAGAGGAAATTGGTGAGGAATTTGGTGTGGAATTTGGTGTTGACTTCAATGGGTGGTGCTAGCTTTTCTTTCCACTAGCGGAATTTTCCGCTAGTGGAAAATAAAGCTAGCGAGACCCAGTGAAAAAGGAACCCATTGAAGTCAATTGGAGGTTTTTTTTTTTCATCGCTGAAATTCCACACCAAATTCCTCACCATTTTCCCCTGTGTGAATGGAACCTTAAGTGACCCATCGAGCACTTGCAGCCAGGTTTTTTGCTAGGGTATTAAAAAATTAGTGGTACAAACCCCAAGGTATAAATTTTGCCCTTTCTTCTCCCACTATACGCTCAGTGACAAAAGAGATAACACAGCAAGAAATGGTTAGAACCAAATGTAACTTTCTAGGTGAAATGCATTAATGATACAGTATATGGATAAGGATAAGTTTACTGTACAATTGAGGAATGGCTCTAGTTCCCTTTTGGACCGCCTCTAGTCTGACTACAAGATGCGTGTCCATCATATCACTACTAGATGTGACCCACTGTCTTATGCAAAGCCTCCCAGGATCATTACGCCAGCAGTTTGTCACGCTATAGCAAAGGTAGGATTAAAGCGTTCCCCACAAGGCCCCCTAAGTAACAAAGACCGTTGTATGATTCCAAGCAGAAAAAGGATTTGATGGTAAAGACAATACGGTTCTAGTCCATAGATAAGCTTCTTGTTCATGACACCACTGCAAATGAAGGTGACAGTGGCAGCTTAGCAAAGCCAGGACATGTAATGGGCACCATGACAGCAAATTTCCTTCTGCTAGGTGCCTGGAAATACAACAGAGAAAGGGTTGTGTAATGAACGAACCATCTGTGTCTGGATGGTGGACAAGGAAGCTGTGGAAGCTTATTGACAGATCAAATAATTCTCTGTCCTGGTGTTCTGTCTGGACCATGCAGAACCAGTTCACTTGTTCGTGTATGCAGCCCTCATGTAGCCAACTCCTACTAACAGCTAGGTCAAGACGCATAGGTGGCAAGCAATTTAACAAAATAACCACTTATTACTCTCACAATCTTTAAGAAATACCACCATAGTTCTGTAGACCTATACTACTGTGGACAAGAATTGCCAGACAAATATACACTATAATAAAATAAAATGTTGAACATAGAGAGGAATTGCTATTTTCCTAAGTCATTTTACCATTCCTTTTACCAGGTTTCTTCTTGCGGTCTGGAATAGGTGGTGGGCTGTTTTCTGTGGTAGAAGGGATGATGGGTATTGGCTGCTCATAGTGGCCTTCATTGGTGGCGTAATCCACAGTATTAAGTGAGGTGCTTGATAATCCTGAAACAAGTGGAATCAGAAGAACACAGCTTGTCTAATGCACATTATAATCCATCACAAATTTTAAACAAATGAGACCAAATTGATAAATGTGCGTGAACATGATATCAATACATGGTGACCAGCTTTCTAAACATGGGGCGAATACAGTTTCATCTGGTGTCAAGCACTGGTGCATATCATGGACATTTTATAGTTGGACCTTATCATGGACCTTAAAGGGGCTTTTATAGCGCAGTGGGGGAAGCACTTTTACACCCAATTATTGTTAGACCCAGTGTCTAGTCAGACCACACCTGTAATAATTTACATATTTACATGAAACGTAACTGCATATATCTCTCTGCATATAGTGAAAAAAGCGGGGCAATGGGGGCGTATTTAGGACACATAGGCTGCTAGGCATCAAAGGAGATCAAAGGAACACAATCAGCCTAAATGTGGTGTATAGAACCCCTTGGGACCCCTGGCTTATGGGCCCGGTCACAACTGCAACCACTACAAACCCTATGGCTATTCCACTAGCAGAGGATCATGATGATGAATATGAAACACAGACATTATATAAAGACTGATTAAAACACCCAAGAAGTTTAAGACTAGCACTAGAAACACTTCATGCAAAGAGTATCAAGTTTGTTACAAATAATCAGTGTAGGGATGAAGACTATCATTTAGAAGTGACAAAGATACACTGGGTCAATAAAATGTTGAACATAGAGAGGAATTTCTATTTTCCAAAGTCATTTTACCAGGTTTCTTCTTGCGGTCTGGAATAGGTGGTGGGCTGTTTTCTGTGGTAGAAGGGATGATGGGTATTGGCTGCTCATATTGGCCTTCATTGGTGGCGTAATCCACAGTATTAAGTGAGCTTGTGCTTGATAATCCTGAAACAAGTGGAATCAGAAGACCACAGCGTGTCTAATGCACATTACAATCCATCACAAATTTTAAACAAATGAGACCAAATTGATAAATGTGACAATATCATCAACACTTGGTGACCAGCTTTCTAAACATGGGGCGAATACAGTTTCAGCTGGTGTCAAGCACTGTTGCATATCATGGACCGTTTACAGATGGACTCTATTATAAGCCTAATCTTTGAGCAAAAAGAACATTGTTTGGTTATCCTATAAATGTGAAAAGTTTGTATGTTTGTTACTCAAACACACAAAAACAGCTAAACGGATTTGGATGAAATTTGGCACATAGATAGTTTGTAACCTGGATTAACACATAGGCTACTTTTTATCCCAGTAAATCATGGCTTCATGACTGTTATGAATTTTTGTTAATATACTATGTTAAACTGCAGGACAATTCAGCTAATTTCAGTTTGCTGATAAAGCCTGGTCTATCTCTCTATGTGTACACACAGATAAGACTGAGTCCATTCTGTACAAGCATTTGCATATTATCTGATATGTATAAGTGTTCTGTGTCCTGTTCAGCCAGAGGGAGGAGGGAGGCAGCATGCTGAGATACTGAGATGGGAAACCACGTTAATCCAAATTGGCAGTTTCCCAATTTTAAACATGCCAGGAAAAGGAAAATCTAATGTGTCGCAAAATTCTCAAAAAACGAGAGCTATGACAGTAGCCAGAAGTCAACAGACTTCTCCTCAAATGGAGCTGAGGAGGATTGAGCAAGCTAGGTGTCAAGTGGCTCTTAGAGCAGCCGAAACACTGGAGCAGGTGGATCTTCCACGCCAACAACATGCTCATTATATGGTCTTCCAGTGAGCTGCTGAGATGCTGGAATAATCACAGGCACGGCGTGAGGCACAAGTTCAGCGGCAGGTCAGCTTGAGAACTGCTGAAATGCCGGAGCAGACAAATTTTTTTTATTTCTCACACATTTTTCATTTCTCTCTGGGCCCAATTCTGAAGTCCACACAAATGAAGTCACGAGTTAGTTTAATGTAAAATCATTGGGGATTACTGGGTATCAAATCCGTCTTCATAACCCCATCACTGTCAGAGGGTACACCTCATTTACGCCTAGATGTATACATAAATGAGGTGCCAGATTGGAAAATGTACACCAGTTCATAGCAATCTTTGTGCAAATATCTCCCACTGTACCTGAGTCTGTAGGTATGTTTTTGCGACGAGGAACAGGCGGAGGTGTCCTCCTGCCATCTAAATGCACAGGAGTTGCTGGTTGCAAGAGATAAAGCCTAGGTTGCAGCTCCTCCGATCCTAAAAAAAACAAAACAAAAAAAACCCCACAAGCTAAATATGCAAAATCTATTACATACCTGCATGTGAGACTAGCAATGTGGTAGTCATTATAGTTTCCACAGGGGGGCTACTGATCATTCAATAGAAGTTCTGTCCACTATTCGTGCTTTAATAGTCTTTTGCACACCTATAACTGTGCACATCATACATCATTTAATACTTTCTGGTGTTTTTATTCTTAAAATCAGTTCACCAGTTCTAAAGATATTGCCCCTGAAAGATTATATGTATTTGTATTTTTCATAGAACATAAAGAGTTCCCACCCACTTGAGGAATAAGAGCTAATTTGCATGTAATATTCCTGGGGCCGTATCTTGTTGTTTTTTTTATAAATTAATTTTATTCGTAGAAAAGGAAAACATTGCAGAATGATGTTACAAAGAAAAGTACTCATAATTGCATGATGCAACAGCCTAAAATGGGATTCTCTCCAAGACTTGCTAGGAACAGCTCTTTTATCTGTAGCCCACCCCTCCAGCAATTTTTTAGTAAGGTCATCTCCTGGGAAGTATTTGTTCCAACCGCTAAATGATTTCTCAATGCTAGAGCAATCTCAGATAGATTTTATGGTCACATATAATGAGAAGAGGGTATGGTCAGGGCCAATCAAATTATCCATGGGGTTATTATTCTCAGTGGGTCTCCCCAAGGTGATGCAAACAATTGCAATGATTTGGAAATCTCATTAACCATATTTTATTCATAATAGAACAGTGGTTCTTAACCTTGTTTGAGGTACTGAACCCACCAGTTTCATTTGCACATTCACCGAACCATTCTTTAGTGATAAATCAAATATGATTTTTTTCCAAATTCAAGACATAGGTATATGTTTTTTTTACTGGTACACAAAATGAACCGTGCATATGGCCTAGGGTTCCATCGAACCCTGGTTAAGAACCACTGCACTAGAACGTAAAACACATATCATATGTTCAAACTCATTTAGAGGTGAGTATGATTTTTTTTATTATTTTTTTTTTTAAATGTCACCTCCTCAGTCATTTAAAAATAATTTATTTGCCCGGACAAACACTTTAAAAATTGCATTAAAAGTATATTATTGATATTAGTAGCCAGTACTGAACAACACATTAGAGCAAACTGCAGAGACATTAGTGGATGTAAATACTAAATACTAATTTTCCTATAGGGCCACATGAGAAATTGTAGCGGTTCTAGAGGGCCATGCACGCCATGGCAAATTTAGCTCCACCCACTTCTATGCTGACTCCACCTAGTATCGATCATTTTTCCATGTGCCCCCACAAAGTATAATCCTCCTACAGTTACCCGTACATTATATGTCCCCACATTATAATGTTCCCCTCCAAATGTCCCACAGTATTAAGTCCCTCTCCTGATGCCCCAGTATAAACTGGGGGAAACTAGAGGGGGACATTAAAATGGGGCAGCTGGAGGGGGACATTAAAGGGATCCTATCACTCACACACAATTTTTTGTAGGTACCACTTTGGAATAGCCTTAAGAAAGGCTATTCTTCTCCTACCTTTCGTCGTCTTCTCCGCGCCGCCATTCGCCTACAATTCCGGGTTTTCTCAGTATGTAAATTAGCTCTCCCGCATGCTGTCCTCGGGCTTCCTGTTGGAACCCTTCATGATCTCAAATGGTACGTGACAGGGCTGCCCCCTTTCCCCCATCATATTCGCTCTAGTTATGGAGCCCCTTGCAGAACTTATTAAAGTGAATGATGCTATTACAGTTATAACGGTTGGCCGTCATCAGCACAGAATTGGATTATATGCTGATGATATCATCCTGTCCCTAACATGCCCTGATGCCTCCCTGCGAGCTGCCTCAGCGGCCCTTGGTGCATTTGGGAAAATTTCCTATTACAAGGTGAACTCTTCCAATTTCCAGATTCTTCCTATTATAGTTTCTCCCACTCTGAAAGCTACCTTGTGTGTTTCCTTCCCTTACCAATGGAAAGATGACTATATTACTTACTTCGGTATTTCCCTGACACCATCCAGCTCCGGCTTGTTTTCCTCGAATTACCCCCCTCTCCTATCTAAGGTATCCTCCCTCCTGACTAATTTCTCAAAACCTATGCTCTCCTGGGCAAGTAGAATCACTGTGGTTAAAATGATGGTGTTGTCTATCATATTGTATATGTTCCGCACAGTGGTTATCCCTATCCCTAATTCATTGTTAGCTAAGTTCCAACGCATCTTGTCTCACTTTATTTGCGAAGGTAAGAGATCTAGGGTCCGTTTCCAAACCATCACCAGACCTTGGGCTAGGGGTGGGGCCGGACTCCCAGACATCCGGAAGTATTACATGGCTACAGTTTTAGAGCAGCTTAGGACTTGGTGGGACGGCACTTCTGCTTGGTGTTGGGCGGAGATTGAGTAGGGTATGTTAGGCGCCCCGCTTATCAGTTTATTACGCCCCCGAGACCTTGGCCCTCCTGTTGGGCCGATTCCCTTCTTAAGCGTCCAGACCTCTATTTGGGCATGGCGGTATTTGTTATTACATACCCCACTAGAAGACCTGGCTCCCTTGCTGAAACTACCACTACTCTACTTGGTCACATTCATTCCTCATCTGGAGATTCGGGGATGGGTATCGAGAGGATGCTATAAAATTGCTCAGTTATATGAGGACATCCACCTAAAATCTTTTTCCATGCTGAGGGAAGAGTTTTGGACTCTGTAAGAATGACTTCTTTAAATATTTGCAAATAAGACATTTCTTGAACAAATATGATGTTACGAGGCTTATATTCCCCAGGGTGGCTCTATGCCTGTGGAAACAGCTAACCCCCACAAAAGGTGGTACGTCAACGTTTTATAGCTTCCTCTCTGTTCCATCCGGGCAATCTGTTGAGATGGGAATCTGACCTAGCAAGACCTATCTCCCTCCAGGAGTGGTTTGAAGCAAATGGTTTCGTAAGGCGTGTATCCCAAGGTGCGGCTCATTGGGAGACAGCTCTGAAAATCTCACTGTGCTGGTATAGAACCCCCTCACCAGTTGGCGCATGTAAACCCCGCATCCTCAAGGCTTTGTTGGCGAGGTTGTGGTCAGTAGGCTCCCTTCTACATATGTGGTGGGATTGCCCCCCGGTGCGGGCCTTCTGGGCGACTGTATTCCAACTCATGTCCTCCGTGGTTGACCTCACCATCTCGCCATCGCACAGACTAGCGCTTTTTTTTTTAGACACTGGCTCGTTCCCAACTGGATCTCACTCTGTTTTGGGTCAGATCGTGCTTGCGGCCAGGTCCATGATTGCTCCCAAGTGGCGGACTGTGCCCTGTCTGACTGTGAATGTGTTGATTCAACATTTTAATATTGCCTGTACTCTTGAAAGGATGTTGGCCTCCAAGAATCATTCTTTCAACAAATTCCGCTCCAAGTGGGCCCTCTGGCTTTCCATAATGGATGATGGGACACTGTCCGCCCATATCCCCATGTTCTGCTCCCCCTGCTGGCCTTTGATCTTTGTCTTGTACAGGGACTGGCGATTCTCGAATGGACACATGTTTAAATCAATACAGGTCATGTTGTGATGGTACGCTGAGCTATGCACTATACATTTCTTTATATTGGTTGTACGTACTTTGTTTATTTTCAATGTTTCCCTGTTTCCCCTTTTCCTTTTGTTAGCTCCACTGCAGACTGTCATATTAGCCGGCACATGCATCCTCCCCATTGGCTATGTTTGCAGTACACTTTATGTATTACTGTCGTCTTCTTTTTTGCGATTTGTATCAAGGAGTAGGCTAGCTTACGCTTATGTATCTATCCTGGTGGTGTTTTTTCTCTGTATGTTGTTTGGTTTTGTTATTTCCTATGCCTTTAAAATTCATTAATAAAAAACAAATTTAAAATAAATTAGCTCTCCCGCAACACTGGGGGCAGGCCCCAGTGCTCAGACAGCACTGGGGGCGTCCCCAATGCTGCGAGAGAACGCTCTCCAGTGCCGCCTCCTCTTCTTCAGCAGCGTCATCTTCAGCATCTTCTTCTTCTGGCGGCTTGTAACTTCTAGGGCCTCGGGCCTTGGGCAGAGCAGACTGCGCATGCCCACAAGCCACGAGAAAATGGCCGCTTGCACAGTATTGCAAAAAATTGTGTGTGACTGATAGGATCCATTTAAACTGTGGGGATAGTTGGAGGGGGACATTAAACTGAGGGCAACTAGAGCCAGACATGTCCCCCTCCAACTACCCCAGTTTAATGTCACCCTCCATCTGCCCCCTAGTTTAATGTCCCCCCCATGTGTATTCAGTTTAACTGCCCCCCCTACATCTGCCCCTAGGTCCCCCTCTTGTTTACACATGTTGTCTCTTCTCTCTCCTTTATTATCCAGCAGCCTCCATTACTGGTGGCTTGCAACAAGAACACAGTCCCGTGTGGCTCCGCCCACTAACAAGTCATAGCCTATCCTGGTGATAGGTCCTTGAACAAACTTCTAAAAGCTATGCGGGCTGGACAGAAGCAGTCAGAGGGCTGGATGTGGCCCGCAGGCTGTACATTGCCCAGGTCTGTACTAAATGAAATAACTGTACCTGGTGGTGCAGACACTTGGGGTTTTTTCACTCCACGTGGAATAGGTTGAGGCGACCTTTTAGTTTTTAACTGCATGGGAGATGTTGGACGCATGGGAGATGTTGGACGAATGGGAGATGTTGGACGAATGGGAGATGTTGGACGCAAGCCCTGATGTACATTCAATTCAACTGTGCAATGTTGTAACTCTATTAAGAAAACACAACAGACAAACTAGAAATGTAAATAACATTAGGGTGACCTCAGCATTGGTCTAACATGTTTAGTCATATATCTATCTATTATAGATAGCTATCTGTCTGTCTATATTTCTATCAGTGGTTCTTATCCATTATGGATAGATTAGTTTCAAACAGTGATATGCACAGATGTGTTCTCCCTTATCTGTTTTCATGGCTGCATATGTCTAGATATGTATATCATAAGTTAAGCAGCTTTTCGAAATAACATGATTATAAGACAAGATATCGTAGTAATACTCTAAGTATCCGATGTATGTGCACCCACTGGGTAATGTTGAATTGCACCATTTAAAACATTTTGTTATTGATAATTGGAATCAAATTGGGGATCAGTTAAGTGCGGGTACATGTATACATGTGTGTGTAATATGGCTTGTCAACAATCCCAACAGTATATAACTATTAAATATGTAATTATAGGTGGTCAATGTTAAACATGTACTTTAGCTTAATCTACTGCATACCCTTACCATTAACTTCTGCATCAGTTTTAGGTTCTTGTACACCACGAAAGTTGTCATAAAAAGCTGGGTCACCTATAATCACAAGAGAAGAGGAAAGTACGTTGATAATTATTTGAAGCCAAACTGCAATGCATCTGTGCGCATCCCTATGCGTATTGCCCTGTTGCATTAGATCACCGCGCTTATCTCTGTACTTTTACTGGGTTTATGTTCCATGTGATGGGGGATTGGAGATGTTGGTTGCAAGCCCTGATATACGAGATTTTGGTGAGACTGTACAATGTTATAATGCTGTAAAAAGAATACAGATATGCAACAGATAAACAAAATATGCAAATAACATTGGCGATAAGTGGACCCTTTGTGGTGTAATTTACATGGCAGCAGTGTTTTCGACCCAGCAAAAAACACCCAAAATTGGACAGTAGAACAGAGGATAAAAATAGATAGAACTGTATATAAATGTAATACAGTGGAGGTATATAAGCGTCTAGGCTCTGTTCAGACATCGGAAAGTGAAGAGGAATGTGAGATAGAAAGCCTATTATACTAAATTGGCAAATGAACCATCAGTTTGAGAGAACGATTTAGCTACAGAAATGGAGGACAGCCATGGGCAAGCAATTTGCCCATTTTTATATGGGGGAATTTGAGAATTCTTGTATTCATAACAAACAATGACAGTCACAGATTGTCCTACATTGTTGATACTATATATTGACAATCTTATCTTTATCTGGCAAGAAGATTGCATAAAGGTTTGAACACAGATCAAATACCAATTGTTGGTGTAAGTATCGAGATAGAAGCAGTAATGGCTGCCACAGGGATCGGGACCTTAGGGCAAGTTTAATGAGAAAATAAAGTGTATAAGATGCAAGAACTGCAGAAAAGCAGCTGCTGCAAAAAATGTGGTGAAAAAATGTGAAGATAAAAAACAACACCTGTGAAAATATATATGAAAAAATGTTATTATAACACTCAATATAGCAATGAAGACAAGTGAAAAATAAATATTTAAAAAAAAAACTTAAATCAAATCTAATGTAATCAGATCGTTCTTTATTATAGTCCTCATAAAAGATGATCAAGAAGTGTGGAAATGCAGCAGCTAGGCATAAAAATTCCCACAATAGTGCCGTGTCATATATAAAGATGGAAACACACAGAAATCGATGTTGCCCAAAGATGTGCTCCTCTTTTCATCCACTTCCCACCAAGAGAATCTGGTGAAAAAGGTGAAGTGCAGTAGAAACAAACAACAACAAAAAAGACCACCATGAAAAAACACAATGAAAAATAAATACATAATAAAATGCATAATAAAAATGTACAAACACTGGGGTTAGAGAAAGGGTGTAAAATTGACCACCTTGTTAAGACCGAAGGGGGAGGCTGTATTAAGTGCACCTAACCTCCTTCTGTAATAATGCCCTTTTGACATCACCACCTCTTGCCCCTAATCGGACCCTATCGATCCCTAAGGCTTTAAAGCCCCTGGGATTGCAATTGTGGTATTCCTTGAAATGGCGTGGTATAGCTTGCAGTCTATCCACATCTTTAACTGTAGCAACTGTCTGAATTTTGCTAGGTTCCGAGATGCGGACGTTAACCCTTCTGGTGGTCATACCAATATAAATAATCCCACAAGAACATGTAGCCTGGTAGATCACAGCTTGTGTATTGCAGGTAATGTGTAAGATCTTAAATGTTTTTTTTCCCATGGAATCACAACAGTGTGTGGACCTTAACATACGGCAGCACATGCTACAATGTCCACATAGAAAGAAACCCAACCTAGGACCCCTACTACCAAGCACGTTTCTTGTGGGTTTAGGGACATAATGAATACGTGTCAAAATGTCACAGAGATTCTTAGATCTCCGCCAGGTTATACTTGGAAATTCTGTCAAAAAGGGAACTAGATCACTATCTGTCAAGAGAATAGACAAATATTTATCCAACACCTGGCATATCTCTTACCATCTAGAATTGTATGTTATGTCAGGAAGGTAGCTCGGTAGCAGCATTGGGGCGGACCCAACCAGTCAGAGACAAGGACAGATGTCTGGAGCAAACAGGTTTATTTTAAAAAAAAACTGCTAAATAAATAAACCTTCATGCCAGACACACAAATCTGTACCATTAATCTGTACCATTATTATTAAATTTCTTTAAATTCCTTTATAATTTTTTATAATAATAATCAAAGCTGACTTTTTCCATTTCTATACATATAGATGAAGAAAAAAAAAACAACAAAAAATACAATTTGAGACCACTTCTGTTTTCATATCAAGCACAAATACAACGTGACAGGACACAGTATTTCTGAGGTGCCTTCCTCTTTAGGTATACTTCATGCTCCTGTCAAAATATAGTATTCATTTTCCCTACCATTAACTTGTAAATCACTTCTGCTCCCCACTGTACACGGTTTGTTGTCATAAAAAGCTGGGACAGGAACAGCACCTATAATCACAAAAAACGAAGAAGTGCACTGAGAATTATTGAGTCTGTTGAGCTGTGTATCTGTCTCTCTTTCCATGCAAACTTTTTTTTTTTCTCTTTTTTCTCTTGTCACCTCTTTTGATGAATGACCCATTTCTGTAGTTGATATGTTAGCTTGCTTTGCCATAAAAATAATTTTTCATCTAACACTAAGTGTTTGTAGCTTGCAAATATTATCAGAAAGAGGACTGGAACCTCCGCAACATTGTGCGGAGTCCACTGGCCCTCTCTTATCCAACACCTGGCATATCTCTTGCCATCTAGAATTGTATGTTATGTCAGGAAGGTAGCTCGGTAGCAGCATTGGTGCGGACCCAACCAGTCAGAGACAAGGACAGATGTCTGGAGCAAACAGGTTTATTTAAAAAAAAAAACAAACCTGCTAAATAAATAAACCTTCATGCCAGACACACAAATCTGTACCATTAATCTGTACCATTATTATTAAATTTCTTTAAATTCCTTTATAATTTTTTATAATAATAATCAAAGCTGACACTTTCCATTTCTATACATATAGATGAAGAAAAAAAAACAACCAAAAATACAATTTGAGGCCACTTCTGTTTTCATATCAAGCACAAATACAACGTGACAGGACACAGTATTTCTGAGGTGCCTTCCTCTTTAGGTATACTTCATGCTCCTGTCAAAATATAGTATTCATTTTCCCTACCATTAACTTGTAAATCACTTCTGCTCCCCACTGTACACGGTTTGTTGTCATAAAAAGCTGGGACAGGAACAGCACCTATAATCACAAAAAACGAAGAAGTGCACTGAGAATTATTGAGTCTGTGGAGCTGTGTATCTGTCTCTCTTTCCATGCAAACTTTCTCTTTTTTCTCTTGTCACCTCTTTTGATGAATGGCCCATTTCTGTAGTTGATATGTTAGCTTGCTTTGCCATAAAAATAATTTTTCATCTAACACTAAGTGTTTGTAGCATGCAAATATTATCAGAAAGAGGACTGGAACCTCCGCAACATTGTGCGGAGTCCACTGGCCCTCTCTTAGCCAACACCTGGCATATCTCTTGCCATCTAGAATTGTATGTTATGTCAGGAAGGTAGCTCGGTAGCAGCATTGGTGCGGACCCAACCAGTCAGAGACAAGGACAGATGTCTGGAGCAAACAGGTTTATTTAAAAAAAAAAAAAAACCTTCTAAATAAATAAACCTTCATGCCAGGCACACAAATAAGCAAAATAAAATACAGCCTTAGGGAGCGTTCACACTACCGTCGGTGTCCGACATGTAGTGTCCGCTCCTAGTGTCCGCTCAAAATCTGTCACGGACACTAGGAGCAGACACTAGATGTGTCCGTGACAGCTGTCATT
Source organism: Leptodactylus fuscus (assembly GCF_031893055.1). Taxonomy (NCBI): domain Eukaryota; kingdom Metazoa; phylum Chordata; class Amphibia; order Anura; family Leptodactylidae; genus Leptodactylus; species Leptodactylus fuscus. The sequence continues at coordinate 72,212,014 of NC_134270.1, forward strand.
CACTTGAATGGGCATCGGGTGCGTTCTTTTGCACTCCGTGCCCGTCCTTTCCTGTCCGCAAGAGAAGATGTCCGACTTCTCAAGCAGACAGAAAAACCCTGCATGCACCCGATGCCCATTCAAGTGAATGACAGGTGTCACGGACACATCTAGTGTCCGCTCCTAATGTCCGTGACAGATTTTGAGCGGACACTAGGAGCGGACACTACATGTTGGACACCGACGGTAGTGTGAACGCTCCCTTATCTTCAAGGAAAAGGCAAAACAAAATTCCTGCTCGTCCAAGATCTAACTAGTACAAAATGAGGCTAACTATATGTGTGGCTTACTTTGGAACATATTAGCAAAATTCATACAGCTGCTACAGTCCAAGATATGGATTGACTACAAACTATGACACACAACTTCAAGGAACATCACAAATGCAATTCCAGGAGCTTTAAAAGCTTTTGGGATTCATAGGGTCCGATCAGGGGCAAGAGGTGGTGACGTCAAAAGGGCATTATTACAGAAAGAGGTTATTGAGGATTGTTACACTTAATAGACTCCCCCTTCGGTCTTAACAAGGCGGTCAACTTTAAACCTTTCCTCGAACCCCAGTGTTTGTGCTTTTGTTTTTAAATTAATGCAGGGTTTATCTCATTTTATTATTTATTTATTTACTTTTCATTGTGTTTTGTCTATTTACTTATCAATCCTGGCAGGGGCCGGGACCGGTAAATGAGGCTGCGGGCTTCACAATCAATATTATTATACTCGGGGGTCTTTTCAAACCCCTGACTATAATGATCGGAGGCCCAGGGTTGGTGAGGGAACATAAAAAAACAGTGTTGCTCACCTCTCTGGGCTCCAGACAGGCTTTGGGCCCAGGCTTCGGGCGTAGTTGTGTGATGTCCCTGATGTCACATGACCAGGGCCTGCGTCCTGGGTCATATAACGTCCCGGACGTCATTGAAGATGGCCAACACCACCAAGGAGTGCAGCAGAGCTAGGGATAGGTAAGTAACGGTGTTTCTTATGTTGGTATCCCCCTCTTGGTTCTCTAATTATTATACTCTGGGGTCTGAAAAGACCCCAGAGTATAATAATTTTTCATAGGTGTCTACAATGGGGCATAATACTGTGTGCAGGGGCCACTATATTGCATAATACTGTGTGCAGGAGCCACTATGGGGTATAATACTGTGTGTGTGAGCCACTACGGGGCATAATACTGTGTTTAAGGGCCACTAGGGGATATAATACTGTGTGCAGGGGCCAATATTGGGTATAATAGTGTGTGCAGGAATGCGATGCGGGGGGAAGAGGGGGACGGTCAGTCGGGGGGGGGGGCATGTCAAAAGATCACCATGGGGCCCCGCCATTCCTAGTTATGCAACTATGTACCTGTATATATATATATATATATATATGCACACACAAAACACAGAACAATATACACACACAGAAGACAGAACATGTATTTGGAGCCAAGGCAGAGATTGATTACATTGAGATGCCACAGCCCAATGTAATCGATCAGCCTGTTGTCCCTTGCAGTACAAGACTCCAGGAGGAGGAGGGAGCTGTCAGCCTGCAGGGACAATTTTGTGTTGTAAAGATCAAGTGAGGGAAACAAAGTGGGGCAGTCAGCACCCAGCAGCCCTGTGCATCTCCTCCTTCCCAGGAGTTTGAGGCCCCAGGTTTGCCAAGTGATGACACCAGCCCTGATATTACTATCTATCGATCAATCTATCTATTTATCTATCTAATTAATTATGATTAGGTTGGTTTGGTGTACATTAACATTCCAGCAATTCCAACAACAACAATACCTTAATATGAGCTGCCAAGGTTGCACACGTTTTCTAAGTTAAAGGGAGTCTACCACCCCAAGCAACTGCCTGCTGTGCACAAGACTTCAAAGTTTGTTTCCTCCAAATCTACAACACATACATAACCAAGGTATATTGCCTACCACTGTAATGTGCTCTGCCACATGATGGTGACAACTGAATATGCTTGGGACAGGTGGTAGACTCCCTTTAATCTGTACCATTATTATTACATTTCTTTAAATTCCTTTATAATTTTTTATAATAATAATCAAAGCTGACTTCTTCCATTTCTATACATATAGATGAAGAAAAAAAAAACAACAAAAAATACAATTTGAGGCCACTTCTGTTTTCATATGAAGCACAAATACAACGTGACAGGACACAGTATTTCTGAGGTGCCTTCCTCTTTAGGTATACTTCATGCTCCTGTCAAAATATAGTATTCATTTTCCCTACCATTAACTTTAACTTGTGGATCACTTCTGCTCCCCACTGTACACGGTTTGTTGTCATAAAAAGCTGGGACAGGAACAGCACCTATAATCACAAAAAACGAAGAAGTGCACTGAGGATTATTGAGTCTGTTGAGCTGTGTATCTGTCTCTCTTTCCATGCAAACTTTTTTTTTTCTCTTTTTTCTCTTGTCACCTCTTTTGATGAATGGCCCATTTCTGTAGTTGATATGTTAGCTTGCTTTGCCATAAAAATAATTTTTCATCTAACACTAAGTGTTTGTAGCATGCAAATATTATCAGAAAGAGGACTGGAACCTCCGCAACATTGTGCGGAGTCCACTGGCCCTCTCACCGCTGCACTTACAACAGCTTACTGTGTAAAAGGCCACGAGACAATGGCCGCGGGCATGTGCAGTCGGCTCTGCCCAAAGCCCAATGGAAGAGCCCTACTGTGTATGCCTAGAAGTTTGAAACCCAGGACGGAAGAAGGCATGGAGAGAGGCATTCCAGACAAAGATAGAGGTGTTGCTGGAGATTTCTCTCGCAGCATTGGGGATGCCCCCAATTCTGTTTGAGCACTGGGGACCGCCCCCAATGCTGCAAGAGAACTCATTTGCATACAGAAAAAAACGGGATTTCTACCAAACGGCAGAGTGGAGAAGACTTCTAAAGGTAGGAGAAGAATAACCTTTCTTAAGGCTATTCTTACGTTTTAGGAAGAAAAAATGGGATTCCAACGATTTAATCCCTTTAATCAGTATATCTAGTGCTGGTTCTTACTTTGTCTCTGAACTGCATCCTAAGGCCTCGTTCACATCAGCATTTCTATTCCATTCAGGGGAGTCTGCATGAGGACCCCACAAATAGAATACCGAACGCAACTGCAAGCGGTGAGCCAGTGAAAGCATAGACTATAATGGGGTCCATGTGCTTGCCGCGAGATTTCTGCAGGGGTCATGTGGACAGGAAAGTAGTTTACAATCTACTTTCCTGTCTGCATGATTCGTACAGGTGGCGCACCACCAGCACACGGACCCCATTATAGACCCCATTATATACAAGTTGATGACCCTGATAAAAACACTCCAGGAGGGGTTGAATTTGTCACACGGGTTTATGGCCTTCTACAGGAATCACTGATCAAAAGCAGCCATAAACACCACTCTTTGAACTGATAAGGGCCTTGTGAACGGATGAATTGTTTACTTGTATGTACCAATTACCATCCACCCTCCCACCTTATATTCTATTCCTATGTGTCTTCTTTTGCATAAATATGCATCCTTCAGAAATTGTTTTTAAACTATATCTGTCATCATTATTAGTTACGCTAGGTTCACACCTGCGTTCGGGTCTCCGTTCAGGTCCGGCCGTGAGCGGCGGTGAGCGTTTTATGCTCTCCGCCGCGAAACCAGATTTTTTAATCCGGACACAGAGTACTGCATGTCCGACTCTGTGTCTGGATTAAAAAACCCGGTTTTGCGGCAGAGAACGCAAAATGCTCACTGGTGCTCACGGCCGGACATCTCTCACACCCATTCAAATGAATGGGTGAGAAAGAATTGTGCAGGTTTCCGTCTCCTGCCTCTGTTTTATGCAGGAAACGGAAACCTGCAGAACGGACACCTGGGCGCAAATGTGAACGAGCCCTTAGCCATTACAAAAGGTATCAACTACTGAAGACTCTCGAATTTTTGCTTTATATTTTAAAACCCATTGAAATGAAGGGTTTTCATCTAGACCGTTTTAACTCAGAAGATGTCAAATACTAATTTCGAATGGAATGGCCAAATGCAGATGCAAACCAGGCGTCAAATCTTTACAGTCTAAGGCCTCGTTCACATCTGCATTGGTATTCCGTCCAGGGGAGTCCACATGAGAACCCCCCCCCGAATGGAATACCGAATGCAACTGTAAGCGGTGTGCCGTGAAAGAACACATGGGGGTCCGTGTGCTTGCCACCAGATCTCCACAGGGATCATGTGGACAAGAAAGTAGTTCACAATCCACTTTTCTGCCCGCATGATTCGTGTGGGCAGTTCGCAACAAGCACACGGACCCCATTATAGTCTATGGGGTCCGTGTGTTTTCACTGCACAGCACTTGCAGTTGCGTTTGATATTCCATTCGGGGGGTCCCACTGCAGACTTCCCGAACGAAATACCGAACGCAGATGTGAATGAAGGGTTACTCTGTCTTTAGGAGTCACAAGATGTGGCACAAGTACCTACGAGTATTCTCTATAATGAAACTGATCTGTACGTATCTTTGTAAGAAATGTGGCCACACTTATGATTGATGTGAACGCCAAACATTAACCGTTAAGTTATTCTCAAATTTTACCAGAAACATTGCACTACCAAAAGCTAATGTGAAGCCCTAGCCTGAATGTTGTAGGTTATTTATATGTACTTACCATTCTCAGATTTTGGTGCCATTACGGGAGACAACTCGCTTTTTTGTTGCACATTATTTTGACCTTTGGACTCATCTACATAAATGTATCTACAGGCAAACTCCATGTCACAAACCTGAAATAAAAGTTATTTTGTAACTTATTTCATAGAAAAACAAAAGCATCATTTTAATATCAACATATCATTGTATGTGATGTCAGTCAGGATTTTATTGCAAACATATTGTTAAAAATATTTGGTGCATTTTTTTTTTTCCAAGCCACATAAAAAAAAGAATTATACTGAGCTCAGCTTTGTTGTGTAGACTGGAACACCATCAGCAGAGAGTATGGGATTCAGTGACGATATTAAAGTTTTCTGCTGGATAACGTGAGGTAGGATTGAAATACTGTATATGTCCATTTTTAGACCAGTGGGAGTTCATGAGGACATGTCCTATTTTTGTCAGGCATAGATGGACAAACCAATACAAGTCAATAGGTCCAGTTTTAATGTCTTCCAAAACTGGTATGCCTCCATGTGACTGCCATAAAAAAAAAAGATTGGGTTTGGTCAAACATAAATGACCAATGAAGTTCATCCATGTTTTTGCTAAATATATCACCAAGAACCTATAAAACACCAAAAAATTAATCACTGAAGTGATGGACGAAAGGTAAAAATAATACTTCATTAGGTATGCTTTAAACAATAAGATTCCAAATATAAAATTTCCATTAATATAACATCTATAGCCCCAACACCTTGTATTAGGTCTTATTAATGGGATTCCATACAAAGAATAGAAAAGGGGAGGGGTAGACAACAGGGTTCGAGTTAATTGTTTAGATCACTGCATATACTCCAGTATGAGCCTTCTCTTATGTGGTCAATCAAGTTTAGGTTCCAGTTATTTATTGGGAGCTTCTTTGTAAGAATTATAATAGTAACACAATAGATAAGGTTGAATAAAGTCAAAGCAAAAAAATAATGAGGCTGATGCCAATTGGCCCATGTCAGGGGAACAAATTCCTTCCTAAATGTGACAATCAGTATAAAACCCTGGATCAACTTGTCTTTACCATATATCTAATACCTGTAATATTTTTCCATTCAATAAAGGCGCCCAGGCCCATTTTACACTATGAATTCGCCATCACAAGGTTCCATAGCCTCATTGCGCTTACAGTAAAGAATTCCAGTTTGTGATGTAGATGAAATGTTTTTTTCCTCTAGGTATAGAGGATGTCCCCTTGTCACTGTCACCAGATTGGGGGTGAAAATATCATTAGAAAGTTCTTTGTGTTGTCCCTTCATGTATTTGTACATTGTTATTAGATCTCCCCGTAGACATTTTTTTTTCTAAATTGAATAACCCACATTTCTTTATCTGTTATTGTATTCCAATACACCCCTAATAAATTTTGGTCACCCTTTTCTGCGCTCTTTTTAGTTCAGTTATGTCTTTCTTGTACACTGTGGCCCAAAATTGCGCATAATAATGTAAGTGGTTTGCCAAGTCCCCGCCAATTCTTCCAGCTTCCTTAGATCCCCCTGTAATATTCTACTATCCACCTCATTTGTTATTACTTTACAGAGTTTAATTTCATCTGTAAATATGGACACCCTGCTTTGTAAACCCTCTACCAGGTCATTAATAATGATATTAAACAAGAGAGGACCTAATACTGACCCCTGCGGCACCCCACTGGTGACTGTGACCCAGTCTGAATATTTACAATTAGCAAGTACCCTCTGTTTCCTATCAGTGAGCCAGTTGTAAACCTAAATGCATAGTTTTCCCCCAGTCCCAACATACTCATTTAGTATACCAGCATTTTATGTGGTACAGTATCAAAAGCCTTTGAAAGGTTTATTGCAGTTTTTATGCTTAATAGGGTTTTATTAAAGATTTTTCAATAAAATACAAAACAATCAAAAAGGAAAAAGTCGAGCAACAATGAAACACTATAGAAATCAGCGGGCTGGGAAGCCAAAAAGACCCCCCTCCGCACGAATCAAATACAGCCCAACAAAAAGAGGAAAGGGAATAAGGAGTAGACAAGAAACAGACCAACAAACACAAGACGAAGACAAAGAAACCACAAGCAAGAAGAAAGAAGCAAGAAAGAGAAAGGAGAAGAAAACAGACGGCCATGTTACACTCATGCAAAAGCAGTAGAGAAGGCAGACGATTCCTGGAACAGGACCCAGGGACGCCACCGAAGTTCAAATTTGGAATAAGCGGGAGAGTCTTCCGCCACAAAGGTCTCCATCCGCTGAATAAGAAGGAACTCCTGAAGGAACTCGAGCAGAGAGGGAGGGGTGGGGCTGCGCCAATGTCTTGGAATAACAGCCCTGGCGGCCATGAGAAAGTGCCCCAGGAGGTCCTTCTTAATCTCCGACAACCTGCCAGGGATGACCGACAGAAGTGCCAGCTGGGGAGAAATAGCGACCGAGCGCCCGCTGACCCTGGAATACAAAGAAAACACCGCGTCCCAGAAGGGGCGCAGAACGTCACAATCCCACCAAATGTGCAGCATAGTGCCCCTAGCGGAGCCACAGCGCCAACATAAGTCTGAAACTGCAGGAAAAATCCTATGAAGAAGCACTGGACACCTATACCACCGGGACAGAATCTTATAATTTCTCTCCTGAGCACTACACGGGAGGGCCAACTTGTGGGAAAGCAGGAAAGACCGATCCCAATCCGCAGATGACAGACCCACAGGGAGATCGGCATTCCAGGCAGCAACGTAGGGAGGGAATTCCGTAGCGACATCCGAAAGGAGAACATCATACAGTAGGGAAAGAGCACGAGGGGGGGGAGTCTGTCGCCCAATATAAGACTCTAAGGCTAAGGATGGAGAAGAGAGACGAGAGGCGAGCGAGAACCGCTTCAAAAAGGACTGGAGTTGGGCGTACTCCAACCACGACAGGCGCAGATCAGGGTGAGAACTACAGAGCTGGGCAAAAGGAAGAAGCGGAGAATCACCCGCCACCTCCTGAAGACGAGTACCACTCCCACTGTCCCAACAGAGGAACCGGTCAACAGAGTGTCCAGGGGGGAACATAGGGTTGTCAAAAAGGGGGGTCAAAGGGCCCGGGACACGGGCCAAGCGGCCAGAAGAGCAGACCAGATCCCACACCTTCAGGAAGTGCGAGGGGAGAACGTAAAGGCCAGGGGATTTGGGATGAAAGTGCGGCGGAATCCACGGCCAAGAGGATAGCGAAGATGATATCAGATCGAATTCAATGGAGACCCACTGCTTATCATGGCGAAGGAATTGCCAATCAAACAGGCGAAGCAGAACCGAGGCACGATAGTAAAGGCGCACATCAGGGAGGCCAACGCCTTCCCTGGATTTACGCCTGACAAGAGTACGGACCCCAAGTCTGCTCCGAGAGGAGCCCCATACAAACCTCCCAAACAAGGACTGTACCCGGGCCAAAAAAGCGCGTGGGAGAGGGATGGGAAGGGCCTGGAATAAGTACAGGAACCGGGGAAGGACATCCATCTTAAGGGCATGAATTCGGCCAAACCAGGAGGGGAGACGAGCACCATAAGAACGTAGGTCAGTAGTAATGGTTTCCAGAAGTGGGAGGTAATTAAGTTGGAAAAGGGAAGCAGGATCAGGGGAAATGTGGATCCCTAAGTATTTAAAGGAGGAAGGTTGCCACCTAAAAGGGTTATTGCAGTTTTTAAAGGGGTATTCCCATGTACATAATCATATCTATATTTGTAGATAATTAAAAGTTAAACATTTTTGCAAATATAAGTAATTAAAAATTCTGCAGAGTTTTAAAGATTTTCTCTAACTTTCTTAGTGGTGACAGTCTTTAATCTTGATCGGTTGCCATGGATACAACCACTAATGCAGAATCTTTCTATGGTCTGGGACTTGTCAGGAACTCAGCTATGATTTTCTTATTGTAGCTGGGTTATCAGGCAGGGACACTACATGTATCAGAAGATATCCCGGCCACAATAAAGAAATCATGGCTGATTTTCTGACCTTAGAAAGTTTCTGCATTAGTGGTCGTATCCATGGCAACCGATCAAGATAACAGACTGTCACCACTAAGAAAGTTAGAGAAAATCTGAGAGAAAACGCTGCAGAATTTTTAATTACTTACATTTGCAAAAATGTTTAACTTTTAATCATCTACAAATTAAAAAATAATTATGTTGATGGGAATACCCCTTTAAATGTTATATATAAAGGTCTATCACTGGGGTAAATACCATCAGTGGTTTTTTTTTAGACCCCTCTGTATTTCCTCTTGGGTTAAGCAGTGATAATGATAATATGACAGATCCATCCCTGTCAGGAAGAGAACAGTGATACTGAAATCCTGCTAATACATGAAGACAGCCTTATTTGTGTCCTGCAGAGTTGTCATCTTAGCTTCAGTATTTTACCATAGTCACCCAGAATCATGAAGATTCTTTTTTAATTCCTTTAGGATGCAATACAGAGCAGAATAGAAAAGTATTGTGATAAGTACTGAAAATAATTTGTTTGCATATTTTTTCACTTATATTCTTACTAGCACCTGCCCGCAATTTTGTCCGCGGGTTAGTGTTGGTGGAGAGCCGGTGATAGTAAAGCATGAGCAGCTGCTTCTGATCCGCCGTGTGCTGCCACGCCTACTCTTGTGCGCCTCGGCCACATATGCTCCAAGGCCGCCCCAGCGGCCTCTGCACCGAACGGCGGCCCCTTGCTACTCCCATGCCACCGACGCCATGGCCTGCGGCCCCATCTCCTTCTCGGACCCTTTTGTGGCACCTCTGTACCCCTCTTCCTCCTGGGGGCCCCCTGCCTCTAGCTACAAAGCATCCCCCCTGCCATGGCCCCCACCGGACTGTCAATCCCCGGACCCCCAAACAACCTCCCCCATCTTTCAGCAATCCCCACTGCCTAAAGTCCTCTAACTCCCTTGCTGTGACATCCCCGGTGCTGCATACGAATGACACAGAGCACTCACCACACCTTGGGCCGCGACACTGTGACAGAGCACAGATATGGAGAACAGGAAGGAATCAGTTGCGGAGCAGTTAGCCCGCAGCTGGCGTAGGACAACATGCCGAACAGGCACTGCAGACAGCGTAGCAGGCAAACCCCATGCCGTCCGCAGCAGATCAGTGCGGTCACGGGATGGCCGATGCACTGCTGGCTGACCCACAGTACGGCCGCTTGTTCCGAACACTGTGCAGTTCTCTGAGACGCCACGTTGTTGTAGACACTGGGCGGCCAATAGTTCCACCCACAATGAAGTGGCAGCCAACCGGGTGAGCGGCTGAAGGGCTTGGGATGACGTCATCTCAGGTCCTTCAGCGAATTCAGAACTGCAAATTAGCGGGTGCGGCCGTGAATTCCACAGGGTTTACGGCCACAGCATGTAGCCTTTGTTTCAATCCGGGACCCCAGGTACGTGTGTGCCAAATTTAAGCCAAATCCCTTGGCCCGGCTAGGCGTGAAAGCGGAACAAACATCCAAACACACAAACATCCAAACACACAAACTTTCACATTGATAACATTAGTAGGATATCCTTTAGGCAGCTTTACTAAAGGGCAAAGAGATTTGGTTATTTACCATTCACTACAGAGTACGGTAAGTTTACATATGTTTATTCTTTGTAATAGGTATGTTCCCATGGATGAAAGAATTCATGCAATGTTGTGTGTTTACTTATTAGGATGGGATTTCTTATCCTGCTGGCCAGGGTTACTATGAATAACAGGTAACATAATATATCCATTACACTGTATGTGGACCTTGCACTTATACATTAGATTCACTTTCTGTAAGAAATGATCTACATATAGTACTGAGTTTATAATTAAAGATTTGATAAGGAAAGGACATTGTTTCAGATATTTTCCATTCACGAGTTGCATTTTATTTTACATGGACCCATTGATTTCTGGTGTAAGGTCTCTGACAAGTCTGTGATGTTTTAAATGATTCACAATGGACGATACCTATATTTTTTATTTTCTCATGTAACCCCCACTGTCCTCCTATTTACCTAACAGTGACTTTGCAGCATCTCAGTGGACACTGCTTAAACTATATTATTTTATTTTATTTTATATTCTGTGCCATTGTATTATATATATATATATATATATATATATATATATATATATATATATATTGTACTGCTTACATATTTTTACACCCTTGATTGTATTATTGTGTCGTAGATTTCCTTATATTTCATGTGCCCCTTGTTGGATCTTTCCACTGTGTCTGGCTACCCCTCTGTATTAGAGGACTTGGTACATTCCTGGCCAATCACTGGCCACTGGGTAGAGGGTGGAGATTGTAAGTCACTTGTTGTGAGCCCTCTGCACCCCCTGAGGAGAGGGCAGTTATCCACTATTCAGCGGTAACCAGCTATAGCCATGAGACAGGGAAGATATTGCTGTCATCCCCATAGAGAGAAAAAGAATGATAACTTTTGGTGAAAGTTGTGGTTTATAGAACCAATCAACTAGGACCCATTCATTTCCAAGTATCTGGGATCATGTGACTTCATATAATTCAGCCACCATAGCTATAGGGATTGAGGCAAGACTTTATATGTTTGGAGTGGAGAAAGGCACCATACCACCATGTTGATATTAGACATCCCTCACTCCAAGGAATAGCTATTACAGTGAAAGTCCAAACCACAAGTCCCATCATGAAGCTGCATGAGTTATTGGTTACTACAGTAAAGTTACATCTGGATTCAATTGTACTACTGCTTACAGATTCTGGGGATAATATTACTCCTTGAGGAGAGAGCATCATCACAGGCGTATGGAGACTTACAAAGCCATTTTCGCTCCACTGGGGGATTATGGGAAATATGCAAATATATTTTCCAGGATGTCATTAGGAAAACAATGCCTCTACTTGCTGCCCTCTAGGCACAGCCTCTTTAAACATCATGCATGACTTTTTCAACAAGCCTTAATACTATTGTGGGGGGACAATGATATCTTTGGAAAAATTAAAGTATAAAAAGGTGGGGGCTTATGCTGTTATATCTCTCTATCTCATTATCCATCTCAGTTCCACTGGGAACCGGTTAAACTGGTCATGTGTTGTGTATTTGTTGAATACACAAAGAGAAAAAGAGTCAGGAAGAGAATGGGCATTGATAGGATTGTTGGACATAAAAGATCAAAGAAGAGAAGCCCTTTGTTAAGGTGATAAGGAAATAGAATGGTAACACTAATTGTCTCCAACAAGGATGTCTATTGTCTGTAGAATACCATGAGATAGACATCTAGGGTGTGTATTTGAGACATGTGCTGATGGCTGCCATTTTGTGAAACCATAAGGCCACCATGCGGTCACAGACTCCATTCTCCGGGGGGGGGGGGGGTGACCTCTCTCCAGTTTCTTATCCAATAGATATGCATCAGGGCTATTGTTACAAACTTCTCCACCAATGGATGTTATGCTAATTATACTAGCCAATCCTGTTCTGTCTATGCCATGTGAAATATACTGTTGTTCTAGCCACCATTAAACAGAATCCATTTGAAACACCAACCACCATGTGTCTCTGTTGATTCTCCAGGCCTAAGATGGCTGTAGCCGATCTTGGCCTGTTAATTAATTTTCCTTTACAGACAGCATATCTCTGGGGGTATTATGACCTCAACAGAAATTGGCACCCAACGTGGGGCATCAATGACCGTTTGATGTGTAGCCGATAGTATACTGACCCACGCATCGACCAATATGGAGATGGACACGGAGGACCTCAGAGGAATAAATCAGCGCTGAGAAAGGTAAGCCTTTGTTTTACCATATAATTAATCTGAGTTCCTACGTGTCCCAGATCCTATGTGTTGATGAGTGAGGTTAGTAAGCTGCATGTCTCTTTGCAAACAATTGATGCCATTTATATATAGTACGGAAGAACCTAAAAGAATATATATTGTCTGTAAAGGAGGTGGGAAATGTTATACCTCATTCTTTGTATACTGTCCATGCTGTGATTTGATTGATACATCTGTTATAAAGTGTATAAGGTGGTACAGGATGGAGAGTCAGTCTCTATCCTTAATCCATAGAAAAGTACTGGGTGATTGAAAAGTCCTTGTTTAAGAACACTAGCCTCCAGCCGTGCCTGGACGGTCAGGGTCGAATGAGACCCGAGTAGTAGCACTAAGGACTAGAGATGAGCGAACACTAAAATGTTCGAGGTTCGAAATTCGATTCGAACAGCCGCTCACTGTTCGAGTGATCGAATGGGTTTCGAACCCCATTATAGTCTATAGGGAACATATACTCGTTAAGGGGGAAACCCAAATCCGTGTCTGGAGGGTCACCAAGTCCACTATGACACCCCAGGAAATGATACCAACACCCTGGAATGACACTGGGACAGCAGGGGAAGCATGTCTGGGGGCATAAAAGTCACTTTATTTCATGGAAATCCCTGTCAGTTTGCGATTTTCGCAAGCTAACTTTTCCCCATAGAAATGCATTGGCCAGTGCTGATTGGCCAGAGTACGGAACTCGACCAATCAGCGCTGGCTCTGCTGGAGGAGGCGGAGTCTAAGATCGCTCCACACCAGTCTCCATTCAGGTCCGACCTTAGACTCCGCCTCCTCCGGCAGAGCCAGCGCTGATTGGCCGAAGGCTGGCCAATGCATTCCTATGCGAATGCAGAGACTTAGCAGTGCTGAGCCAGTTCTGCTCAACTACACATCTGATGCACACTCGGCACTGCTACATCAGATGTAGCAATCTGATGTAGCAGAGCCGAGGGTGCACTAGAACCCCTGTGCAAACTCAGTTCACGCTAATAGAATGCATTGGCCAGCGCTGATTGGCCAATGCATTCTATTAGCCCGATGAAGTAGAGCTGAATGTGTGTGCTAAGCACACACATTCAACTCTACTTCATCGGGCTAATAGAATGTATTGGCCAGCGCTGATTGGCCAGAGTACGGAACTCGACCAATCAGCGCTGGCTCTGCTGGAGGAGGCGGAGTCTAAGATCGCTCCACACCAGTCTCCATTCTGGTCCGACCTTAGACTCCGCCTCCTCCAGCAGAGCCAGCGCTGATTGGCCGAATTCCGTACTCTGGCCAATCAGTGCTGGCCAATGCATTCTATTGGCGTGATGAAGCAGTGCTGAATGTGTGTGTTTGGCTCAACTACACCGGTGGAGTAGTTGAGCTAAGCACACAGATTCAGCTCTGCTTCAATCAGCGCTGGCCAATGCATTCTATTAGCTTGATGAAGCAGAGTGTGCACAAGGGTTCAAGCGCACCCTCGGCTCTGATGAAGCAGAGCCGAGGCTGCACAAGGGTTCAAGCGCACCCTCGGCTCTGATGTAGCAGGTCACAGGTCAGCTCCTCGCTTCGCCGCTGCCGCCGGCTACCCGGCAGTGTAGACGCGATGTGATGACGTCACATCACGTCCACAACTGTGCGCCAGTAAGAGAGAGAGGCGCGCAGAGAGCAGCGGGGGAACGAAGGAGAAGGTAAATGTAATGTGGAACGTGAAACTGGGGGCAGATGAAGGAGAGGACAGCATGACACTGGGGGCAGAGATGGAGGGACATGAATTGGGGGGCAGAGATGGAGAGGACGGTATGACACTGGGGGCAGAGATGGAGGGACATGAATCTGGGGGCAGAGATGGAGAGGACGGCATGACACTGGGGGCAGAGATGGAGGGACATGAATCTGGGGGCAGAGATGGAGGGGACATGAATCTGGGGGCAGAGATGGGGGGACATGAATCTGGGGGCAGAGTTGGGGGGACATGAATCTGGGGGCAGAGATGGAGGGACATGAATCTGGGGGCAGAGATGGAGAGGACATGAATCTGGGAGCAGAAATGGAGGGGACATGAATCTGGGAGCAGAGATGGAGGGACATGAATCTGGGGGCAGAGATGGAGAGGACATGAATCTGGGGGCAGAGATGGAGAGGACATGAATCTGGGGGCAGAGATGGAGGGGACATGAATCTGGGGGGAGAGATGGGGGAGATATGAATTTGGGTGCAGAGATGGGGAGACATGAAAGGTGTATATGAAGCTGGGGGAGAGACGAGGGGGGACATATAATTTACGGGTGACTGTAGGAGGATTATACAGTGTGCGGGCACATGAAAAATTAATGAGTGGGCGGAGTCAACATGACAGTGGGTGGGGTTAAATTTCCTGCGGCGCGCAAAGCACGCCGCACATCTTGTCCCTCTTTTGGTTCTTCAAAAGTTGGAAGGTATGGGTGGTATAGTATGGATACAGGGGGCAATGGAAAGATGTTAGAGGGTGGACGGGGGGGGGGATTGTTGGGACATCGGGTGCGCGGCACTGCGGAGAGGAAACTGGGGCAATAATATATAATATATAAGTTTTTAGCTGGAGAACTACAAGGCACACAATACCTCCAAAGGTATGTGTGCTTTGTATTAATAATGATGTAGGCGGCTATACTACTAGCATAGCAGCCTGTTTGGGGGTGGGACTTTCACTTTAAAGAAGTGTTCACATTGCGTTTTTGGCCTCCCTTGCCGGGATACGTTGGTAACCAGTCACAATCAGCTACCCACTTATCCTTGCACGGAGAACCGCAGGCCCCCCTCTTTTTTTATTGGCCAGTTCTTCGTGCAGGGATAAGTTGACAGCTGATTCTGACTGGTTACCAACATATCCCGGCAAGGAAGGCCAAAAACGCAATGTGAAAAAGCACTGAGGATTTATTAGGAGGGCTCTTATAGATGGTGTTGGCTCTCTATAGGCGCTGTCACACGTAGCAGATTTTACCTGCAAATAGAATCTTATTAAGCCTTGTAATGCTGCTAAATAAAGGTAAATTTAATACATAATTGGTATGTCGCAAAATAAAGTAGTTTTAAAATGGCGGAGGGGGGGGGGGCAGGGGGGCCCAGACACTTAGGCTGTATGGGGCCCAAAAATTCCTGACGGCGGCCCTGATTGTATGTGATCTGACTGCTGAGGAAATTTAATGTGTGGACACTATAAGCCTTATTAAAATGTATCTGTAGCCTCGTGATCCAAAACTGAAACAAAAGTCCGGTTTCACACAAGTCAGGTGATTATTATGTCTAAGCATTGCTGGTTCCTGCTAGATTCCATGGTTCCATGCAATATGGCAATAACTATATAAAAAAACCCATAACTTTTGTTAATAAGCGGCTAAAAAAAAAATCTCAAAATCACCCAAGTGCTAACCTGTATGATTTAAAATTAGTTTTCATCCCACTTGACCTCCTGGATCCTCAATATTATACTTCCACATATGAGATGACAGCCAGAACCAACCAAATTCTACTGACTTTTCAGGAGAATTACAGGGGAAAATGCTCATTAGATGTATAGGTACATGATAAAATGTGACAGTGTGCCAAAAAACTGCTTCAGAACAGGGACATTTTAACACATAGGTGGTCCCAGTGCAAAGTTTTCATAAGTACCCTTCCATTACTACTGCTTAGACATGGAGGCACAGGGATCAAGACTGGTATACTAAACGCAGGTCTTGATAATTCACCCCAGTAAGTTTTTTTTATTCAGGGGCATAGTATGTGGAGCTATTATATTTAGGGGGCACAGTGAGTGGAGAAAAGTTTCTTGTGGGGCACAATATGTGGTTATACAAAAGGATAGGCAGGTGTGCAAAATATAGGAGTATAGACTAGAGGTTTAAGGAGGTTGTGAGGGTTTTACAAGACAACATCCATAAATAACTTAGACTAAGTTTTCTCAAGTTTAGATATTACTAGCCTCTGCCCGCGACTTCGCCTATATTTAGCAAATTGCTGCCGTCGATGGTTTGCTTGCTCCGGGCATTTCAGCAGCTGTTACGCTGTCCTGCTGCTGAACTTGTTCCTCACACCGTGCCTGTGATTGTTCCGGCATCTCAGCTGCTCTCTGGGACACCATATTAATGAGCGTGTTGGTGTTGGTGATCCGCATGCTCCGGCGTTTCGGAAGCTCTCAAGCTGGCCTGCCGCTGAACTTGTTTCTTGCATTGTGCCTGGGATTGTTCTGGCATCTCAGCACCTCGCTGGAACATCATATATTGAGCGTGTTGTTGGTGTTGATTATCCGCCTGCTTCGGTGTTTCGGCAGCTGTTAAGCTGGCCCGCCGCTGAACTCGTTCCTGGCGCTCTGCCTGTGATCCTTCTGGCATCTCAGCAGCTCACTGGGACGCCATATAATGAGCATGTTGTTGGCGTTGATGATCCGCATGTTCCGGCAGCTCACAAGCTGGCCTGCCGCTGAACTTGGTTCTTGCACTGTGCCTGGGATTGTTTCGGCATCTCAGCACCTCGCTGGGATGCCATATAATGAGTATGTTGTTGATGTCGATGATCCCCCTCAGCTGTGCTTGAGAAGAACTCTGTGACTTCTGGCTACCTTCATAGCTGTCGTTGTTTGCGAAAAATTAGATTCTATTTTTCCAGGCATGTTAAAAATTGGCAAACTGGCAATTTGGATTAAAGTTGTTTGTCAGCACTGGAGCAGATCAGATAATTTCAGATAATATGCAAAGTTGTCTACACACTGAGTGTTAGCGTGTGTTTACACAGAAAGATAATAGCTCTGGCTGAGATACGGCTGCATCTCAAAGCTGTTTAATATAGTATGTGAACCTAAATTCATAATTGTCATGAAACTATGTCATTTACCAAGATCAAAAGTAGACTATATTTTAATCGAGGTTACAATCTATCTGTGTACCAAATTTCATTGATTCAGTGATTGAGGAACAAACACATAAACATCCAAACATACAAACTTTCACATTTATAATATTAGTAGGATAGGATAATATGCTACATCATTTATTGTGGATCTATTTTGACCAGTCAGGCATGATCCGTTTCACTGGGAATCCAGGAAAAAGTGCAGACTTCCTAAAAGTGTAAACTTTTCTCCTGACATGCTGGGGATCAAGGTATCTGTGTCACACACTAGCCAGGCCCCTAACTACCGTTTAATAAAGTTTTAGCAATGGCAGCAGGGATCAGCATTTGCCCAGGTTGTCCAACGATAGTGCACTACACACATACACTGTAATGTATCTGAGGCCTGGTTCACATCTGCCTTGGTAATCCATGGATGCCATGGTCAAACACGATCGCAGTATCCAAGGGGCTCCGCCATGCTACATGACCCCCTTGGCAAGATAATAAAAAAAAAAATACTGATACTTACCTGTCCTCAACATCCACTCCGGAGATCTTCTGGCCGGTGACTAAGGTCCTCCTCCCCAGGTTTCACTGCTTTGGGGTGTGCTGGCGTAATGATGCCATTGTGCCTGTCACGTGCCAGCATGATGGCATCACCACTCCGGCATAATGATTTGATCGCACCCCTTGTGACTGCTGAGGCCCAATCACTGGCCCCGGGCTGCCAAATAGGAGAAGTGGCACCCCTGGAAAACTTCACAGTGGTGCCGATCAGGATCCCAATATACAATAAAACTGCTTAGATGCTGCGGTCAAACATGACCGTGGCATCTCAGGGGTTAACACCCCTGACTTGAGGTCATCTTCGACCAGGGGTTGTTAGAGGACGGTGTCAGCCATTACATTCGGCTGACACCTGCAAAGCGTGGTTGCGGGAAGTCCTTCCCGGCAGTGCCATACTATTACAGTGGATGTTGGAAAGGGGTTAACGTGATTTCCCACAAATTAATTCGAATCAAATTGCATCAGAAAATATAGGCGTAGCTGCTGAATCAAATTTTTTAAAAATGTGCTCATCTCTACATATCATAGCTCCTAACCTACCCTTGTTAAGTGGGCCTCTGTGACAAGTACCACCATGAACCAGTAAATGTTTCCCATATAGTAAAACTAAGTGCTCATAGTTAAAGAGGACCTTTCACCATATCTGGGCACAGGCAGTGTTATATACTGCCAGAAAGCCGACAGTGCGCTGAGTTCAGCGCACTGTCGGCTTTCCCGATCTGTGCCCGGTGTAAAGAGCTTACGGTGCCAGTACCGTAGTGCTCTATGGTCAGAAGGGCGTTTCTGGCAGTATATAACACTGCATGTGCCCAAAAGTGGTGAAAGGTCCTCTTTAACTGAGAGTCATCTGTCATACACTATGAGCTGACATTCTGATTTCTTACTATCCAAGGTGGCTGAACACCTTTGAATATTGAACAAGGAAGGTATAAAATAGTTCCCTATGAGTGCCTCTCCTTAAATTGCCAGCAGCATTCCCCATTAATAGAGAGATGCAGAATGGTTCCAGTTAATAGTCCTTAAAGAATTCCTATAGGGTTCCCTCTTTTAAAGAGGACCTTTCACCACTTTTGGCACAGGCAGTTCTATATACTGCCAGAAAGCCGACAGTGCGCTGAATTCAGCGCACTGTTGGCTTTCCCGATCTGTGCCCGGTGTAAAGAGCTTACGGTGCCGGTACCGTAGTGCTCTATGGTCAGAAGGGCATTTCTGACCATTAGCCAGAGACGTCCTTCTGCCTCGCGGCGCCTATCGCGCTGTGCTGTGGAGCGGGGAGGAACGCCCCCCTCCCTCTCCTGATAATGCTCGTCTATGGACGAGTACTGCGAGCAGAGGGAGGGGGCGTTCCTCCCCGCTCCACAGCACAGCGCAATAGGCGCCGCGAGGCAGAAGGACGTCTCTGGCTAATGGTCAGAAACGCCCTTCTGACCATAGAGCACTACGGTACCGGTACCGTAAGCTCTTTACACCGGGCACAGATCGGGAAAGCCGACAGTGCGCTGAACTCAGCGCACTGTCGGCTTTCTGGCAGTATATAGAACTGCCTGTGCCCAAAAGTGGTGAAAGGTCCTCTTTAACTGACCATGATGACACAGAAATAACTGAATGGAATAGTACATTTGTACAAGAAAGTAGGGAAACACTATCATATCTATCATTTTCTCAAGTTGTGCAATGTTCCCTATGGCGATAAGTTTGTTTGTACTTATACATGTGGATATTACATTTCAGGTCAATAATCTTTAAGTCAACTACTGTGATAAGATTTCAAATGTATAGGAAGTTCTTAGATTGAGTTCACACAGGGTTTTTTGGCCAGGATTTGGACGCGGAATCCGTGTCAAAACCCTGACCAAAAAAACGCCTCCCATAGAAATCAATGGGTGCCGGTCCTTTCCTTTTTCCATGAGCGGTTTGTTCCCACTTGCAGAAAAAAGAAGCGACATGCTCTTTCTTCAGGTGGATTCCGCCTCTGATTCAGCCACAAACATCTGCCTGCTGATGCTGTTTGCATAGCCACTAGCTGCAATTCCCTTGTGACCTTAGCCTAAAGAATGGATTTGAATGTCCGATTTCAATTCATCTCATCCCTTTTTGTTGAGACACAAGATGCTGCCATAGAGTCTGGAAGTGGCTTGCAAATTAGTCACTTTTCCAGAATAAAGATTGTCTCTTTGTACCACCTGTTGGAAGGTTACAATACACTAAGTTAATGTTCGGCCCATTAAACAGACCCTAGAACATGAATGTAAGCCAAACCATTCCCATCTGCAGGTATTGCCCTTCATCAGTGTAATGCAAAGTACCGGTTCTATATCCCCACCAAGACCTCTCATCCAGCTTAACTAATACTCTGCTTTGCAATGATGAGGAGCAATCGCCAAAAACATCTGGATGCTTGACAGAGTGCCGGGTTTGGCTTGCACCCCATTCATGAAGTATGCCATAAAGTATGGTGGATGTTGTAACTTTAAACGTGGCACTAGCTCTAGAACTGAGTAGGCGCCACATTATGAAGAACAATTTTTCCCACATAAAATATGCTCCATATGACTGAACAGAAAAATGAAAAAGTGCTTTTGGAAAGTGAAGAGTCAAAACAAAACTGCAAAAACAAGAGTCTGCAGCGGGAAGAGTTTTGGACAATTGCTACCTTCCAATAAGTAGGGCTAGTGGCCCAGCTTTCTCTTCTAGAGAGCCAGTCTGAATGGAGTGATGGTCAGGAAAGCATACCCCCACTCCATTACCTTCAATTTGACTGCTGGACTCTGCGTTATCGGCTTAGTCCTATGGATAGGGGATAGGTTGCTGTGGTGAATAACCCCATATAATTGTTTATAGTTCTGAGGAACCACAAATTGCATTATTGAGAAGTAAAGAGACACTTAAGTGAAGCTGAAGGCAAATAACTTACTGAAACTGTGACATTTATGGAGGTTTGCACAGTTACCTGTCTGACCACATGCCATTTCTCACAAGCATGGATCTATGCAAACACAATGGTGGTTATACTAAACACATACAGTCATGTGAGATAAGGAGGTGAACAATAAGACAAAGAATGATAAAGCAGCTGAAAAAGGGAATGTAATACTGAGCTGTTACTATTCTTATCTCAAATGGCATTCACAGCCCAACAAGTTAATGGACGGATGCTGCATTGATGACTGAATGGATCAGCATATAGGAGCGGCATATCACTGTAAACATGTGGCGTGGGTTAACGTCATAGAGCAGGCAGGGAGCTAATATATAAGCAGGGTGAAGAAACACTGTTAATTATTAAGTTACGAGTCATAAATATTGTGCAACACAGGCTGCGATCAGAGAAAAAAGCGGGTCAATGTTGGGAGTGAGAAAAAGGAGTGTTATAGTCTGTGATCCTTTTCTGAATTTGAACTGTATTATGGAATAGTAATGTCCTACGACTAACATTTTAGAACTCAGATGTACTGATGATTGAGGCTACGTTCACACTTGTACTAGGCTCGGGTCAGGTCCACCAGGTTTACACCATTTTTATACTGAAACTGGTGGAAAGAAAAATCCTCCGTGTGCAGGACTTTTCTCTCTGACGTTTTTCAGCGGAATTTGTGGTAGAAACTCCGACACAGGTGTGAACCTTGCCTGAGGATTGTATCTGTTCTTTAGTGAAAATTAATTTCCCAACAAAGTAAAATATAGACATCAACACACCTCCTCCTATCTTCTTTTTAGTTAAAGGGGTATTCCCACGTCGCATACTCACCAGTCTTCGTTGCTGTAAATTCTTCTTTCTTTCGGCTTTGTTGTGTCATTGGTGGGCGGGGTTACATATGCAAAGAAAAGCGGCGAGATGCCGCTGGCCCTGCGTGCACGCTCATAGACCAGTCTAGCCTTCACAATGCGAATACAGACCCGACATCCACCTCTCTCTATTACAGCAGATGCCGGGTCTGTATTCACATTGTGAAGGCTACACTGGTCTATGAGCGTGCACGCAGGGCCAGCGGCATCTCGCTGTCTGTGCATATGTGAATACAGACCCGGCATCCGCTGTAATAGAGAGGCAGATGCCGGGGAGTGTAGACGCCGGCACAGATGCACAGACGCCGGCACAGATGCACAGACGCCAGCAACATCGCTATGCCTCTGCCCTGCATGAAGCCAGCAGCGGCAGAAGCGATGCTGTTATTCCGCTCCTCCGCAGAGTATAAGGGCAGAAGTATAGCGATGTTGCAGGCATCTGTGCTGGCGTCTAAACCTCCCCAGCATCCGCCTCTCTATTACAGTGGATGCCGGGTCTGTATTGGCGACCTCTTCCCCCCAAAGGGTAAACTACCCCCCCTCCTCCAGGCTTGCTCCCATGCACTTAGCCCCTCCTCCCTCCCCCCTCAGAGCAGGAGATGCATCACTTGACTTATGACCAGATAAGTCAAGGGATGTGTCTCAAAAAAATGAATAAAGTAAGATAGTGGACAAACAAAGCAGTTTTGCTGAAGTAGTGTATTTAGGAAAAGTCTTACATTCACATTAACAAACAGTATAGATAGGATCCTTGTGATGGGACAACCCCTTTAAGCTTTTTGGTTGGTAGTCTTACACCATTCCTATGGCACTTATATTCTATAATGATTGGCATTATATTGTTTCAAAGCTATATTTGAGCGCTATATTAGCGCAGGTAAGTGGATTAAAAAAAAAAATGTGATTTTTTTTTCTTTTGTTAATCAATAGCTGCAAAATCGGATGGCATTGCTTCACTTTATACCAATGACTTGCATTGGTGAAATTGGAGTGGGAATGGTCCAGTGAGGAGGAATTTGAGGAGACAGATGGATACTGGGCCTGTACAAATGGGTTGGTGTCAGTACTGGTCTAGTTGTGTTTGAGGATTGTTGCCATTGCTGCTCAAATCATTGAGTTAGGCTCCGTTCCCATGGAGTCACGCGCCGCTCATTCTGACACATAAACACGTGTCAGAGTGAGTGCTGTAAAACAGAATCCCATTGACTTCAATGGGTGCCATCTTATGCGCGCTACACATTGAAATAAATTGGTTAAAAAGCCTCACATTGATTTCAATGTGTAGCGCGCATAAGACGGCACCCACTGAAGTCAATGGGATTCTGTTTTACAGAGCTCACTCTGACACCTGTTTACGTGTCAGAATGAGCGGAGCGTTACTCCGTGGGAACGGAACCTAAGTTATCCTCCATTGAGGCTTAGTACACGTCATCAGATGGCAAAATGCAGTAGAATCCACTAAGTAGTACAGCCACAACTGCACTGCTAGCAACTTGGCTACCACTGGAGGACTGAGATTATATTGCTTTTTCCTGAACTCATATTCCCTTATGAATGCCTAGCTTTGGAATGGAGGAGGAAGACAAGGAGAAGCAGATGGTGATGGTCATGAAAACAATAATTATGTGCTAGGGGGGCATATGGCCTGGCTACAAGGAAGATCATGGGTAGAGCAAGCAGGGTAGTCTTGACACTGTTAATTCTATTTTACCAAATGAGTTGGTGATGCTTTTCATGTGAGTACAGAGATACCTCCACTCCTTATTTTCTGTTTGCAGGGCTTGCACAGTACCATGGCTTTGTTGTACAAAAGTAAAACCATTTGGAAGATGTCTGATACTCATAATTCCCTGCTACTACTACCACCACCCATGTTTTCCACCTCTGCCTTGTCCCCATGAAAATGGTGACTGTTCTCATTTAACTCATCAAGAAGATGAAGATTAGGTCAATACTATGGATCAGGCTGAGTGAAGATGAAGACGGTTGACAGATCAGAAAAGCTGCTCAGTAAATTAGGTGTCAAGACAGCAGAGGAGGAGGAATGCACAGATCACTGTCACAAAGGCATCAACAGATGTAATATCCTTCTGAGACTGAGATGAGCCAGCCAAGTTAAAGATGATCTTTCATGTCCTCATGAATGTGCGGTTTTATATACTGCTAGAAAGCCTATGGACGAGTACTGTAGGGGGGAGATAGGTTGTAAGGAACACCCTGACAAGAGGGAGGTATCAGTGCCAAAAATAACTGCACGGATATCTCCACCACCAGGGCATATACCAGGAAACCA
Source organism: Leptodactylus fuscus (assembly GCF_031893055.1). Classification (NCBI taxonomy): domain Eukaryota; kingdom Metazoa; phylum Chordata; class Amphibia; order Anura; family Leptodactylidae; genus Leptodactylus; species Leptodactylus fuscus. The sequence continues at coordinate 72,236,016 of NC_134270.1, forward strand.
GTATATAAAACCACAAGTATGGGGACATGAAAGGTCCTCTTTAACAAAATTTCTTGTATATTTTCAGAAACTACAACAACCCTGAAACTATTGAAAGCACTGTCAAGACCAGTAGTGTTGCTGTTGCCACCCACCTTGTTATTAATACTTGCAGTGGTGGTGATACAGTAGAATGGAGGTTTCCTCCTCTATACTGTCCACTGCCCTGTCTTTTTCCAGACATACAGTGCTTACAAGTAGTATTCAACCCCCTGCAGATTTAGCAGGTTTACACATTCAGAATTAACTTGGCATTGTGACATTTGGACTGTAGATCAGCCTGGAAGTGTGAAATGCACTGCAGCAAAATAGAATGTTATTTATTTGTTTATTTTTAAAAAAAATTGTGAAAAGTTTATTCAGAGGGTCATTTATTATTCAACCCCTCAAACCACCAGAATTCTGTTTGGTTCCCCTAAAGTATTAAGAAGTAGTTCAGGCACAAAGAACAATGAGCTTCACATGTTTGGATTAATTATTAGAGATGAGCGAACAGTGTTCTATCGAACACATGTTCGATCGGATATCAGGGTGTTCGCCATGTTCGAATCGAATCGAACACCGCGTGGTAAAGTGCGCCAAAATTCGATTCCCCTCCCACCTTCCCTGGCGCCTTTTTTGCACCAATAACAGCGCAGGGGAGGTGGGACAGGAACTACGACACCGGGGGCATTGAAAAAAATTGGAAAAAGTCATTGGCTGCCGAAATCAGGTGACCTCCATTTTAGACGAATAGTGGATTTCAAATCCGGGTCATATGAGAATGTGAACTTTGTGACTATGAGACAGGGATAGCTGTACAGTCAGGGATAGATAGGGATAACTTTTATTTAGGGGGGAATGTTATTAAAAATAACTTTTTGGGGCTCTATCGGGTTTGTAATTATGATTTTTGTGAGATAAACTTTTTCCCATAGGGATGCATTGGCCAGCGCTGATTGGCCGAATTCCGTACTCTGGCCAATCAGTGCTGGCCAATGCATTCTATTAGCTTGATGAAGCAGAGTGTGCACAAGGGTTCAAGCGCACCCTCGGCTCTGATGTAGCAGAGCCGAGGCTACACAAGGGTTCAAGCGCACCCTCGGCTCTGATGTAGGAGAGCCGAGGGTGCACTTGAACCCTTGTGCACCCTCGGCTCTGCTACATCAGAGCCGAGGGTGCGCTTGAACCCTTGTGCACACTCTGCTTCATCAAGCTAATAGAATGTATTGGCCAGCGCTGATTGGCCAGAGTACGGAATTCGGCCAATCAGCGCTGGCTCTGCTGGAGGAGACGGAGTCTAAGATCGCTCCTCACCAGTCTCCATTCAGGTCCGACCTTAGACTCCGCCTCCTCCAGCAGAGCCAGCGCTGATTGGCCGAATTCCGTACTCTGGCCAATCAGCACTGGCTAATGCATTGTATTGGCGTGATGAAGCAGTGCTGAATGTGTGTGCTTAGCACACACATTCAGCTCTACTTCATCGGGCTAATAGATGGGAGCATCATCCGGAAGTGGAAGGCTTATGGAACTACTGTTAGCCTTCCACGGCCTGGACAGCCTTTGAAAGTTTCCTCCCGTGCCGAGGCCAGGCTTGTCCGAAGAGTCAAGGCTAACCCAAGGACAACAAGGAAGGAGCTCCGGGAAGATCTCATGGCAGTGGGGACATTGGTTTCAGTCAATACCATAAGTAACATACTCCACCGCAATGGTCTCCGTTCCAGACGAGCCCGTAAGGTACCTTTACTTTCAAAGCGTCATGTCAAGGCTCGTCTACAGTTTGCTCATGATCACTTGGAGGATTCTGAGACAGACTGCTTCAAGGTTCTCTGGTCTGATGAGACCAAGATCGAGATCTTTGGTGCCAACCACACACGTGACGTTTGGAGACTGGATGGCACTGCATACGACCCCAAGAATACCATCCCTACAGTCAAGCATGGTGGTGGCAGCATCATGCTGTGGGGCTGCTTCTCAGCCAAGGGGCCTGGCCATCTGGTCCGCATCCATGAGAAGATGGATAGCACGGCCTACCTGGAGATTTTGGCCAAGAACCTCCGCTCCTCCATCAAGGATCTTAAGATGGGTCGTCATTTCATCTTCCAACAAGACAACGACCCAAAGCACACAGCCAAGAAAACCAAGGCCTGGTTCAAGAGGGAAAAAATCAAGGTGTTGCAGTGGCCTAGTCAGTCTCCTGACCTTAACCCAATTGAAAACTTGTGGAAGGAGCTCAAGATTAAAGTCCACATGAGACACCCAAAGAACCTAGATAACTTGGAGAAGATCTGCATGGAGGAGTGGGCCAAGATAACTCCAGAGACCTGTGCCGGCCTGATCAGGTCTTATAAAAGACGATTATTAGCTGTAATTGCAAACAAGGGTTATTCCACAAAATATTAAACCTAGGGGTTGAATAATAATTGACCCACACTTTTATGTTTAAAATTTCTTAAAATTTAACTGAGCAACATAACTTTTTGGTTTGTAAGATTTATGCATCTGGTAATAAATCCTGCTCTTGTTTGAAGTTTGAAGGCTCTAACTTATTTGCATCTTATCAAACCTACTAAATCTGCAGGGGGTTGAATACTACTTGTAGGCACTGTATTATTAGTATGAATAGAATTTATGCAACATTTTAGGGTAAATACAGCTTGCACAACTGGTACTTAACTGCTTGAAGAAAAACAGACTACATGTGTAAACCCATAGTAGTTTTTCCTGTCTGTATTACTGATCAATAAAAACCATGTCCGCATGTCATCTGCAATCATGGATCACAAAAACACTTGTATAATCCCGTGCACTTGACTGTCCCACAAATGCGGCCAAGAATAGGACACTTGTCTTAGGGTGAATTCACACTACGTAACGCCGGGCGTGTATGAGAGCCGTACATGCCGGCATTACGGCAGACTGCCGAACACTTCCCATTCACTTCAATGGGAGCGCTCGTAACAGCGGCGTTTACGAGCGCTCCCATTGAAGTGAATGGGAAGTGTTCGGCAGTCTGCCGTAATGCCGGCGTGTACGGCTCTCATACACGCCCGGCGTTACGTAGTGTGAATTCACCCTTAATTTGCAATCCTTTCTACGGCCCGGACACACGGCCATAAAAATTGCCCGGACACACAGCCATAAAAATTGCAGACATGGGTTTGGGGCTATAACAAAGACCGGGCCCATACTGACTGGGTCCATACTTTTATCTTCAAATTATGATGGTGTGCATGGAGCTTTTCTGTGTGAACAATATGAAAAATTTTAAGGTAAATGTAGCCTAGACAGTGACAAACAGGCACTGCTGTGGTTAAGAAAAGATAACTTGACATTTAAAATTTGACATACCAGTGAGTTTATCTTTAGTACAGAATTTATAGTTTTTTTCCATTATTTCTTTTTGCTGACATATGAACTTTCCTCTGATGTTCTTCCTCATGTTTCATGTAGCAGAGACCAGTTTTTGCAGATTTACCTGAAGCGAATTGCATTTTTGTTTTTGCATTTTTTTTTCTCTGCATTTCACTATATGGGGCCTGAAAACATCTACTTTTCATGGCCATCTTGCACCAATCACACCCGTTTTCATGGATCCCCCATATATTTCAGTGTATGGAGGGATCTGTGAAAATGGACGAAATAGGACATGACCTATATTGTGATAGTCCGTGACAGCAGTCATTAGAATAGCCACCATTGATTGACAGTGAAATTGATGCTGCTGTGTGTGGTCCGTTAATAAAAGTGACTATAGTCTTAGGTTGTATTTACACAGTACTTTAAGGGTGCATTCACACTACGGAACGCCAGCGTGTATCACAGCCATACACGCCGGCGTTACAGCAGGGCTGCCGGACACTTCCCATTCATTTCTATGGAAGCCGGCATGCGAGCGCTCCCCATAGAAATGAATGGACTGCTTTTTTCCATTCATTTCTATGGGGAGCGCTCGCATGCCGGCTCCCATAGAAATGAATGGGAAGTGTCCGGCAGCCCTGCTGTAACGCCGGCGTGTACGGCTGTGATACACGCTGGCGTTCCGTAGTGTGAATGCACCCTAAGGCTGAGGCCCCACGTTGCAGAAACACAGCTTTTTTTGTTGCAGATTTAGTTGCGTTTTTTGAGTCAAAGCCAAGAATGGCTACAAAAGGAATGAGATATATACAAGAAGTTCTTATATGTCTACAGTACCTTCTGCTCAATCCACTCCTGGCTTTGGCTCAAGAAACTGCAGCAATATCTGCAACAAAAAAAAGCTGTGATTCCACAATGTGGGGCCTCAGCCTTAAAGGGATTATGAATGGAAAAATAAAACTTATCATTGCATTCCCTGCACTGGATAAGCTACATTGCTATTATATAAGCAGGTGCCTGCTGGCCATGTACTGGAGTGCAGTTGCCCCTGTTTTGCGCCTTTCTAACCTCTTTACATTATATGACAAATATATTTGTCATGAGTATGGGACATTTAAAGCTTCCAGATGAAAATATTAGTCATTGTGATCACATGGATATACTAGCAGGAGCTTGGCTGATACAAACCAGCACATATTTGGTATCGCTTCCTCCAAAACAACCCACACTAAAAAGCTAACATGTTATTTAACCAGCACAGTGAACACCATAAGAAAAATACATTTTAAAAAACTGCACGAAAATTGATATTTTTGTTAATCTCACCTGTAAAAAAAAAATTGAATAAAAAGTTGAATGCATCCCAAGAGTATAGATGAAAACTACAGCTCATCCCACAAAAAATATGCACCTACACAACTTGATCACTCTTAAAGAGGACCTTTCATGTCCTCACGAAAGTGCAGTTTTATATACCGCTAGAAAGCCAATAGTGCACTGGGCTCCAGCAGCTTTGGAGTTTAGTTTGGGATTATGAACTATTTTACCCAAAGAGTTTGCAAAGATTTTATTTATTTTCTTATTTTTGTTTCACTGCGGTATGTGCCAGGAGTGTTTGCAATGTATTTCACAAAGCTGTTTTAGGAACACATTGAATTTGATGTGTTTATTCACATGGACGTTTTCTGATGTGCCATTTGTTACAGCTGTCAAAATACATGCTCAATGTGTGTTAAAAAAAGAAATAGATAGAGCCATGTGAATATACCATTAAAATACATTTCAAAAATGGCCATTGCATTACAGACTTTTTGACTTTTAGGCCAGTTGCAGACAACCGTGCTGTGGGTCAGTGTGCCATCTGTGTATTTCATGGAGAGCACACTGATCCATTCTTTTCTATGGGCACGAACACACAACTGTGATTTTTGAAGTCCCGTTTGCGGGCCGACAGTCTGGGCCACATCAAATAGGACAAGTCCTATTCTTGTCCTATTTTGCGGCCTGTGCTTCCGTGTCCCCCATGTGCAGCCCCTGCTTCTAAATCACAGCACACCAGATGCAGCTCGGTCATCTGCAACCGGCCTTACTCCTATGGCTCCGTTTCCACGGAGTAACGCGCTGCTCATTCTGACACGTAAACACTTGTCAGATTGAGCACTGTAAAACAGAATCCCATTGACTTCCGCGCGCTACACATTGAAATCAATGGAAAGATTTTTAACCCATTGATTTCAATGTTTAGCGCGCGTAAGATGGCACTCATTGAAGTCAATGGGATTCTGTTTTACAGTGCTCAATCTGACACGTGTCTACGGATCAGAATGAGCGGCGCGTTACTCCGTGGGAACGGAGCCTTAAACCCCAGATCCACATGTCCACAGGCCCTTGCTTTATTTAATTCTCAACCTTTAAAATCACCAAATCGCTGCTTTGATGTAACACGACCACCTGAGTTCAGGGGCAGGTGGGAGAGCAGCTCACTCCTGGCTTCTGAGGAGTCACGTGTCAGTTACGTGTCAGAATGAGCGGCGCGTTACTCCATGGGAACGGAGCCTATGAATGTAGCCATGGTGAATGCAGGTGCACTCCGTTACTTTCACCTCAATGGGAGCTCCAGGAATAGATGACCTCTGCATTGTTATTGATTTTTCTTGTCTTTTATAAATACCCGACCACTGACACACTACATATGTGATGGGTCACATTACGCCATCCTTAGCATTTATATTTATTAGAGATGAGCGAGTACTGTTCGGATCAGCCGATCTGAACAGCACGCTCCATAGAAATGAATGGATGCACCTGGTACTTTCACTTTGATGGCGGCCAGCCGCTTAACCCCCGCGTGCCGGCTACGTCCATTCATTTCTATGCGAGCGTGCTGTTCGGATCGGCTGATCCGAACAGTACTCACTCATCTCTAATATTTATCCTTTTACTTACTATTTATATCTCTAGCTTCCAAGCTTGTCTTCATATCCTGTTCCCTATATATCCTTTTTAGTGTAAACTACTAAATTGATATATTTTAGCATATAACATGTATGTGCCTCTGCTTAGTAATTGTCTGTGTTTCTTATATTCTTTGTCTTGAATTTAGTTCCTTTCTTCAATACTGTCATGCTTTTCACTTTCCTGACAGTAGAAAAAGTTGTGCATGCTGGATCTTTTTTTCCATTAAAAATAAACAAGAAGAAAACCAGCTACTACTGTTAATGTCTATTTCTTTCATTCTATTATGGACGACAACAACAAATATTAACAGTAGTGTCAACCCACCCTAACTGTAAAACAGCAAGCAAATAGCTGAGTAAAGCCCAAATGAACATGATACATTAAAGGAGATCCAGAAATACTGGACTACAAATATGAGGCATGATGCAGCTATACGTATTATCCCCTTAAGGACACAGCCCAAAAGTGCCTTAAGGACCAGGCCTCGTTTTTCAAAACTGACGTGTCACTTTATAATGCAATAACTTTGAGACGCTTTAACTTACACAAGTGATTTTGAGACTGTTTTCTCGTGACACACTGTACTTCATGTTAGTGTTAAAATCGAATCAATATTTGTGTATTTATTATTAACAAAAAAAATAGGAAATTTGATGGAAATTTGCAAAAAAATCGCAATTTTCAAAATGTGAACTGCTCTGCTTTTCAAACAGATAGTTATATCACACAAATACATGAATAAATATTATCTGCCATATCTCTGCTTTATATTGGCATCATCTTTTGATTGTCTTTTAATTTATTTTGGATGCTAGAAGGCTTTGAAGTCTAACAGCGATTTTCCAGATTTACAAGAAAATTTCCCAAACTAATTTTCTAGGGACCACTTCAGTTCTGAAGGGGATTATCAAGGCCTATATAGTAGAAATACCCCATAAATCACCCCATTTTCAAAACTGCACCTCTAAAATAATTCAAAACAGCATTTTGGAAGTTTGTTAACCCTTTAAGTATTTCACGAAAATTAAAACAATATGAAGGTGAAATTTTGACATTTCATTTTTTTTCTATAATACATTCATATAGCCCTAAAATTAACACATTTCTAAAGGGTTAAAGGAAAAAATGCATCTCACATTTCATTTTGTTATGCAATTTCTCCGGAGTACAGAAATACCCCACATGTGGGTGTAAACTGATTTTTGGGCACATGGCAGCGTACGGAAAGGAAAGAGCGACTCTGGGTGTTTGAAAAGCAGCTTTTGCTGGAATCATTTTCAGGCGTCATGTCTCATTTGCAGAGCCCCTAGAGTACTAATACAAAGGAAACCCCCCCAAAAAGGACCCCATTTTGGAAACTACACCCCTCACAGAATTCATCAAGGGGTATAGCGAGCATTTAGACCCCACAGACTTTTCACAGATTTTATTAACATTGGGATGTGTAAATGAAAAATTACTAAAATGTCACTTTATCCTCAAAGTTTTCATTTTCACAAGGGGTTAAAAGAGAAAAAGCCCCCCACAGATTGTTACACAATTTCTCCCGAACATGGCAATACCCCATATGTGGTTGGAATCTGCTGTGTGGGTACATGGTGGGGCTTGGAATGGAAAGAGCGCTATTTGGTTTTTGGAGAGCAAATTTTGCTGAAATAGTTTATAGGTGCCATGTCGCATTTGCAGGGCCCCTAGCGTACCAAAACACTGGAAACGCCCAAAAGTGACCCTATTTTGGAAACTTCATCCCTCAAAACATTTATCAGGGGTCTAATGAGCATTAGTATCCCAGACATGACTGCACAGCGGATGGTGGAGAGTGAATATATAAGCTGTGCAGAGTGAATTGGGAACACCAAATTCCCCACTATATCCCCAGTAGCTCCTAAGATTGGGGGGTCACTATGGGGGTCAGTTCTGGTATATTTTCCCTCGTAAGCTGTAAATAAGGGGTGCCCCCTGATATACGCTTATACACAGCTTATAAATTCCCTTCCTGCCACAGTCAGTTGTGTTCTAATGATTTGGGGATTTTGGGGGGATTTTTGTCTTCACATTGTACAAACTATTTTTTTTTATTTTTTTTTTCTGTTGACATGGCCATATAAGGGCTTGTTTTTTGCAGGATGAAATGTATTTTGAAATGAAAACATTTCTGGGTGCCTATAAACTATAGAACAAAATTTATTAACTCTTTCTTGGTGGATTAAAAACCTCCCCAGCAATTTTGGTATTGCTTTTTAACTTATTTTTTTTCCATCCAGCGTAGCGTATAAGTAACATGTGACCTTTATTCTGCGGGTCAATACGATTACAGCAATACCTCATTTATATTGTTTTTTTTTATGCGTTACTAGTTTTGCAGAACAAAAAGCTATTTGGGGAAAGAAATCAATTATTTTTGCATCGCCATCTTCTGAGATGTGTAGCATTTTTATTTTTTTCAGTTGGCAGAGTTGGTTGAGGGCTTATTTTTTGCGGGACGATCTGTGCTTTTTATCGGTACTGTTTTAGGGTACGTGTGACTTTTTGATCATTTTTTACAGCATTTTAATAAGGTGAGATGGCAAAAAAAAATTCTTTCCTTGATTAATTAATTAATTTATTTTTCATAGACTTGAATTTTTTTTAAAAAAACTTTTTTTTTTTTTTTACTTTTTATTGATGTCCCACTAGGGGACCTGAACCAGTGATCCACTGGATCGCTGATTCAGCATTATAGACATGCAATACATTTGTATTGCATTCTATAGAGGAAGTTACTCTATGCAGACGCTTAGAGGTAGCTGCAGGTAGCTTGGGGTCACTGGCCAGACCCCAGGCTGCAGATACTTCATATGGGCACCCCCTGATCTCACTGCAGGGAGGTGCCCAGGGGCCCCTTAACCCGGAGGAGCCCATTGGATACGGCGGACATGTTTGTTCGCCGTATCCAAAGGGTTAAACCTCTGATTGATGCGCAGCTTTGATCGGGGGTTAAGGAGCCGGATGTTAGCTGTGTGTTACAGCTACCTCCGGATCCTGATGCCGCCGGCATTTTTACTTTCGCTTTCAAACACATAAGATGCGGCTATCACTATTGAAAGCCGCATCTTAGGGGTTAAACAGCTGGAATCGGTGTTATCACCGTCCCCGCTGTTACAGCCGAGCTCCCATGGTGATCGCACGGGCTCTACTTCTGAGCCCGTGCAATCTCCATCACGTACATGGGCACGTGGGAATGATGGAACTAATCACATTCCCTGACGTGCATGTACGTAAAATAGCGCTAAGGGGTTATACAGCAGAAACTCGGCAACAATACACAATAAACCACCCCTTCCCCAAAGCTTGTAACTATGTACACATACCTAAATTTTTATAATATATCTATACTGTATCTACACATACATGCACATATTTATGTAAAGAGATATATATGGAGAAAAGCACTGCCACAACCAGGAAGTATGAGAAATAATAAAAATGGTCCAAACACACATAAATGTACTTAGTTATGCTTCTTCATTCATATAACAAGCATTTCCTGTCTTTAGTCAAATTTTCTTAGTCAAGGAAAAGCCTTTTAAAAATAAAATATAAACTTTCTTCCGTCTTATCGTTTTAAATAGAATATAAAGTTGAGTAGAAAAAGCAGATGTGATGTTGTTTATGTATCACAGTACTCATTGGATTTAATAAATTGTGCCTCTTAGTGTGACTGACAGGAGGTCAACTAGGACTCTGTGGCCCAGGAGGCCCACCGAAATCTGGAGCCGACCCTGAGGACATGTGTGGAAGCGGTGACAAAAACAGCCCCTCCTCTCTATATTCATGAAGAGTTAACAGACCCTCACTTTTCACTCACTGGGAACCTGTCTTGTTTCATGGTTATATAACTAAGGACAGAAGTTCCCTGGTAGCAGAGAGTGGACAGCAATTTATCTAGAAGAGAGATACTTGGTGGCAGGAACTTGAAAGAAATATTTCAGGCAGAAAATAACAACATTTGTAAACAAAGTGAATTACATTTTGTTGCAGAATCATACGCTGTATTAAATGAGACTAAATTGTCTGTAAAGTTAGTTACCATTTAACAGAAGATAGTATTTTTTAAACAACTTGGTACTTGGCATCACATTGAAATCAATGGTGCTGACAGATGGATCAGGATCTTAGCAGCAGAGGCATAACTTGAAAATGGCGCTGAATTTGGTGTGGAATCCGCGTCAGATTCAGCACTGAAAAAAAGCCTCCCATTGACTTCAATGCGTTCCTTTTCCGCTAGCAGAAAAAGCAACCCAAAATCCTCGCCAAAAAATTCAGTGTACATGGACCCTTAAAGCTCCTGGGCTCCAATACAAAATCTGTCATACATATGTTGGGCCACTTAGAACATTATAACTTGCACCCTGTTACTTAAAATAGTTATGCCAAGTTGACAACTTGTCAACTATTCACAGGACCTCCATTTCTGGTGATCAGTAGGGGCTATCATGAAGTCTGTTCCCAAAGATGTCCGACTTTTCAAGCGGACAACAAAACCCAACATGTAGGTTTTTGCTGTCCGCTTGAAAAGTCGGACATCTTTGGGAACGGACAGTTAAGGACAGACATGGACTGTAAAAGAACGCACCTGATCTACATTTAAATCAATACAAAATGTCACGGACAGTGGTGAACCTAGCTTTCCTGCTGTCTGAGGCGGACAATCAAAAGACGCCCCCCACCCACAACCACCACCACCTCGACTGAATACTGGGGGGGGGGAGTTCATCTTTTGATTGTCCGCCTCAGACAGCAGGGTAGGGGGTTGGGGTTGCTAGGGATAACATTACAGTAAATACAATGCAGTAATATGTTGGAGCAGTAATACTTACAGGAGGACGTCTTCCCACATTTCCCGTCACTTCCCTTTGAACCGCCATGTGGCTCCTCTTCCTTTGGGACATATATGCAGGCCTGGTTTTAGACAAAGTGGGGACCTAGGCAAAATTAAAAGTGGGGCCCCAAATATTTAAATTTTGTACCTACTACATAATAGTAGATAGATAAATAGATAGATAGATAGATAGATAGATAGGAGATAGATAGATAGATAGATAGATAGATAGATAGATAGATAGATAGGAGTTAGATAGATAGGACATAGATAGATAGATAGATAGATAGATAGATAGATAGATAGGAGATAGATAGATACATACATAGATAGATAGATAGAGAGATAGAGAGATAGATAGGAGATAAATAGATATTGATATGCTGCATATACTTACACATATACACATCTATTCACACACATACATTCATATACACACACACATCTACACACATACAAGACTCACACAGTATATAAAACACATGTACACAAACATACACATCTATACATATTTTACCCAAGAATATATACTCACATTTAGGCAGGGCCCCCATCAGGAATTTTGGGGCCTCATACAGCCTAAGTGTCTGCCCCCCCCCCCCCCCCGCCATTTTAAAACTACTTTATTTTGCGACATACCAATTCTGTATTACATTTCCCTTTATTTAGCAGCATTACAAGGCTTAATCAGATTCTATTTGCAGGTAAAATCTGCTACGTGTGACAGCGCCTATAGAGAGCCAACACCATCTATAAGAGCCCTCTTAATAAATCCTCAGGGCTTTTTCACATTGCGTTTTTGGCCTCCCTTGCCGGGATATGTTGGTAACCAGTCAGAATCAGCTGTCAACTTATCCCTGCACAAAGAACTGGCCATTAAAAAAAAGGGGGGCCTGCAGTTCTCCGTGCAGGGATAAGTGGGTAGCTGATTGTGACTGGTTACCAACGTATCCCGGCAAGGGAGGCCAAAAACACAATGTGAACACTCCTTTAAAGTGAAAGTCCCACCCCAAACAGGCTGCTATGCTAGTAGCATAGCAGCCTACATCATTATTAATACAAAGCACACATACCTTTGGAGGTATTGTGTGCTTTGTAGTTCTCCAGCTAAAAACTTATATATTATTGCCCCAGTTCCCTCTCTGCAGTGCCGCACACCCGATGCCCCAACAATCCCCCTTCCCCCCCCCCCCCCCCGTCCACCTTCTAACATCTTTCCACTGCCCCCTGTACCCATACCTCCCAACTTTTGAAGAACCGAAAGAGGGACAAAATGTGCGGCGCGCTCTGCGCGCTGCTGCAAATTTAGCCCCACCCTTTTTTATGTTGACTCCGCCCATTCTCATTAATTTTTCATGTGCCTGCACACAGTATAATCCCCCTACAGTCACCCGTAAATTATATGTCCCCTCTCTATCTCTCCCCCAGTTTCATATACACCCTTCATCTGCCCCCAGTTTCATGTCCCCTTCATCTCTGCCCCCAGATTCATGTCCCCCCATCTCTGCCCCCAGATTCATGTCCCCCCTCCATCTCTGCCCCCAGATTCATGTCCCCTCCATCTCTGCCCCCAGATTCATGTCCCCCATCTCTGCCCCAGATTCATGTCTCCACATCTCTGCCCCCAGTGTCATGCCGTCCTCTCCATCTCTGCCCCCAGTGTCATGCCGTCCTCTCCATCTCTGCCCCCAGTGTCATGCCGTCCTCTCCATCTCTGCCCCCCGTATCATGCCGTCCCCTCCTTCATCTGCCCCGTGTCATGCCGTCCTCTCCATCTCTGCCCCCAGTGTCATGCCGTCCTCTCCATCTCTGCCCCCAGTGTCATGCCGTCCTCTCCATCTCTGCCCCCAGACAGTGTCATGCCGTCCTCTCCATCTCTGCCCCCAGTGTCATGCCATCCTCTCCATCTCTGCCCCCAGTGTCATGCCATCCTCTCCATCTCTGCCCCCAGTGTCATGCCGTCCTCTGCATCTCTGCCCCCAGTGTCGTGCTGTCCTCTCCTTCACCGCATATGTGTCAGCGAGAGAGGAGCACAGCGGCGAAGCGAGGAGCGGCGAAGCGAGGAGCTGTACTGTGAGAGGGGGCGTTGCTTACCGTCCAGTGATAACGCTAAGCGGTGAGGAACGCCCCCCCAGTACTCATCTATAGACGAGTACAGTCAGGAGGGGGTGTTCCTCATCGCTCTCACAGTACAGCACAATAGTCTCACAGTCAGTCAGGAACGCCCTTCTGACGGTGAAGAGCTACAGTACCGGCATTGATAGCTCTTCACCAGGGGCTCAAAACGTGAAAACCGATAGTGTGCTGAATTCAGCGCACTGTCGGCTTTCTAACGGTATATAAAACCACATGAGCCCCATGTGGTGAAAGGTCCTTTTTAAGGAGGTGGCCTAAGATTAGGGGAAAAAAAATCACCTTTTTCTCCCAAGAAACAGCTCCGCTCTGTGTCTAGTATTCCAACTCAACCCAAAAAAATTCAGCTTAGATATGTGGTGCCGTTTCTGGTAATCCCCTAAATTATGTAGGACCAGAGAAGCATCTGTATTTGAAGGAGGAATACACAGCCTATAAAACGCTCAAAAATAAATATTAAGGTAGAAGACTTTAAAGTAGCGTGCCAAAAGAAAGAAGTGCTTCTAATTTTGCCTGAACACTAAAATGTGAAGATTTTCCCTCGAGTATTCTGACTGCATACAGTACAATACATGCTGTAACCAGTATAGATCCACACCGCACTCAGACTAACCAGAATATCAGAAGTTCCTTGATATAAAACCATAGTCATCATAAAATGTATGTACTGCATTGTGCTAGTTATTTTACAATGAATATTATAGGTCAGACAGAGTAAATGTAACATATATTCTGATTTACCTGCAGTGTGGAGTGTTCTGTCTCCTTCCTAAATGAAAGAATACTCTGGAGTACAAACAGTGAAACTCTCCGAATAGGCGTGGTGACATCTGATAAAGGTACATACCTCAAATTACAGGACGTCAATAGTATACACCTGTATGCAGTAATGGTGAAGGCCACTAGAGGGTCAGAAGAGACAGATACTTAAAGGAAACCTGTCACCAGAATTACACCACAAAATCCACAGCAGTGTCAAATAGGGAAAGAAATATATATATATTTTTTTTAATTTTACCTGTTATGTTGAACATTGGCCATTTACCTAAAAAAAAAAAAAAAAAAAAAAAAAAAAAACGGCCTCTGAACTCTATATGCAAATTAGCTAAAAAGAGTCACACTAGACTGAGAAGAGTCCGACTGAGAGCCTGGGGGATGACTTCTATCTCCCCCATAGGCCCATTGTTTTATAAACAAGAGTCTCTACTTTGAGACTGAAATGCCCCAAGAGTGTATAACGTAATGGGGCACATGGTGACGCTGCCCCCTGGGACGTTTTTACTTATGAGAATTTGATTAGTTTTAATCTGATATTATTTAATTAGTTGGTTTATTCTGTTTTTATTTGTTCCCCCCATTTCTGAGGTATTCTTTCAATGGTGCTTCCCAGAAGGGTGAAGCAGAGGTCAGTTGTGCACGGGCACAGGGCCGCCATCAGGAATTTTGGGGCCCCATACAGCCTAAGTGTCTGGGCCCCCCCCCCCTCCTCCCCCCTCTCCTGCCATTTTTGCTTTGCGCGCCGCAGCAAATTTAGCCCCGCCCACTTTTGTGTTGACTCCGCCCACTCGTTAATTTTTCATGTGCCCGCACACAGTATAATCCTCCTACAGTCACCCGTAAATTATATGTCCCCCCTCTATCTCTCCCCCAGTTTCATATACACCCTTCATCTGCCCCCAGTTTCATGTCCCCCTTCCATCTCTGCCCCGAGATTCATGTCCCCACATCTCTGCCCCCAGTTTCATGTCCCCTCCATCTCTGTCCCCAGATTCATGTCCCCCCAGATTCATGTCCCCCCTCCATCTCTGCCCCCAGATTCATGTCCCCTCCATCTCTGCCCCCAGATTCATGTCCCCCCAGATTCATGTCCCCCCTCCATCTCTGCCCCCAGATTCATGTCCCCCCTCCATCTCTGCCCCCAGATTCATGTCCCCTCCATCTCTGCCCCCAGATTCATGTCCCCCCAGATTCATGTCCCCCCTCCATCTCTGCCCCCAGATTCATGTCCCTCCATCTCTGCCCCCAGATTCATGTCCTCTCCATCTCTGCCCCCAGATTCATGTCCCCACAGTGTCATGCCGTCCCCTCCTTCATCTACCCCAGTGTCATTCCGTCCTCTCTTTCATCTGCCCCCAGATTCATGTCCCCACAGTGTCATGCCGTCCTCTCTTTCATCTGCCCCCAGATTCACGTTCCACCTCCACATTAAACTTACCTTCTCCTCCGCTCCCTCGCCGCTCTCTGCGCGTCTCTCTCGCTGACACATGCGGCTGAAGGAAGGAGCTGACACGGGTCAGCTCCACGCTTCGCCGCTGGGTGTCTCTCTCGCTGACACATATGCGGCTGAAGCGAGGAGCTGACCTGTGTCAGCTCCTCGCTTCGCCGCTGCCGCCTCTCTCGCTGACGCTGACATGTATGCGGCTGAAGCGAGGAGCTGACCTGTGTTAGCTCCTCACGTCGCCGCTGCCGCCTCTCTCGCTGACACATATGCGGCTGAGCCGGGTTCCGGCTCAGCCTCATATGTGTCACCGAGAGAGGCGGCAGCTGCGAAGTGAGGAGCTGACACAGGTCAGCTCCTCGCTTCAGCCGCATGTGTGTCAGCGAGACAGGCGGCAGCGGCGAAGTGAGGAGCTGACCTGTGTCAGCTCCTCGCTTCAGCCGCGTTATGTGCTCAACTCAGATCTGCGTCCTCTGGACGCAGATCTGAGTTGAAACAGGACATATAATGACTGCTGCCGGCGCCAGGGGGCCCGGGCCCCCCCATTTTAAAATTTGGCCGGGCCCCTGACGCCAGTAGCAGTAGTACTGGCCTATCGGCGGCCCTGCACGGGCATGAGCAGGTTAAAAGAATTTTCTAGTACTTCTGCCCAGTAACGGAGCTCTGGCATAGTAACGAATCCAGTCAGCTGATTGGACAGCTGTACTTCAGGCGGGTAAATCCAATCTATTTAAATCCGGCTCGGCTGAGAGGAGCTGTCACTTACCTGTTGGAATCAGAATGCTGGAGGAAAACTGCGCCCGCCCTAGAGACTGTCGTGATTGCTTATTAGTGGGGGTTTTAGTCGGGCGGACTACGTGCTGAATTATTTAACTATTTATTGGTGATTTTATTGATTATTTTTAATTATTTATGGTTGAATATTTAATTGTTTCAAAGGTTTATGAATTTAATTATTTATCTGGTAACCCCAATAATGAACATCACTGCCTATATACTCCACTTTCAAAGTTGTCTGTGTCTTTATTTATTCTTTAAGTGTTAATAAGTTTATTATGGGTTTGTTATGATTCTAGTTGGTTTATATGTCCTTGTGGGTCATGTGTCACCATGCACCAGGTGCATTTATATCGGAAGTGGAGATAGTCAGTTAAAGGGATTGTCCTGGGAACCCCTAGGTACAGTGCCTATGAATGCCAAAGGAAGTAAGTGTACAGACTTGCTCTGGAGAACCCCTTTAAAAGGTGGACCGTGTACAGACTCGCTCTGGAGAACCCCTTTAAAGATGGACCTTTCACCTCTACCAACTCCAGTTCTTAGTATCTGTTCATAGGCACCGCTCCACTGATTCCAGTGCAGTTGGAATTTTTTTTTTCTCTAGCCCCCACCATTCCCAAGCCGTTCCCGTGTCATACAGGAGCAGAAAAGGGGGTGTGATTCACAGCTACACTCAGAGGATGTGGATGAAATCTGCTGTTCAGCATATGGCAGGGTGCAGAAGGGAAGCACCATTATGCTTCTTTTAATGGAACCATTTTCAAGCGCCATGATGCATTTGTAGTGTCACTAAGGTGCCAGTGCAATGTAAAGCAGAGACAACATCAGCACTGCTTCACTTTATCTTCTTGGTCTTGCAGTTTTAATTGCAGGTCCATGGAAAAATTGTGAGATGAGACTTGTGTAGCTCCATCCCCTTGGTATCCAACTACCGCCTTGAGAGCAGCCATGTCATGATATCTTCAGTATCATGCCATGACATAACATGGCAACAGGAGAAGCCAAGAGCAGCCTGGCATCCAAGGGATCCACTATATGAGTATCAGAATATATCCCCAGGGGAGATAGTGGTCACATACCAGAGAGTGCAGCCTCTTGCCCCTGTGGGGAGTTAATGAAGGTGTCGCTGTGAGGTCAGGGGTGAGACACCATTTTTTGTTGTCATTGTCAACTTTTTCTGTCAGAAAAGTAAAAAAAATGTGACAGAAGATGCAGCTGTAGCTAGGTGGAGCGTGTGAATGTTGCGTTGGGTTTCATTTTTACGACATTCATTGTATGGTTAAAACGACAAAAAAATAAAAAAAATAAAAATTAATGAATTTATTTTTTTACTTAAAAAAAAACAAACTCAAAGCTTTGACTTTTTTTTTTTTTTTTTAATTTTTGGAGTCAACATATTCTTACACCCATAACTTTTTATATACATATATATTTCTAGATTCTAGACGACATAAGGCTTTTTTTTTTCACCATTTTGAGGTATGTCTCATGTTTTGATCGGTTTTTAGTTACCATACATTTATCACAGGCCAAACAGCAAAAATACGGCTCTTCTGATTTTATTTATTTTTCTTCTCTCCACTGCAGCATTCACTAATCACTCTTCCTATACATTGACTTATCTCTTAATGCCACACATGGTTATATTATTAATGAATTCTTTCTATACTTTGCATTAAATCCCTGAACTGCTGGTGACATTTAAATAAAATCCCTTTCAATTTTTAACTGTCTATGCTTTTCCCCACTCCCGGGGCTGGGAGATCACACACAGCTAATACACTGCTTAAAGGGGCTCTATCAGCAAAATTATGCCGTATGGGCTACTCAGGCACTGCACTGGTGGACGTTATCTTGCTGGCACGCCTTCCTCTGTGTCTTCTTCCAGCGACGTCCTCCTGGGCTCACTCTTCCCCACCTCCATCTTCTTTTATTCCAGAATAAAGAAGTTCGCAAGCGTACTGCTCATGCGCAGTACGCTCACGTAGTTCTAAGGGAAACTTAGAACTACGACAAAAATGGCGCTGGAGTGTGCGCAGTACGCTCGCAAACTTCTTCATTCCAGAAGAAAAGTTGATGAAAGCGGGGTAGAAGAGCCCAGGAGGACGTCGCTGGAAGAAGACAGAGGAAGGCGTGCCATCAAGATGATGTCCACCAGTGCCCGAACCACCCACCGTGCACAGGTAAGTAGGATTTTAATAATCGTTTTTAGGGTATTATTTAACAGGAGCAGCTTTTAAAATAGGATTAGTGGTGCCTGAATAGCCTTTTTAAAGGCTATTCAAGCATATGCAGGGCTCATACAGCATAATTTTAAAGGGGTTGTGCCTTCACAGACACTTATCCCATTCTGTGGATATGGGACAAATGTCTGATCACTTGGGGCCTGACCCCTGGGCAAACAACATCCCCCCCCCCCCCCTCACACACACACCCTTCCCCCAGACGACCTAGAGTCCTCCTGAAGCCTCTTAATGATTGGAGCACCAGTGTGCTTGTATGACCAGTACTCCATTTACTGCTATGGGCTGCCGGTATTGTAACTGCCAGCAGCCCCATAAAAGTGAATGGAGCACTGGTCAAGTGAGTGCACTAATTGCTCCATTCATAAGGAGGCTCTAGGGGGACATTCTTGCTAGACTTTCTTACTAATCACTAGGGGACATAGCGATCATGCCTCCAGTGATCAGACATTTATTTCCTGTTCTGTGGATAGGAAGGGGGAAATGGGTCTCCATAACGGCACAACCACTTTCAGGGATGGTCTCCAAAGAAGCTCTGGCTGCACTATTGTTACCCAACTGCTGAACTGCCGGGAGTCAGGTAACGAATGGGTGAGTAGGCTTCAAAAGCAGGAGACTTGACATTTCTACATTTAACTTTCCATTAGAGGAAAAATACCCATGAAACTACTGTATGGTAAAAAGAGAAAAGGTTGTCTGGGTTCCAGTAAAGGCTTTAGGGTCTTGTCATCTTGTATTAATTGTGTGTTTTACCAGAAAACCCTGAAGATAAAAGCCTAGACATCGGTCTGTGATTTGAATCTCAAGTGCAATTTGGTTAAGACAACAGAGATGGAATTTTCTTTAGCAATTTAAGATCGCTTCTGGTCTCCATTTTGAGAATAAAATATAAGTGTATTTCAATTTATGAAGAGTAGTACACTATTTCTTATCTGTTTATGTTGTCCTCCATCTCAAGGTTGCATTGCTATGATGACTGTGCATCTTGCAGAAATAACTAAGAATTATAAGGAATATTACTAATGTTGCTAAATAATACTCTAATACATAGTTAACACTTACTATTTAATACCAGCTGAGGTTAGATTGCTTTAAACACTTTAACCCTTTCCCTGCCATGGACCTAAGTAGATTTGTCCTTACAGGGGGGCACTTCAAGTAGCCAAGGACCTATGTGATATATGGCCTTGCTACCAATGCCAATATTCAGAAGGTTTTTAAAGACTTAAAAAAAAAACAAAAAAAAAACCCTAATCTTTAAACTAATAAAGGATTACAATTCTAGAAGCTATAGATTTGGAGATATAAGCTTAACTACAAAGTTGGGAAATGAGATCTCACTTTAAGAAACGATATCTCTGGATCGATAGCAGATAGCATCAAGAGATGAGAATCTCAGTGTCACACCTTATGTCATTCTGAGTCTTATATCACATTCCCTTTTCCTGCTCCTGCTTGAGAACACACACTTGTCACTAAAGTGTTTAGTTTGATCCTGCATTTATATTCGTTTTCCATTTACTGCTTACCAACATACATGTAGTATGTTAGCAAGTAGTAGTGAATTGAAAGATAGCAAAATAATTGCAGGATCACATTGTACAAGGTTTTACGTAAGTGTTCTGTGTAAGACCATAGTGATACAGTTTGCACGGTTGCTCTAAACACAATCGGTTAAGAAATTGAGCAAATTTTTCAATAGTCTTGAGTGAACAAATCATTTTAAGACCTGTATGTGAGGTGGACCTTCACTTTACATAGACACATTTTAATATTGAAACAAATGACAAGGAAAATGGTAGTCCTGAAGGTTTCATCAGATTTAAAATTTATTTTAAATACTACATATTTCTATGTGGGATTCTCCACCGCCCCACCACATGATGATCTGTCACAGATATAAAAGATGAGTCAGAGCACTATCTGTTGTGATCATGAAAGGCTGTGCCAAGACAAGCGGGGTGTAAAAAATACAGCTGGAAACCCAAAGGCCTCTTCTGAATGTCAAACAATCACATGGATTACGATTGTGAGAAGAGGAACACAGTGTCTGCTGAAGGCAGCCATGACAACCTCCTCCCGATTGGAAGTCATGCACATGGGCCAGTGAAGGCAGCAATATAACCTTCCTGCCTACCTGAGAGCTCCATAATGTGTCCTATGTTCTTTTTGGGATAAGGACTCCCAGCATCTGGATTGGACAATGCCTTACTACAAACATGTTTTCAGCATACGGTTACGTACCTGGTTTAGTTCATTTGATGCAATGTGCTCAGTTGTGCTATAACCTATACTAACCAATTATCCTTCACTTTCTAACCTGAAAAAGTGACAGCTATAATCTGGTTATCACTCATGAGTTACAGCGAACCTGCACATATTGCACCATGTCATTTCTAACATGAGCTACACAATACAAAACATTCACTTTCTAGTCGCTTACATTCTACCACTGAAGACACATAACCAATACCCTGAGACCATTTCCACTACTAGCAGCTTTATCATAATGGTTTATGTTGCTGGAAGACATTCTGTGAGAACACAATCATATGGGACATAAAGCGGACATTGGACATGGCCAACAATAGCCGCACTGCCAATATTGTGACCTAGACACTGTACTAACATGGAGTACTGTAGAAAATAGGGAGGGAAGGCTATTATCAGTGGCTGTAGGGTATCCTTGGTATACAGGAATTTGGAAAATCTGTGGATCAAGTAATATAGCTATAGTAGGGGACCGCAGATGCTTTTGCCTAATCGGTTTGGAAGTGGAGCTACAAAAAGATCAATTAATGCCTGGTAGAGTCAGCTCAACCAAGAGATTTTGGTGGCTTCTAGCCCTGATCTACTGCTGCAACAAGGACCTTGTCGCAAGTGTAATGTAATCTTCAGAAAAGGAAATGGACAGATTGAGAGGAGCCAATGGCTTCCTCTACAGGTTATTGTCAGAGCTGGGAAAAGCTGCAGTCATAGCAACCTGATAGAGCTAGCACAAGTCTACAGATCTAGGAAAATAACAATGATCCTCTTGTAATGCTTTGTTCTCATCTTGGAAATGACCCATAACTTCCTTCTTCATTTTAAACATTTAGTTCCTTTCTTCAATGAGTGAGTTGGTGGGGCTGCTTAGGTCACTTGGACTACTTGGGTTGGTAGGGGTGCTGGCGTTGCTGGCATTACTGGAGTTGCCAGCATCCATTGAGCCTTTTTTGGAGCGTTTGCGCCACTCAGGAACCTGTGACGAATTTGGCATGGATGGTGGCTTGATGTTCTGACGATCTTTCTCTGCTTCTTCTTCCTCATCATATCTCTCATCATCTTCTGTTTCACTGTGATGTGGACTGGAGTGACGGGACAGGGAAGGAGAAGGCGGCACTGAAGCTGGACGTGGATAGCGGAAACCTGCGGCCTGAAGATAAACAAATCTAGTTTGGTACCTGAGGCATGAAATGTCGCTTCTCTATACTATGGCAAAGGTATCAGCACTAGTTCAAGAAACTTCTTCATTTTACAAATTTTGGAAAATGTAGCAGTTTCCTAGTAGGACACTCTTTAGTCCTCCATTTGACAAATGAGGGTCTATAGATAGGTTTGACAAAATCAGCAACAGAATTCTTGTCGCATCACATGCAGTGTGAATTCCCTTTACAGAGAAAGCACCACATTTGTCAGAGTAATACGTAAGTTATACATAAGAGTTGTACTTACTGCAGTTGGTTCATGAGGCTCGTATGTAAAGTTGTCTGGGAACGCCTTTGCCAAGGCCATGTGCCGAGCATACATGTAATACTGGTATGTGTAAGTAAACAAAAAAAAACAAAACTGATTAACTGAATCCAAGTTGCTATTTATATAGATTCATCGCTATAGCATTAAAACGATAAACCAAACTTTCTTTTCTTTCGGTCCCGAAATCCAGTGTACTTTTTCCACAACTTTTAATATAAAGGATAGGTTCAATCTTTCATAGGATTTCCCATAAATAAATATTTTAAACTTAGAATGTAGAGTTAATACCCAAGGGCTTTCAGATTTTTAAAGAGTTACACAGCCCCTACCCTTCAGGGAGTTTTGATCACCAGACTCCACTTGTGTAATTTCTGTACTAGATGTTCGGCCATACAATGTGAAATGAGATGTAACAGATAAGGTAGTATTAGGTCTCACTTTCAGTTGTGTTATTCTGCTCTTACCCTGCCCAGATATTTCCAGTCCAATAAATCAGAGAGGCGCTCGGTACGGTTCCTCTGAATGATGCGCTGGCGCCGGGTTTGCTGACAGAAGTTGTACAAGAAAGAGGTGAGCTGAGTGCAAGAGTCATCCACTGAACGGAAGCGTCGATCTAATATGTAAATACCTGCAGGAACACATAAACTCCTTATATAGTGACAGAACAAGAGGTAATACCCACTACAAAGAGGACACATTACAACATACAGCTCCTTACCATAAGCAGAGGGGTCAGCAATATGTTCCTCCATGAAGCATCCAAACCCTGACAAGTTGGTGGAAATGCTGGGAATCCCCATAACTGTACACTCAGCTGAAGCAAGAGAGTGATAAAAGTCATATCATAGTATGATTTGTCAAAAATATGTAGAAAAGCAAAAAATCCCTTTAAGCTATTGTTACTTAGAAAACCAAGAATCTACTAAATAAGGTATTAAAATGGCATCTCATAGAGCTGATCTGTGAAGTGGCTATAACCAGAGTGCATGGGCTTACAAAAACAAAGAAAAAAAAAACACTCATCCAAGAAGCTTCTCTGTAAGGACTAGACACATATATACATTTCAGTACGCAGGTTTAGTTTATACATATAATCTACATGAATACTGTTGGAGTTTAGCACAGGATATCAGCAATATGCTCTACTCTCAAGCCAGCTAATCCAAAAGGCAATTTGGAAACGGACAGCCATATCTTACCGGGTGTGTAGCCCCAAGGCTCATAGTAAGAAGGGAAGACGCCCAAGTGGCAACCACGTACAAACTCCTCATAATCCACTGGCAAAAGTGGGCTTGTAGAGGAAAGAAACTCTGGATGGAAAATGACCTGTGTGAGAGAAGGAAATGGAAAAACATAGAGCAACAGAGATAAAGGTAGAATCAGTAGAAAATGCGTTAATAATAAGGCAGAATAAAGCAAAAGAAAGTAAAGTGAAGCTGGGTCATACTAGTGTAACCTGGTTAGCAGTGCAGCTAAGGTGCCCATAAATAGTATAGACCAGTGATGGCGAACCTTTTAGAGACCGAGTGCCCAAACTGCAACCCAAAACCCACAAAATTTTCGCGGAGTGCCAACACGACAATATAGACTTAATACTATGCGGATCCACAATTGCGGACAGTTACTGACCAAAAATTACAGTCATGTGGGGCTTTACAGAGCTTTCAATAATACAAACAACGTTGTACTGAAATGTAAAGGTCTCGGCATTTGGTACTTTGAACAATTAATTTTCACTATTTACATCGCACAGGATCTGTTTTATAGTTACCGTGTAATATTCTTACATCCTGTACTAATATCACGTCTGCTATAAAACAGATACTGTGTGATATAAATAGTGAGGGGACCCCAGACAGTATTATATGCTCTGCAGTGGGCCCACCACACAATATTATATTCTCCACAGTACCACAGTAGCCCCCCAGTGTTATATGCTCCGCAGTAGGTGTCCCCCCCCCACAGGATTATATGCTCCACAGTGGCATCCACACACAGTATTGTGTGCTTATAAATAGGCCCCCCCCCAGTATTATATGCTCTTTAGTACACCCCCCAGTATAAGCCACCCCAGTATTATACACTCCCCCCAGTATTATAAGCCCCCTCAGTATTATACACTCCCCCCAGTATTATACACCCCACCCAGTATTATAAGCCCCCCCAGTATTATACACTCCCCCCCAGTATCATACACCCCACCAAGTATTATAAGCGCTCCCCCCAACATCATATACACAGTGAGCCACTCTCATACTCACCCCTGAAGAGCCGCCGGCATCCACCTTCTTGTCACTGGCGGCGCTGATGACGTCATCGCGCCCGCGTCGGGGCAGAGGTCAAACTCTGCAGCCAGTGTAGGCCGCGGTCGCGCGATCCGCGGCCTACCCTGACAGCTTTCAGCTGTATGTGCATTTGCACATACAGCTGAAGGCAGTGATCGCTCATCAACGGGGAATCCTGTACCGGATTCCCTGTTGGTGAGCGATCCGGGCGACCGCACGCGTGCCAGCATGGAGGGCTCTGCGTGCCCTCTCTGGCACGCGTGCCATAGGTTCGCCATCACTGGTATAGACCAATCAACATGCACCAAACCTCAATTTCAGAGGGAACAGCTGACCATCTAAAGTGTATGATATGATATATATATATATATTATGAATGAGGAAGCTGCATAATCTTTGTTTTCATGTGCTCAGTCAAGGGTTGCTCTCGCAGCTATTTATTACACACAGACCCAACCCTCTCCCAATAAGAATACACGCACGCTCAGCCAAGTTGGGTCTGAATTTGTATGGGAAGTGGGATTTTCAGGTACCATAGCTGTAAGCTAAACTATGGAAAGTGTAAAGGAACCTTCACAGTGCACTGTAGCAAAGTCTGCAGCAACAGCTCCACCTTCCTGTACAACAAGCAAACTACACAAGCACATGTACAAGCTTTAGAAACTACTGTATCCGCGAAACCAAAAATAGCCATTTTATGATAAAGATCTTTTTAACACTATTTAGTATTTCTCACAAACTTTAATGGTAAGATGCAATGATTTAGAGTTGGGTTCCCATTTAAGGACTTTGCACCAGTGTACACAAAAGATAAGGGTTAATATATTTTAGTTACAGAAAACAGAGGGCAAACAATTCAGGTCTCAAAGGGACCCTCAAAAGTATTATGAGGAGGTTACAGTATGAAGCCTGTCCTATCCTGCCTATTTGTTAGACTCACACAGTGCTCAATCCTGGATCCACCATTTTGTATTACACTTAGTCCTTCTTAGATGAATATCTAAAGGATCGCTACTTATAGATACACTATTGACAATTAAGAGTAGACATAATAGAAAAATGAAGACAAAGAAGGACCTATGTGCAGCAGCTTATACATGTTACAATGCAGGCAGCACTTTAACCACCAACTAAACTCAAGTATGTTGAGACAATGCGCCTTTGCCATAGCACTAAGATTCTTTTGCACTCTATGCATTCATTACATTATATGAGTATGGCTTTGCCAGTTCTATTCAATGGGTTGAGATCTAGTCCCAGGGATTGGATAGGTCATCAATAGCAGTCTCAGTAAAAGCCCTTTAACACTACATGGCAATTCACATGGTTCATATAGCAAAATACAACCATGAAAAATGTGTGCATGTCATTGTAATAAGTGCTTTATTGGAGAAAATAGAAATAATGGAGACACAATTACAGTCCATGACGCTAAGCACAGACCTAAAAGAAAGCAGCACGTAAGACACCAAACCTGCCTCACCTTCACACGGTCAGCACTACTGTTGAACAGTCCAATCCTTCTGATAGTATTCAAAATGGCATCTGTGGAGTCATCCAGCATATTGTGGGTGCAGACTGGGGGGAATGAATGTCTCTGTAGGAGAAGAGCTTTCATTTTATTACATGGTTAATTCAGTCAGTGCAAATTTAAATAGTCTGCTCCTCACGACATGAAAATGAATGGTCATCTAAAGAGGTAGTCTTAAAAATACAACCCCTTTCTATACTAAAGCTGACCCACTGGTCATCTGATCCCTACAGTCCAGCTTCAGAAAGCCTAAGTGCTCAGATACAGTATTACATATTGGTCATTCTAACCAAAGGAGTCGTGTAAACTAAAGCATGGATGGACTGGGTGTGTTATAATGAGAGCTAATAAGAGCTTTCTTCTCCATACAGTCAGGGCTTGTTCACATCTGCGCCCGATCTCCGTTCATGCAGGTTTCCGTTTCCTGCACAAAACTGAGCAGGAGACGGAAACCTGCAGGACTTTCATACCCATTCATTTGAATGGGTTTGAAAGATGTCCAGCCATGAGCGCCGGTAAGCGTTTTATGCTCTACGCCGCTAAACCGTTTTTTTTTTTCTTTTTTTAAAATCGGACAGAGTCGGACATGCTATACTCTGTGTCCGATTTTAAAAACCGGTTTCGCGGCGAAGAGCATAAAACGCTCACCAGCGCTCAGAGGCCGAACCCGGTCTGACAGCTTTCCGTCTTCTGCATACAGAAGACGTATGCATACTTGTGCATACAGAAGACGGAAAGCTGAGAATGGACTCCGGGCGCTAGTGTGAACCTAGCGTCAGAAGTACACTCCTATTTTTTCTTATAAAGGAATGTAATACCTACAAAGTAGCATTTTCTGGCTGACAAAAATGATGTGTTTGGCCTACAAATGAGCAATATTTCAGCAACAAATGTTCTTAGGAGCATTATTTGATCACTGGGCTATCTAAAAAAGACCTATGAAAAATTCCCTTTAAGCTGTCATACCTGCGTAGCAAATATAGCTCTCTTCATCATGGTAAAATCTTCTTTATCAAGCATCTTATTCATGTCAGGTAGATTCCCTCTGTGAAAGAAAAAGGCCAAATGACTTTACCAACAGTATCTTTCCCCTGTAGTTTTCACAGCAGTTTTATGCCAAGAACATATCTGACAAGACTTCAGTAGGATCATTGCTTACACTAGTAATGACTCATATAGTTTCTTCCCAAACTTTTCTTTTACTGCATTAGCGGTATCCCTGTGAAAAGACAATAAAATCAATGTGGCTAAACTGGAGTGGACACAATTACTTCATAATGATCTCAT
The DNA here is from genome assembly GCF_031893055.1 of Leptodactylus fuscus. Lineage (NCBI taxonomy): Eukaryota > Metazoa > Chordata > Amphibia > Anura > Leptodactylidae > Leptodactylus > Leptodactylus fuscus. Next base: position 72,263,419 of record NC_134270.1, read on the forward strand.
CTTCTAAAGCCCCTTGCAGATGACCGCATGAAAGGTCAGCGAGTTATCCGGGTTTTTCCATAATAGCACACTGACCCATTCATTTCTATGGGCTCATACACAGGACCATGAAATACACGGTCCCGTGTGCAGGCCTCAAAATATAGAACAGGTCCAATTCCGGTCTGAGTTTGTGGTCTTGTTTCTGCAGCTCTTATTCATAGAATGAAAGGGGTCACGGAAGCACGGCTGGTGCACAGGCAGCATATGGATGACATCCATGTGTCGACTGTGCCGTTCATTCACTGCTAGTGGTTAGCAATCGTGTGCAACCCAGCTAAGAAGGTAAAGGTGTGGTAAATAAAATGACCAGTCTAAGGACCACAAGAATGTTGTTAAAGGGGTGTGGACTTTTTTTTTCAATTATTTAATTGTACTGCTAAGGGGTCTGTGGCCTTTTCACGGACTGCACATGACTGCTGTGAATTGCTGTTTGTGAAGAGCAGACCACTAAGGCCTATGATGTAGCCAGACAGCCAGGGGACCTGTAAACAGAACACTGGAAATGAAGGCCATGGGAGAGGTAAGCCAATTTCTTATGTTTATCCTGTTAGTAGCCCCATTCATTAAACAATTGAAAAAAAAAAAACCAAAAAAAAAAAACACAACTTCAATTTCTATTCAAAGTTCAGCATCAGCTGCTGTGCTCTCCTTTTTCACCAACAATCACTGTCTGGCAACCTATAGATACAATACAACTGCAATCCGGTCACAGTCAGCGTTTCTACTGTGAGCTATAACCGCTCCTATAATTAAAGTATAGTACAATATTTCATTATTTTACTTTTAAAAAAACATACAGAATTTCAGTAAATACAGAAGGGATCAGTAAACCCCTTTAATTTCCTCCTTCCTGGTTTAACTTTTCCATCAAATAAAAATCTCAAGATTTCAACATTAAACAAGGAGAGAATCCTGCACACTAAACCATTGTCTTTGAGTTCTACTTCTAAACATTTTTAGTTATTCCCTATACACAGGATAGAGACAACTTTCTACTTGGTGGGGTCCTGACTGATTTCACCCCTATAGGTCAGAAGAACAGGGGACTTGTGTACCCAGAATAGAATAGGTTGCATATGTGCATGTTGCCCAATTCATCTCTATGCATACACGTTCACTGTTCTCGTGACAGTATCCCAGTAATCCATTGCTGCTCATCAGTACCTCTATATACTGTGGCTGAAGGGTAACTTGTTAATAGAGATTATTATTAAGCATTTACCATAGTTGTTTCCTTACTGCTTGACCCTTTAGCGTTTCCACATTAAAATTATTGGTCCGTGCAGGCATAATGAAGAAGGCGACGACTGTGAGGTCACTATGATTCAACTGGAGGAAACAGAACGTTAGTAATGGATGTCCAGTGAGGATTGTACACAATACAGATAACAACCCTTCTGTATCCTCACCCTAAGAAGATAATTGAGTCTGGCTAAGGCCTCCAGAAAAATGTCAGCACCTTTGTTAGAGAACTCATAGCGACCGGCGATGAAGAAAAACAGCGTCTTGTCTAAATTGAAGTCCAGGTGTCTGAAAGGGCAAAAATAGAAGGTTAAATAATAAAGCAAATCAATGAAAGTGTTACTCAATGGCATTTCGCTGGCTGGAAATTTTCTATTACAGAACCATATATACAATACCAATATGCAATGTATTCCAGCCTCCGCTTGTGCCCTGAACAAAGGAACTACAATCACATTTCAGTTTCAGGTGAATGTTCACAGATTTGCTTGAATGAGAGTGATAAACGGGCAATATGCCTGTAAGGAACCATAAGAGGGTCCAAGTGGAAAAAAGGGGAAGCAGGAAAGAATTTAAGATAGTTAGATTAGTATAATCGGGAACAGGGTTTGCTATGTCCAACATGGAATTGGTTACATGGTTGCTGATGTCAGGTGGTCTGAGTCGGAAGTAAAGTTAGTATAGTATGGTATAGTGTTTGTTAAATGGGCAAAATGAAGTTGGTTACTTAACATTCCTGTTAGTGCTGGGATCTTTGAGGTCAAGGTAAGGGAACAATACGGGGTGGTACTTCAGATGGTAGGTATCAAGGTAACTGGATTAGGATACTAGAAATGGAGTATTGCTAAGTCTTTTAAGATATGGCAGGAAAGGGACAGTAGATTAATTCTATGTTATGGCTACATCACAGGGTAAAGTCACCCACTATCCCAGCCCTTAACATAAGTTTTGTTTGTAATGTTGTGCTTTGTAAGGCAGGTTTGTGGCACTTCTCATACACATGGAAGGCAGTATGTATGAGCCACAGCGAGATAACCATGAGCTTCATAGCAGGGTTTCTCACCTGTGGAAAGACAAGTTACATGGGCTGGTCCCTGGATCAGACATAACCACAAATGTTGGTCAGGATTGGGGGGAGGGGGTTGTCATTGCATGTGTGCGGGCACAACTGGTTCCTAGACTTTGCACTAGCAGGGGGCAGGTGTTCCCTGGCTCATTAAATGAGGTGAACCCAACTGTACCGTATGGTGGCATTAATAAAGAGTAGCTAACGTCACAAAAAATTTGCCACAATACTGTTTGCTGTAGTTATTTATTGTAGATAAATAGGGGTTTAACACTGGTGCACTCTTTATAGTCTTACACCCAGCAAAGTAATATTTTACATGCCCTCATTTCTTATTGTGCTAAAGACTGCTATGACAAACATGCTCATTGCTGACAATCTCTAAGCAATTACATGAGATTCCAAGAGTCATTGCCCATACTAACTAAAGGTGGAAGGAAATTGTGCAAAAATAAATATTTCTCATTATCTTTCCACTAGAGTAAGGCTGGTCTTACACGACCGTAATGATTCTACGGTCCACATGTTGCTGATCAGCAACACAGACTCCGCAGATGTCCGCGTCCTGGGCGAGTCCGTGCAGTGCCGCAATTCACGGGCATTACGGACATGCTCTATAAATTGCGGACCACGGTTGCGGCCTGGCACACCACAGATAAAATATCCGGTGGTGTAAGAGGCCGTATTGAGTATAATGTGTCAGCAATTGAAAACCCTCAATTGCGGACTTACATTACGGTCGTGTAAGACCAGCCTAAGTGGTAAGTTAGTAAGACTTAAAAGGAATCTGCAAGACAGCCAAATACTAAGACACAGACAAGACTCACATGGTGCACCTGCAAATGCACCATTATGCCATCTCAGAAGCACCACTGACACTAGGTTCACACTAGCGCTGCGGTCTCAGTTGTTCGGGTCCACCACTAAAAAGCAGTTACACACGGATATAACCATAGAACGTTAACATCTAAGGTTATTAAGAGACACTTGCCTATGTCAGGCAGATGTTTACCTGGTGTGACAGTATTTTGTAGGCCACCTTTATTTTCCTATAGGAGAGCATGGAATATTACGGAAATAGTGAAAAGGCAAAATTAGGGAAAAGACTATTGGAACAAAAGGACCTTCAGTACCCATACCGAAGGGTCTGAATGTAGACTCTAACCTATTCCTGCCACAGGCATTTTTTTTAATTTTCATTTTTGACTCCCCACCTTCCAAACCCCATAAATTAATTTTTCAGTTCACGGAGCCATATGAAGGTCAAATTTTTGCAGGACAAATTGTACTTTGTAATGGTATTCATTTAATACTCCATACAATGTACTTTGAAGCTGGAAAAATATTCAGAACAGGGTGCTATTCTAGAAAAACTGCATTTATGAGACTCTTACGGGCTTTATTTTTTACAGCCAAAATGACATGTCACCTGTATTTTATGGGTCAGCCTGATTCCAGGGATACTAAATTATTATAGTTTTTTTTACGTTTTAACCCCTTAAAAAAAAAGTTCTTGAAGTTGCCATATTCTGACACCAATAATTTTTATATTTCAGTGTATATTTTATGGGTCAGCCTGATTCCAGGGATACTAAATTATTATAGCTTTTTTATGATTTAACCCCTTAAAAAGAAGTTCTTGAAGTTGCCATATTCTGACACCAATAATTTTTATATTTCCGTGCACAGGGTGGCATAAGTCATTTTTTTTTTTCATGGGGTCAGATGTACTTTTTATTCATACCAATTTTGGAACTGTCTATTGCTTTGACCGCTTTTTATCCAAATTTTTTATGGGAGGTGTTTTATGGGATGGCGTTTTCAAAGACAGGGATATATAATATCTATGTATTTCACTATTTTATTTTTTACTTTTATATTTGCTGGAGGTAAAAGGGGAGGATTCAAATTATTATTATTTATTTATTTTTTTTTTTAACTGCATTTATTACAACCCCTAGGGTTTTCGAGATCTTTTAGCCTACTTCATGTCGAGACACGTTCTATTTAGGCAATTTCCACAGGTCTGGCAGTAATCAGTCCTATATGAGACTAGCGAAACTGAACTCAGCTTTACAAAAAATTTGGGGAGTGGGGGAAACAATTATTTTTTTCACATAGGGCCTGGTTGTTTGGAATATCTTTTCCCTAAATAAATGACATTTAAAAACGGCTTTTTGTATTTACTCAGGTTATCTTCATCTGATATTCAAATTTATTTGATAATCTGAAACATGTAAATTCAGATTAGTTATAAACAGTGCTGTGAAAAAGGATCTAAAGGTCAAAGGCTCAGTCTAATAAATTGCCATTCAAAAGCATTATAGAAGCAATTAAACAAATCACACTGTAAAATTCCCCAGTAAAATCAAAAATAAATACATATGGAATTACCACAATTGTAATGACCTGTCTGTTAGGGGGCGTTCACACTACCGTTGGTGTCCGTTATGAAGGTGTCCGTTTAAAAGAAAAAAAACGGACACCTATCATAACGGACATTAACGGACACTAACTGATGCTAACTGATGTTAATGTGTCCGTTTTTTTTAACTGATCCATTTAATGGATCAGTTAAAAAAACGGACACATTAGTATCAGTTAGCATCAGTTAGTGTCCGTTTTTTATACTGTCCGTTTTTTTCTTTTTGCTGTTTATGCTTTCTGAGCAGGTGCAGAAAATAAACGGACAGAAAATAACGGACTGTAACTGATGGCCATCAGTTACTGTCCGTTATATGTCCGTTGCCCATAGACCTCAATGTTAAATAAAAAACGGACACTTTCTGTCCGTTTTTTCAAACGGACAAAAAAATCCTGCATGTGTGATTTCTCTGTCCGCTTGAAAAAACGGACATGCTTGTTAACGGACCCTTAAGGACACAAACGGACACAAACTGACAACAAATGAAATCCCATTGAAATGAATGGAAATTGTAACGGACACAGCTAGTGTCCGTTGCTAAAATTTTGAACGGACAGTAACAACGGACACTGCAATCGGACACCAACGGTAGTGCGAACTCCCCCTTAGGTAAAGCACACAACGAATGAAATAGAAAACATTGCTGTTAAACAAGAATACTCTTCCCAGAAAAACAAGCCTTCATACTAGATCAATAAAATTTAACATAGGTTTGGTAATAAAGGGGAGTGGGGGAGGGGGTAAATCCTCTGATAATAAAAGTGGTTAACTATGTTATAATGGTTTGCAATTCAAAGGTCTCACCCGTAAAAATGCCCCCGGATAAACTCCTGGATGCGGTTCTTACTCTGAGCGTGCAAGTTCTGAAACTCATGCATGGCAGAGAACTTCTTTACATTTAAACCGTTTGGGGTTACAAAATCTGTAATCGAGAACATACACATGGGATAAAGTTTCCAGAACACGCAATAAATGTTAAAAATACCACTTCCAACTTCTTAAAAGTCATCCCTTTTTTAAAAGTTGTTGGCACAGTCCAAAATGGGGTTCCTTAGCATTGCCAGGGAAGCAAACACCACTATTCTCCTGGATATTGCAACCATCGGATATAGTAAGACAATAGAAGCTCTTAGTAACAGTTATGGCAATGGATATTTGGCAAATGAAATGCAATGCAATAAAATGGAGGGGGGAGGGAAAGAGACAAGCAGCCTTAGGACACAGTACAAAAATATGGCACTGGCTTTTTGGCATGTGGAATCAAAAATGCTGGAGGAGAGGCCAGGACTCTGTGGCCCTGATAATAGTAACAGATAGTGAGAGAGAGGCAGGAACAGATGACTAACAATATAAGTATGAAACACAACAACATTATGAATGAGCAGACTATGTGACTGGCTACAGCAAAGCCACATGATCAATGGCAGGGAGACAAAGCCAATGAGGTAACAAGGAGTCCTACAATAGATGTTATTTGGTTAGCTAGTGATGCCAGTCCGGATGCTGCGATTGTCCAAAGAGACGGCAGGAAGGCAGACAGTAGTTCTAAGGCCAAGTTCACACTACATACATTAACTGTAGCAGAGTAACAGACAAATACAGAGCGCCATCCATGTGTACCCGTTCCCACTAATATAAACAACATGATGGACGCTGTCTTCAGTCATTGGGTTTAATGTAGAAGACACCTGACGGAAGGGGTTACATATACCATTTAAAGTCCATTGCTCTCATCCTGTGATGGATAGCAATAGACATTAAATAACAGTTGCGTGATCCTAACCTTACGTGTGAGGAGTGCGATATTACAGTAGATTAGACACAATTTTGACAGTCAGCCTATTCTACCACTCTGCTTAACATAGAGTCAATGCTCCTCCAGCATTATCCTTATAAAATATAAATACCGTTTTAAATGGAGCTTACTTTTAAAGACATGAGCTTCTAACAAAAGAATTAATTCTTCAAAAATATGCATGGAGTCCTACAGTGAAAGGGCCCAAGGTCTTTTTCTAAATTCAAAGGGAATCTAGTATCTGTGTCCATCTTTGTAATCCTGCCAATGCCTTACAATGACATATACAATGTCCCTTTAAGAAGGCCCCTGGTATACAGACCAGGCACTTTTAACATTGTCCACTTTCAACTTACCAGGTTTGCGTTTCAGCAGATGTTCAGCTTCTATTGCAGTGATCTGAGAAACCGTAGTGAAGACATGGCTGCACTGAACCGCAGCACGTTCCATACAGTATCGGTGATAGATCTGCCGATCTCCAGCTTCTTTATCTACATTAAACTGTCAGCACATGAGCATCATAAATATTCTGAAGGGATCATGCACTCCAATACTTACAAAATAAAACTGCATACTCTTATATGGCTCTTCATGCTACATGTTCCTCATGGCTACATCAACAGGAAAACCAATTGTCTAGTGGTGGCTACTGTCAGGCAGCATTGTATCTTCTAGACTAAATCTATATCTATGCAGGCCAGTCTACATTCTTTGATTCAAAAAAGAAAAAAAAAAACAAAACAAAAAAACACCTGTCACAGCCTCCACTCTACCAAACACAACCTGACTTTCCCGTTATAGTTTCAGACGTATACAAGGTATACTATGGATACAGGCGAAGACTAAATGAAGTTAAGTAACTGGACATGTAGGTTACTCTATTGAAACCAATTCTAGGTTTAAGCTGGTCATATATTAGATGTATTTCCACCAACCCTGACAATTTCAGCAGGACTGACTCTGTTGAGAAATATTGTTGGATTTCAACAACCCGATCCTTGTGTACTCAGCAAGATAGACTGTTGTCAGAATATATGCACCCCTGGCCAAAAATGCATCTGTATGGCCCATGGAGCGTTCAGCCAACAGCTAGCTAACGTATATGGCCATATACGGGCCATAGCTATATGGAAGCAGCTGAGATTACTCATTCTCCTGCTGTGTGTATACTTTATAGTTGAAAGCCTCAGTAATACAAGATATTGTCAAGCAACATAACCTGCATATTACTAAAATATTCTATCCTGAGATAGTATACAAGAAATCTTAAACAATTGCCACAATATAACAATCTGACATTTGCGCAGAATAGTGTTCTCACCGTCTGCAGGTTATTGTAGAAGTCCACACTTCCAGCGCACAGGTAACGGCCTAGGAGGGTGGCATGAGTGGTGAAGATGGTAGCCACTGGGAGTTTACGAACACGACACAAACATAAGCCAACTCCAGCTAGCCACTCATGGAAATGAGCCAGGATAAAGGGCTTCTCATCACCACATTGGGCTGCAAACTGAGAGGATAAGAACAGAATGGTCAGGAGCTAATGGGCATAAAACAGTGGGTTTGCACTCTCCTGCCTTACAGGTCGCCATACATACCTCACCCAGGAACCAGGCTGTTAGGAAGCCAAATAACACAGCATCGTTGGCTTCTCTATCATACCATGGGATCCCAATGGTGCAGCTATCCCAAAGCTCAGTCTTCCAGCGGTCAAGGCTCCAAGCGGTGGCTGCTATGTCGATAAGGACTACATATGGGCTGCCTTCTATCAGCCAGCGGCCAAAGTAAACCTGTGCAAAAAAAAAGGCCATCCAGTTATTACTTACTGCTACTACAATGGCTGAAAGAAGACAAAGACATCATTTTATCTTTAGGAGGGTTCAGAAGACTACAGTACTACACCTAAAATGTGACAAAAGGAAATCTTATACTATAAACCCTGAGCCTCGAAGCCAATGCTATGCAGTAAGTATTTAAAAAGTTGTAACTGTTTTTTTTTTTCCCCAAAGAGCACTGTTTGGGCCATAGACTATGACTGTTAATGCTGATCAGTGACTGGGACTGAGATACGGCCTGTGGACATTGGAAACAGATCCATTTTGGAGTTTTGCTACAAAACAGTTGTATGGGATTTGAAAAAAAGGGCACTCTACATACACATTTTTAATCAAAAGCATGTACTATAGCCCAAGTGTGTCCACTAGGTGGCAGCATAATATAGTAACTGACAATAGACCTATAACAGAAATGCTATGCATATACAGTATATTGTAAGATGTCAGTCACTTTATTGGGCTGTGTAAGAATTTCCCTAAATTCTCTCATTTGGCTCATTCTTAAGAGGAGAGTATCCCACTTATATCTACAGTTACAGTCAAGAAGGAGAGCCAGAAATGGGGACAATCTATGAAAGCCCAAGGCCAAAGAACAGATGGCCCCAAATTATTAAACCATGAATACAGTAACATCACAATTAATAGGGCTTTTCAGTTATAGGTCTAGAAAGCTGATTTAACGTACAATGAAAAGTTCAGCAACTTTCACAATACCTGCTTGCTGTCAATGAAAGGAAACATTTTACAGCCCTCTCGGAAGAATAAGCGTTGTCTAATGAATGAATCACTTAGTCTTATGGACGGCATATAGATCTAATGAAATAAATGTAGCCATATATACTTCAGTGTTTTCACTGTAAAAAACATTAGTGAAAGTCCGATTTTTTTCAGTTTTACTGATTTAGGACATTTAAAGCACAGTCCGAGATTTCACTGAACCTCACACTAATGCTTCAAAGCCTCGTATCAGCTTTGTTTTTTCTTCTTCTTCCAAGATTTCGAGAGGAACCATTTTTTAACACACAACAATTTCGTAATAGTTTCCTATTAACACTATTAATTCTATTCATGAGTCAGGAAGATCAAGATGACCACTAGTATAAAGCAAACCCAGTTAAACGCTGGTGCAGCAAAAGTAATGCATTTCTAATTCTCTTTGCAAATGAAAGCGATTGAATTTTAGTCCGATTAACTTTGACCTTCTTGTGAAAGACAAGACCTCCTTCACTAGGACATCCTGACCCCTGCACTGTCACCTTCTCCCTTGTATTTCAGCTGTCAGGACATTATCGGTCCTCAACACCAAACTAATTCGGTGATCCTGTCCGGGAACCCGAGGTCTAACACGAGCATGGTTTACAATTTTTAGAGTTGACCTTTTCAGCGGGCAGTAATCGAATCCCTGCATAACACGAGGTCACTGTGGAGGAACGTTAAATTTAGCGCTCGAACATGTGCTTGTGAACTCAGACAGAAAGGGGAGAGGAGGATTTTTAGCAAAGTCACAAGATGGGAGGTTTTCACTCCAACATGCAAGAACGTAACAATGGCAGTAAGATGCCCAAGAGGATTTAAAGAGCAAATATTGGTTCAGGGATGCATGGCGCACTATATTATAAAACACATGGGGTAATCTGCCTAAAAATATAAATAAAATGTCAGAGTCCAAGTACTAGGACAATTCTGTAGCGCTACAACTTCTCTGATGCCACTTGAAGGTATCCATCTCTTAGAATCTCTTGCATGTTGTTCATATTATAGCTCGGTAGAAAGGGCTGACTGATAGCTAAATTTTATGTAATACTTTATATACTTTATAGTCTGACGCAATGATGTCTAAAGAATAATGAAGTGTATGCAAGTAATTTTATGCTGAAGTACCAATAAAGAAGGAGTTTTTATTTCCCTGTAAACGGCCGTGCTGGATTCCTTTATTCATTGATGGTGTGATCGTGCTCCGAGCCGAGGGCGTTGAAAATCCATGCACAGCCGTGGTTCAATGTGGAAGTGGACAAGCGGAACGCAGCAAGGAGAATCACCTACAAGTGGCTGAGTACTGTTTTCCTTTTTCCCTATATCTTGATACTTTATATACTACTGGAATGCTGCCTTACATAAGATACAGACTTTGACTGCAGAGTAAAAGTTTACAAAGCACTAACTACATATTGCACATATTTAACAACTGAGTTGCCCATAAAAGTTAGATAAACATCAGACTATATGACTAAAGTCTGCAAAATTTTACAAGAAAGATTGTCTATTAGAGCCAATGCCTATATCGCCTGATAGTCTGACCATTGTCATATTGGATTTTTCAATCAGGTTGGTCTCACAATTTAGTCGCTACAGTACAGTTACAGAAGAATGGGCGCCATAGATTTTCCCCATCTCCATATTTCAGGCCGCACAAACGCCAACAGTTACATCAATGCAAGGGGTTATGGTAATGCATACTTATTTCTTTTAGCCTGGGCATACCAGCAGAATAAAAAATAAGATTAAGACAGAAGTCATCGATGTCTCAACAGTGAGACATTTCCTGTTCTTGAAGCCCTTTATAAACTGGTGATGGCGAAAATTTAATCCTTCCCTTTTCTAGAAGTCAATCACTGAAATGCTCCTTAGGTAAAATCAAGCTCCTCCTATGCAACCTTATAGTCTTAATAGAGGTCTATATGTCTACAAGATCATCAATGCCTTACTGTAAATCGCATAAATGGACAAAAGGTTCCACAGGAAGACAACTGTAAAGTCAATTCAACTCATCTCACGAATGGAAGTTGCTCAGCCGTTCTAATCCAGACAATACCAAGTCATATAGTCATAGAGCTACCAATGTCACCCATAATACATGAAGAAAGAAAACAAGACTGTTAGGAAACAAAGTAACATAGCTTCTTCTCACCTTACATCCCTTTGAGTTCATGGAGTCCAGAGTGCGTTTCATGGCAGGATTTGGAGGCTCAATCAACTCTACCTGGGTCCGTACATTGTGCTCGAAGTAGGGTCCGATAAGGAAGTAATTCTCTCCCCATTCATCAGTGGTAATTTTGGCTTTGGTCTGTATAACTGTATAAATTCCACCAACTGGAGAAACAAGTGCCAAGAAACCACTTAATATAATATCACCATGGAGTAAGACATCTATACATATCAGCATCATACATACAAAGACATAGAATCAAAGACAACTCAATGACCAAACCCCTGAAAATCCAAACTAATGTTTCAGCATTTAGTAACATAGGACTGTGAGAAGAGTTACACCCACCCACCCCTAAGCCGAGTCGCTAAGTCATTTCTTCTCATTTATGATTGTACCCCTTTCCTTTTCAAAAAGGGCCTGGATGCCTTTCTTGAAGAGAAAAGTATAACAGGTTATGGACTCTAGATTTTAAGGACATGTTGATCCAGGGTTTTTATAATGACTGCCAGATTTGGAGTTGGGAAGGAATTTTTTCCCCTGAAATAGGGCAATTGGCATGAGCCTCATGGGGTTTTTCGCCTTTCCCTGGATCAACACTGTAGGGATTGTAGGGACTAATGTCCTTATCCAACCTCATTAACTATGTAACTATGTACAGTGCAGATAAAATTTTTGTTTGTTTCTTTCTTTGTTAGCTACTGACATGCTGTAAATATATATTTACATTAAATTGTTGTCACAGCAGGCATATTAGTAGGACCCTGGCCCCCTTTCTCAGCGATGAAGAGGACCAGCGACGTGCCCCACCGGAGACAAATCCAACGCGTGCCCACCAGGAGGCGGGGCACACACCACAAGGTTCGCTGAGGAGGAGGGTAACAGGGTTACTGCATATGTTAGATAGATAGATAGATATACATATACATATGCCATATATATGTAATAAAGCTGTGGCTGACCCCGCCCATTCAAAGGTAACTTTGTCCGTATTTATGTGAAGATCACACACAAAAGGGTTTGGTGGAGGGGAAGGGGTTTTTGGTCCAGGAAAGTGCTCAAATACGGCCGGTCTGAGTTTGGAGACCTTAAATTGTGATGAACAAGATGGAATACATCAATACCTGAACAGCATTGTCCATGTCACAGGTTCTATTTAAATAAAATGACAACTGGGCATTACCATTCTCCTTGTCAAAAGGGTTGTACTATAAGCACAGAAACTGGCAGTTCAAATTGTTCATAATTTTTTGTTTTTTTTAGCGTAATAACAGTGGAACGGCACAATGTAGAATTTCAAAAAGAAAAGAAATACCACAATATTGCCATTGTCTTCTGTTTGAGAAATAACAGACACGAGGGGCTTCCCCATTCTTGAAAACTCCTTCAAGTCAACAGGCACAAAATGATGAATGAATGAACTTTGACTTTCTATACACTAGCTCGTTTGTGCAGTAAAAAAAAGGTAGAATTACCACCATAGTAATCTACTGACATGTCACATTGACAACAATATCATGGGGGGCCCCTGAAAAATGAAATTTTTTGAAAAGAATAAGATTTTTGTGTAATGTCTTTCTACTTGTTTGTAGACAGAATAGAAGCAGGGCAATTGATGGGCACCGTGACCAGTACAGAATGTTCTATAGTAAAATAGTTACACTTGCTACCACTAAACAAGGGACAGATCCAAGTCACCCACATGTCTCAGCAGTTTTAACTAGTACACAACGTAGGAAAATTCTCACTCTGGTATGTCGGTATCATGTGTAGCATACTGTGGAGCCAAGAACATCTCAGGGGATCAGCAAGATTGACGCCATCCATATCCCACCGAGATAAACTGTTACATTACTGATCTTATACTTTGTAAACCTCAGATCGGCCTGTGGAATGATCACACTACCATAGAAGCCAATAAGTTAGTGCTTGACAAATATGAAGGATCACAAAGCCAATGAAACACTGAAATATGCTGATAGGATCGATAATCCCAGGGACTGCTATGGCCATGGATATCATTACAAATGGGTATAGTTTACTCCAGTGGTAACATGGAGGAAGTACTCCCCCACAATGTGCTGATGCCTGAAATCAGACATCTACTAGATCAGATGCCCATTCTAAAGAGGAGGGCATATGGCTGGGGTTGTTGTGATGGGAAAACCTATTAAAGCATGAACATGGATAGTGAGAAATGATGAGCCATGGTATGACATAATAGTCGCCACGTGGGGCCTTAGCCTAAAGCAGATCTGTGAGCAGGAAACTCAATATCAGGTTAGTACTTTGCAGGGGACATTATGCCGAGCATTAACAAACAAAATTCTTTGAAAAAGAATTTGGAAAAGTGCAAACGAGGCTCAATTATAATGTGGTGTGGCGCAGCCTCCAAGGGCTCTGTATTCAGATTTGAAAACCTGAGGTCCCTGCACTGGAACTTATTTGCATATTTAGAGGAAAAATGCTTTTTCAAGGAAATTGCACATTTATTGGGGGCATCTAAAATATAATAGTACTCAGTGTGGTCCCTGGTGACAAGACAGATCTAATTTACGTTTTATTCCACTTATACAAATAAGGAAACCCTAAATTTAGACAACAGTGACAAGTTAGGCATACCAGCCATCTGGTTATGGATATGTCCAGCCCTTATCTAGAGTGACAATATTGGTGCCATCCGATTCAGAAGATTTATTGTACTTGCTACCAACAAATAAGTCTTCTTTACCAGTCACGACTCAAAGAGAATGTTCTTTGCAACCTGTGGTTTACAGAATTGAGTGTGGTCAGTCTGAAATTCCCTATAGCACAATTTTAGCTAAACATTAAAACTATTAGATTTAGGGAATTGCTATTTATGCAGAGTTTACTGTGTCCATCAGGACTCTGCTATAGACTACATACGTGCAGGCTTCTGCTTTCCTCCAGGAGCTAACTAAAATATTCAAGGCGAACGTAACATGGCCTATAAAAAACAGCAAGGTATTTGTGACAAGAGAAGTATGCAACCTTGAACTCAAGGGCCCCAGATCAGCTTTAAGTGTGTGAACAGGTCAGAGAAACTGACATAGCCAACACACACGTTATTAAAGGACTTTCTTGTATTGGTATAAATAGGGCTCTAATAACAGAGCACAAATGCCCTTGTGCCAATATAACAGCTGTTAGACATGATCTCAGGAGTATGGAAAAAGGCGGCCATTTATTTGTATAACTATTGTCCAACTTCACAAACTTCTCTATCAACATATCGAACCCATAGAGATTGCTTAGATCACCATAAAACGTGAATTAATAATAATCCCTTTTATATCCACAGTCCTTTAGATCAGTTACTTAAACCAGACTTAGTAAAAGAAAACCACCTAAATGGATAGCCCTAGTTTTATAAATGTTCAAAGGGGTCATTTATTTATTTATTATGCTTACTTATATAGCGCCAGCATATTCCGCAGTGCTTTACAGACAATGTCAGTCACTGTCCCATATAGGGCCTACAATCTACATTCCCTATCAGTATGTCTTTGATGTGTGAGAGGAAACCGGAGTACCCGGAGGAAACCCACGCAAACACGGGGAGAACATACAATGGTGATACTTTTTCATATTGATACTTAGTTGTTAAATCTATATACATATATTATCTATATGACAAAAAAAATCCTCCCAATATATCTGCCTATAGAAAATATCAGGCTACGTTCACACCTGCGCTAGAATCTGCACTGGAGACTCTGTTGCAGTGTCTGCCGAAAATTGGTGGAGGAAATATTCCTGCATGGAAGGCTTTTTTCTCCACTGATTTCCATTTAAAAACTTCAAACACCTGACGGACTCCATTATAGTCAATGGGATCTGTTGGACTCCATGTGTTACCACTGTTTTAGTGGTTCTTCTCTCCGTTGTATGGGTTTCCCTGGCAGACCCAAACAACCAAGAGGCATCGCTAGTGTGTACTTAGCATTACATGGAATAGTTAGTTGTCCAATATACTCACTAGCAATAATACTCCAGGTGCAAGTACATGTGATCTGAAACTAAACCATTCCTTAAGGCCATGATGGCGAACCTATGGCACGGGTGCCAGAGGTGGCACTCAGAGCCCTCTCTTTGGGCACCCACCCGTGGAACAGATTATACAGTGTGGGGGCCACAATGGAGCAAACTGTACTGTGTAGGGACCACTGTGCAGCAGATTATACTGTGTGGGGGCCTCTGTGGATCAGATTGTACTGTGTGGGGGTCATTGTGAAGCAGATTGGACTGTGTGGTGTCACAGTGGAGCAGAAAGTTCTATAAAGACTCATTCGTATGACCATATTTAGCAGGTCTATAATTATGTGCAATTGTGGATCCGCACATTATTAAGGTTCAATTGCCGTGTTAGCACTTTGTGATAAATTAGGGGGTTTTGGGTTGCAGTTTGGGCACTCGGTCTCTAAAAGGTTCGCCATCATTGCCCTAAGGCATTACTTCTATTGGTTCCTCAAGAGAAGTGGATCTGAAACAGACTGGACACATTACACTGTTAATTCCACATCGTAAAAAAAAACATTTATCTTCTAAATATATGAGGAGAGACGGCAAACAAGAACACCCTATATAGAGGTAGATATGTATAAAGTGCCTATACAGAGGAAGATGGCCAAACCTGACCATTTCAATTTATGAGTATAGGGGTGCATCAACCATTCCCCTACAGATGACGCTAAAGGGGTTGTCCAAAACCTGAACAGAATTGATACTAATGACCTATCCACAGTATCAGATCGGTTGGCATCCAACACCTGGACCCCATCTCTTGGATGACAGAGTCTCAGTGGGTCCCAGTCATGGTAAGAGGCACAATCCATTAAATCCATCCATCATTTTAACACTACAGTGAATGGTGGTAGCTGCAAATGTAGGGTGCTCTGTCTGCATCTGTCATTCTGTCAAAACAAACTGAAAGTGTGAACCTAGTCTTACTTGTAGAGTATTATAAGCATTGGTTGGATGCATGCATCAAAACAATACCATAAATATAAAACATTGACTTAAACCTTAAATGCAAAAAAACAACAAAAAAACAAACCCACACACCACAAATACTCCCACAATTTAAGAAATAGTGAGGTTTTTCCCTTATGACACCACTTTTACCCAACACATCCATTTGACACAATGTGGCCTATTGAGTTTTATCTTTTTTTAAGTTTACACTGGACACTTATAGATGTACACAGTCACTAACATTAGACAGCAATGTACCAAGGGTGAAGTACTAAAAGTCCCAGGCAGAAACATTGCACAATGGACCGATTTATAAACTTTAGAAAATAAAAATGATTATAAATTGTTCACTGCTTATCTATCACTTCTGCGGTCACCCACATACCAGCTGGGCAATGCCTG
Source organism: Leptodactylus fuscus (assembly GCF_031893055.1). Lineage (NCBI taxonomy): Eukaryota > Metazoa > Chordata > Amphibia > Anura > Leptodactylidae > Leptodactylus > Leptodactylus fuscus. The sequence goes on from NC_134270.1 coordinate 72,280,147, forward strand.
TATAGGTCAATTACAGAAGTACTATATATCACTTGGAGAAAACAGCAGCTACAGAGGTATCAGAATTCATAGATGAGAAACGATGCTGACGTGGTTGTGAACAGACGTTCGGGAAGAGACCAAGTATAACGTTGTTAATAAAACTGATGTTTTCCGTTTATAACAGAGCAGTGGGCCCCGGCTTCTGCCTCGATTTTTTGGGTGCTGATGCCAACCCTGTGATCAGCCGTTTCAGCTGCTAGAAGCCATATATTAGGTATACGACCGCTCCAATGTAAGTGAAGTCGGGGGTAGGCTGCCTGTAGATGGCCTTTGGCAGCCAAAACAATTGAACAGAATGGGGTCTGGGTGTTGGACCCTGACTGGTTTGATAGTGATGAGCTACACTGTGGATAGGTCACCATTTACCTTCAAGTTCTGTACAAACCCTTCAAAGAAAATAAGAATTGGACATAATGAATTTCAAAAAGCCTGATTGTTTGTTCTCACGGGATAAATGCCAAGGCCAGAGACCACTGACAACGATTTACTCGCCATTCTCTTCTTATGCACACTAGGTTGAAATCAGGAGGAATAGTAACTATTGATAACACAGTTTGGAGAATCAAAAGAAATCCTTTTATAAGACACTTTTTTTTTTTTTTTTTTTTTTAACCCCTTCCCGCCGATGGCATTTTTTGATTTTCGTTTTTCGTTTTTGACTCCCCATAACTTTTTTATTTCTCCGCTCCCAGAGCCATATGAGGTCTTAATTTTTGCGGGACAAATTTTTCTTCCTGTTGCCACCATTAATTATTCTATATAATGTACTGGGAAGCAGGAAAAAAATTCAGAATGGGGTGGATTTGAAGAAAAAATGCATTTCTGCGACTTTCTTACGGGCTTTGGTTTTACGGCGTTCACTGTGCAGCCAAAATGACATGTCCCCTATATTCTGTGTTTTGGTACGGTTCCAGGGGTACCAAATTTATATGGTTTTATTTACATTTTGACCCCTAAAAAAAATTCCAAAACTGTGTTAAAAAATTTTTTTTCTAAAAGTCGCCATATTCCGACGGCCGTAACTTTTTTATACGTAAGTGTACGGGGATGCATAGGGCGTCTTTTTTTGCGGGGCCGGGTGTACTTTTTAGTTCTACCATTTTCGGGAAATGCTATTGCTTTGATCACTTTTTATTCAAATTTTTATCAGAATCAAAACAGTGAAAAAACGGCGGTTTGGCATTTCGACTATTTTTCCCGCTACGGCGTTTACCGAACAGGAAAAATATTTTTATACATTTGTAGAGCGGGCGATTTCGGACGCGGGGATACCTAACATGTATGTGTTTCACAGTTTTTAACTACTTTTATATGTGTTCTAGGGAAAGGGGGGTCATTTGAACTTTTAAGTCTTTTTATATTTTTTTTAACTTTTTTTTTTTATTTTTTTTTTGCATTTACTAGACCCCCTAGGGGTGTTGAACCCCAGGGGGTCTGATCACTAATGCAATGCATTACAATGCTAATGCATTGCAAAAAAGCATCCTTTCTTTTGCAGGCTGCATAGACCAGCCTGCAAAAGAGAGGATTTGCAGACAAGCCTGGGAGCCTGTACAAGGCTCCCGGCTGTCATGGCAATGGGACATCAGCCCTGGAGCATGCTCCAGGAGCCGACGATCCCGGCCAAAATGGCGCCTCCGGGGACCGATCGGAGGCATTAGAGCCGGTTGTCTACTGCTTAAAGCAGTAGACACCCGGCGGCTATGGCGGCCGCCCGGCTCCCGGGCGGTCGCCATAGTTACAGACCCGACATGCGCCGTACTATTACTATAGGCGGCACACACTAAAATCAACATGTCACGTTGACACAGCAGCTGCTGGTTACCTGGGTCACTTCCCTTGAAGGAAACATTACATGCATTTAAGTGTACAGTATATAAAACCATGCATGGCTCATTGCCAGTTGTCACAAAGTGCAGAGTAAGGGATTTGTACACAAATATGAATAGGTATGACTAAAAGTTACTACCTCTGTGTACTTCGCCACGCCAATAACCTAGTAAAGCACATATAATCTCTTCAATACAATCTGATCAAAGTGACTTGCATTCTTCTTGCAATTGTGGTTCAGGTATTCTTATCAATTCCTCAGAGTCCTCGTAATATAGTCTTAGAGCAAGTTCACACACAGTTTTTGCAGGTGGATTAAGTCTGACTCAAAAAACAACTCCCAACTCTCTCATTCAATTCAATGGGAGTCAAGAGCAGATTTTTTTTCAGCTAAAGGAAAAACGCAGCTTCAGGATTTATCTTCAGGTTATTCAGTCACCCATAACTTTTTTTTTTTTTTTTTTTTATAACTCCAGGTACAGGACTGCAAAAGGAATCTATTTGTGCAGGGCCAGATATACTTTATATTTATTTATTCCATTTTTGGGACCATCTTACGTTTTGATCAAATTTTTATGGTAGGTGAAACTGAGAAAAATTAGCGCTTTGGCTATTTTTTATTGTTTCTATTCACTACTGCATTCGGCGTTCTCCATAGAGCTATAGGAGCGTACTGTGCATGCGCTCTTAAGCGGCCTTCAAAAAATGGCCCCGGCCGGCCTGTGCACTCGGCTCTTGCCTGCGTCCCGATGGCAGAGCAGACTGCATAGGCTCCAGAGTGTGACCCCAGGTGGAAGAAGACGGCAGAAGAGGCGGTTGCCGAAGAAGATGGAGGCGTCGCTGGAGAGAGTTCCCTGGCATTATTGGGGATGCCCCCAGTAATGTTTGAGCGCTGGGGACCGCCCCAGTGCTGTGAGAGAACTCATTTGCATACCGGTAAAAAACGGTATTTCTACCGAACGGGGGGCCGGAGGAGACTGATAAAGATAGGAGACAAATAGCCTTTCTTAAGGCTATTCCGACGTGTTAACTAGAAAAAAAAACGTATTTTAATGGTTGAAATCCGTTTAAATAGCAATTAAGGGTTTGTCACAGACATATGGCAGGCCTAGGAACCTTCATTCGCTCCCTGCTGTCATGGGAATACCCAGGAGCTATCTTGCACCGAAAAAGGTACTGTGCCAATGGGGACTCTTGAAGGTGGGCTTCGGGGCACTTCTGGGGGTCATTATACAAAGCAGTGCCTGCGATCACAGTTCACCCTGATCATGGCCATTAGCCCCGGGTCCCTGCTATACAATCAGCCCATCATCCACTGTACTATTATTGGGGTTAAAGCAGGGCTGCAGTTCCTTGCACCACTGCTACAGTGTATGGAGCTCTGTACATTGCGTCTAACGGGAAAACAACGGGAAGCAAAGACTGAAGCAGGATGCTGAAATAATGAACTGATTTGGGTGAGGGGCCTTAGCTTGGACAGTTTTCAGTCTCTACTCTATATTCCCTGGAAAAAAAGAAGTAAAACTGTGTAAAGAATCACCTTTACAAAATAATGGGCTGAGGTTTATAGCCAATTTAATGCCGACAGACGCCCTTTGTCATACAGAAAGAATTTTAAAGTTTTAATGGTCTGTAAAAGGGAGAATTATGCAGTATTATAATATATTCTCAATGTCACTTTATACACACTACTGAGGCACAGCAGGCCATGGTGACCATAATTTTCAGAGACCAATGTTCACATCAGTCAGCTATCGTCATCTAGGAGCAAAGGACAAGGCAAAAGACATTTAGAAGGGTTTACTTTGAGCAAGATTCGTTTAATATTTTTGGCCACCCTAAGGGTACTCAAATACAGTAAATTAATGTAACCCTACAACTACAACAGGTCTGGATGGCCAGTCAACCATCTAATGTATGTATTAGAAGCGTGTCCGAATGGCAGTAAATGTCAGTGGATAGAAGAATTTGGTTGATGGATTGAAAGATGCCAGATCCTCTTGTTTTCAGTAGAGATAGGATGCCACGGGAGGTTCTTAGCATCAGCTTACTCTCCCCTTCCCACTCACACATAGCCAAGTATGGACATGTATGATGGGTAGGGAGAAATAGTAGCTTGGTCAATAGCTACTGTATGTTAAGTATAGGTCCAGCTTAACACACGCAGCTTTGTAAAGTAATGTTTTAGCCACTGTGGATTTCCATTTTCCGGTAATGAATCCAATAGCCCATCCATCAATCAAAACTGAACAGAAAACGCACCATGACATTTTCCATCTTCAGTTCAACAAATAATGGAAATGTTATAGATTACAGAAATCTCATAAGAGTAATCTCTGTTGGAAAATGTTCTAGACTGTAAGAATCAATGCAATTAGTTATAACCTATTGTAAGAGATTCTGGGGAAGTTGCGGCTCATATATTCGGATCATAAAATAATTTTGGCTATAACAATAAAACAGACATTTCTGATAGTTCCCCTATACAGTTTCGCAGTGTGGCTAAAAGAAAAGAGACTGGAAACAAATCTTATATCCTCATCTGACATCAGCAAGCCTTCACCGACTAGGAGGAATCCCAACACCACAATGTCCTAAGTCGACCTTCTATCACATGGTCTAGAAATGCCCCTTGATTCAAAACTTTTGGAGGGATGTTGTCACCTTTGTCCAGTCACTCCTAGATATGTCAGATGTCTGATTGTTCGGCCTACTTTCAGAAGAACTCTGGCCACGTCATCCCAAAATATTTTTGAGGGAAAGCTTATTTTTGGCTCATAAAGTCATTGCTTTATGCTGGATGGACAGACACCCTTCCAAGATCAAAACGTGGAAGAAACAAGTCAACTCTGCTCTGTCTTATCAACGTATAGTTTATTTTCACCGTGAGTGTCCTCAGAAGTTCATGGAGGTTTGGGATTTCTGGCTTCACACTACGCCATCATCTACTGCTACAGAGAACCTATTTCAGGCTATGGAATTTATCTTCCATCTACACTCCAATTAGACTTTGTCAGAGTGCCGTCACTCTCTCTGTGCCTGACATTCTCGTCCTTACTCCCCAGTGCTCCTGACCTGCCCCTGCTGCGGATATAAGGAGTAATTATAGACATTTCCGTAGCCGTCTGTAATCACAAGACTTTATACTTGTTTCACTTGATTTTATTGATATATTTTACTCTTTATATTATATTCTGAACCAAAATGTAATGCACTTTAATAATGTTGCTCTTTTCTGCCTAAAAACATCTCTGAGGCTAAGGCCCCACAGGACGTCCCACAGCCAAAAAGCGTCGTGGGAAAAACAGTGGCGGCCACACATCGTTGTTCTTCCCTCACCGCTTTAAACAGAAAGTTCCGAGTTTTCCTCCACTGACTTTTTGTTAACAATTATATCTATGGGGAAACCGCTGGTATTCCCGTAGATATAATTGACATACTGTGATTTCAAAACCGCGTCTTGCCCGCACCGTGGTTTTTACCGCAAAGTGGGCACACCACAATTAATCCCGCAGCATTTCCGCCGTGAGCAAATCTTGGCGTTTCCATCCCGTGGGGCCCCGGCCTAAGGCTAAGGCCCCACATTGTGGAAATGCAGTGCTTTTTGTTGCAAATTTTGGAGTGAATTTACCAGAAGGAAGAAGTATAAGAGCTTCCTTTTAGATTTCCAATTCATTCTGCAGCAACAGTAAAATAAAATGTGGGGCTTTAACCTAAAGTTGCTGTTACTAGGGATTTCCCTTGTATCTAATTTGCAGTTTACTCCATGTTAGCTAGGGAAGTTACGTCCAAAGAAACTATTTAAAAAAAAAAATACAGTGAATAGAGAATGGAGGGGTTGTTTTTCCTCACAGCAGATCTGCAGACTGCTTTCTCTGTGCACTGGACTGAAGATTCTGCATATCTTACAGCTAGGTTCACAGTACTGTTACTTAACATCTGTTGCTCTCATCCTTCTAAGGACATAAAATGACATTTGCAGACAGAGTACCCTGTGTCTGTATTCACCACTAAGCAAAAAACATGATAGAAGCTTTCTTCTGTCATGTTTTTTTTTAGTTTTCTGATGGAAATCTTCCATTACAAAAGTAAACACACATGACAGAAGACCGTGTTCCTTATGTATACATTACTGTCAATGTGAATGGACACAGAGGGAGGTACCACCGTCTGTGTCCATTACCCTGCTACAGTTAGGCCCCTTGCAGACATCCATGAGTGAGTTCAGTGTGCTATCTCGGTTTTTCCCTGACCCATTAATTTCTACTAGAGATGAGAGAGTAGTATTCGATCAAATACCTACTCTATTGAATACTACTCTCTCATCTCTAGTAGAAATTAATGGGTCAGGGAAAAACCGAGATAGCACACTGAACTCACTCATGGCTGTCTGCAATCTCGGTTTTTCCCTGACTCATTAATTTCTACTAGAGATGAGCGAGTAGTATTCGATTGAGTAGGTATTTGATCGAATACTATGGTATTCAAGATACTCGTACTTGGTCGAATACCACGCAGTAAACGCCTTTTACGTTTACCGCGTGGCATTCGACCGAGTACGAGTATTTCAAATACCGTAGTATTCGATCAAGTACCTACTCGATTGAATACTACTCGCTCATCTCTAATTTCTACCAACCCACGCACATGACTGTGTATTACACGGATCAATGTGCAGGCCAACAGTCTGGGCCGCCCGTGCTGTGCAATCACAGCCAGCCCACAGTCACCTGCAAGGAGCCTTAATGTCTGTTGCTGTCATCCTACTTCTGTACCTGTACCTATGTCTGGCTGCTTGTGTGATTACAGATTAGATATTATTCACATACAGCAAGCAGCTTTCCTGACTGTACTCATGGATTGTTCTTTTCCTTTGCCAGGGATCGTTTTAGCTGCATCATGGCATGTCATGTATCCATTTGGCATATACAGTCCTATGAAAAAGTTTGGGCACCCCTATTAATCTTAATCATTTTTAGTTCTAAATATTTTGGTGTTTGCAACAGCCATTTCAGTTTGATATATCTAATAACTGATGGACACAGTAATATTTCAGGATTGAAATGAGGTTTATTGTACTAACAGAAAATGCGCAATATGCTTTAAACCAAAATTTAACCGGTGCAAAAGTATGGGCACCCTTATCATTTTATTGATTTGAATACTCCTAACTACTTTTTACTGACTTACTGAAGCACAAAATTGGTTTTGTAACCTCAGTGAGCTTTGAACTTCATAGCCAGGTGTATCCAATCATGAGAAAAGGTATTTAAGGTGGCCAATTGCAAGTTGTTCTACTATTTGAATCTCCTCTGAAGAGTGGCATCATGGGCTACTCAAAACAACTCTCAAATGATCTGAAAACAAAGATTGTTCAACATAGTTGTTCAGCGGAAGGATACAAAAAGCTGTCTCAGAGATTTAACCTGTCAGTTTCCACTGTGAGGAACATAGTAAGGAAATGGAAGACCACAGGGACAGTTCTTGTTAAGCCCAGAAGTGGCAGGCCAAGAAAAATATCAGAAAGGCAGAGAAGAAGAATGGTGAGAACAGTCAAGGACAATCCACAGACCACCTCCAAAGAGCTGCAGCATCATCTTGCTGCAGATGGTGTCACTGTGCATCGGTCAACTATACAGCGCACTTTGCACAAATAGAAGCTGTATGGGAGAGTGATGAGAAAGAAGCCGTTTCTGCACGTACGCCACAAATAGAGTTGCCTGAGGTATGAAAAAGCACATTTGGACAAGGCAGCTTCATTTTGGAAACAAAAATTGAGTTGTTTGGTTATAAAAAAAGGCGTTATGCATGGCGTCCAAAAAGAAACAGCATGCCAAGAAAAACATATGCTACCCACTGTAAAATTTGGTGGAGGTTCCATCATGCTTTGGGGCTGTGTGGCCAATGCCGGCATCGGGAATCTTGTTAAAGTTGAGGGTCGCATGGATTCCACTCAGTATCAGCAGATTCTTGAGAATAATGTTCAAGAATCAGTGACGAAGTTGAAGTTACGCCGGGGATGGATATTTCAGCAAGACAATGATCCAAAACACCGCTCCAAATCCTCAGGCATTCATGCAGAGGAACAATTACAATGTTCTGGAATGGCCATCCCAGTCCCCAGACCTGAATATCATTGAACATCTGTGGGATGATTTGAAGCGGGCTGTCCATGCTCGGCGACCATCTAACTTAACTGAACTTGAATTGTTTGTCCAAAATACCTTTATCCAGGAACTGATTAAAAGCTACAGGAAGCGACTAGAGGCTGTTATCTTTGCAAAAGGAGGATGTACTAAATATTAATGTCACTTTTCTGTTGAGGTGCCCATACTTTTGCACCGGTTAAATTTTGGTTTAATGCATATTGCGCATTTTCTGTTAGTACAATAAACCTCATTTCAATCCTGAAATATTACTGTGTCCATCAGTTATTAGATATATCAAACTGAAATGGCTGTTGCAAATACCAAAATATTTAGAACTAAAAATGATTAAGATTAATAGGGGTGCCCAAACTTTTTCATAGGACTGTATGTAGAGTTTATGTTCCTGGATCTCCTATATTATGCTCATTTGGACAATTATTTATTTGCAATTGTACAGTTACTCCTGGCAGAATTGCATGCAAATAAACTAACAGTAGTTATAATAGATAGAGGAAGGGGCACACTGCTCCTTATTGTACACTACCACTGCATCAGAGACTAATGTAAAATGTGTGAACCTAGCATAACAGGTTTCTTTAAAGTTTGGGCTGAGGACGCATGTTGTGACAAAGCTGTGTTTTTCATTGCAGACTTTCTTCTGGCAGAAATCCCCACCAAACATAACCACTGAGGTCAATCAGTGGTCTCAGCAAAGGGCATGTGTTGTGACTAAATGTGACATCTTGGGTTTCATCCTGAAGCCACTAATTGGCCTCAGCAGTCACATGACTGCTGAGGCCAATCAGTGGCTTCAGCGGAGGGGGATCCAGGATGTCAAAGTAAGTTAGAAGTTTCACTTTGAGAAGACACCGGAGAAGCAAGACCAGACCATGCTGGAAGGACTCCGGAGCAATGGGGACAGGCGAGGATGATTTTTTTTTTTTCACCTCCCTCGTCCAATTTAAAATCTACAAAAAAATATGCCCAACAACCTCTTTAAGCTAGTTTTTGAATTGTGAAGGCATATCTTGAAGGTCATGGACCAGTCACAACCCCTTCCCTCTGAGCCAAAACAGTGATCTGAGTATACTTGAAGCACCTATGGATTACATGACATTATCCATGGGGATTGTGTAGTGAATGCTCAGGACATACGTGCATACCTGGAGCACGGCACACTAGTCTACTATAGAACATGCTATAACCAACAAGTCCTGCCCTGCAAATGATGCCATTTCCTTGCCAGGAAATCATACAAAAGCATGTGTCAGGCCCAGACTTCATGCTCAGTGTTTGCTGAAAGAGCTGGCATTGCATCAAGAAACACATTCTCACAATGAAATTCACAGGCATCCTGGGACAAGTTGCAAGTCACACTATACTGCTGCTATACCACAGAGTACGCTGTCCCAATATGATCTATCCTTACTGAGATAAAGGACTGGGAGTGGATTTCAAAAAACACTTCTATGACATTTTTCTTAAAAATACTTTCCAAAACTTTTATATTAAAGGTCATTATTTTGGTGCAGATTTACTAAGACTGAGATTTTGTATGCCAGTCTTAATAAAGGCACCTCTGAGCTATCCAGAGGATCCAGCCTCATGATAAATCAGGAACATGTCCATGGGCCAGAATAGAAGTCTACGCCATTGGGGTAGAATTCCTTAAAGTGCTCATTCAGGCGACAGGGTTGTGTACTCGGTCATGAAAGTAACACTTTTTCACATCAGACTGTACATCCAAGTCTAATCCGTTTTCATAGATCCCTCAAAGACTTAAGTCTATTGAAGGATCCGGGAAAGCGACATAAGTAATGGCATGTTCGCTTTGTTCCAATTTAATGGATTGTCGCATGGGACATTAAAAAAATAAACTTGTTATAAATATTTAGAACTGAAGCGCCTCTGCCTTTCTCCACCCACAGATGTGAAAAGCAGCCAGCAAGGCAGAGAAAGGAATATGTGGCCCAACTCTGGTGCAAGAAAGAGCCTTGCATCAATGATGGACCACATTTGCATACATCTGCACCTGAAAACTAGTATAGAAGACTTGATAAATTACTCCGTTGTATCCAAAATTACTCTGGATATTTGTATATGGGACATACAGGTGACATACTATCCACCATGGATCTGCCACTGCATTGAACAGTAGATGCAAAGTGGATGAGATTTCAATACAACTTACTCACACCCTGCACAAAACACCCAAAGCAATGTGACACGCGGTGCACGTTTCCTATCCACAGCATGTCAATTTATGCTGTGGGTTTTCACTGCAGCTTTCACTCTTTACAATGTCAAGATGTCATATCCACGTTATTCAATACACTTCAAGTGAGCTCCATGCGCAGGTACGTGTGTTTTGTCAGTGTGCTAGCCATATTTTTAACAGCTTGCACACTAACCCATTATTTCCTATGACCTCACACTCACGCCTGTGAATTACAGCAGATGTGTGTCAGGATTTGTGAGTTTGGGTAAAACTCAGTACAGATCGTGTTCTTGATCGTTTTGAAGAGTAGGCGCACTGAAAGAATGAATGGGTCAATGGAGGACACAACAAGCAATTTTTGGATATCACCCATGGGCCGTACATGTAGTTTCACCACAGACTCCCAGATAAACATGCATGCTCGTGTGCATTTAGCCACAGGCAGCATTTGTCGCACAAGAATTTGGGAAAATCCACTGTTGATTTCCCACAATGGAAAATCATCAGCAGACATGTTCCTAGCATGTTACACTGCCCTTGTAGTTCATGGGAGTCCAATCGATTAATACAGTTTCATATGCAAACCTATATGGAAGTTAACCCACTATGAAGATACCTACATATATATATGAGAATAGATAGCAACAGAAATTTCTTGCATTTGCAGGACATCCAGGGAATTCATATTTTGTGTATCTCACCCAGCAGCAAGCACAGGCTATCTACAATATGTGAGAAACCTATATGAGAATATTAGGAAATAGCACAACCCTATTGCAGCACTCCAGTAATACAGTTGGGCTCTGAGGACTTCAGATGTCCCATCAACGGGCTAAAGCTCATTCCAGTCGGCCAAATAAAGCTGCACATTTAGGTATCCAAGTTCTGTTCTTAAGAACTGTGGGGTTATATCTAACATGGACACCATTAGAGAGCCAATATGTACACACAAGTGGAAGCCATACAGAAGATATAACAAGCAGCTCTAGTCTATAGAGCCATCGGACGTCCACACTAGACCATGACCAGCTGTAGGATTCACCAGATCCATCTTCTCTATGCTATGCAGCTTTTCCCCAGCTCTAGGACTTGGCTGCAGAGGTCTACATAACACCAGAAGGCAAGAAGAAGCTGGGCCAAGGTCTCCCCCCATTAGTCTCATTGACAGTCAGCTATTGATCCATCAGAGAAGGAATTAATGATCCATCGTCTACCCTCTGGGGTCTTCTGGAGCAGGATTTTCCAACCTTTGGTAATAAACAGCATTTTCAATGGAAAAAAAAAATATATATATATATATATTCGCATCTTCTCATAATCATTGATGGATCAAACAGGAAGCTGCAACATCAATACATCTCCCCATATATGGTAAATATGGGGAAAAGTCATACCCTACAAACCATGACCCTACACAGCTGGCACCAGGTAGTTACTATAAATCTACAGCATTGCTAGTAACAGCACAGATGAGGAGCTTACAAAGAGGAACCCAGTCCTGTGGGCACATGCCAGCTCACCTTTATTTGCCACTTCCCATGCCACCTCGAACAGCACACTGTTGTCCAGGTCCAGGTCATCATCCCAATCCTCCAGCCCGTTCAGAGAGGTGACTGATAAGCTGCGAGCCAGGGGCATCTTGCACGGCGCCTACAGATGTGCTACACGCTAAGCTCCAGCAGGATAGACTGCCCTTGAAGTGCCAGCACCAGAGAAGCGCTGCTGCTCCCGGCAATGACAAGCACCGCTCCAGCTGACTGCAGGGAACCACTACCATGTAACGCCGAGGAGGGGCGGCGCTGCCAGTGCTCGGTATAACGTCATCTGCCCTATGAGTGACGGGCCTCAGGCAGGCTCTGATTGGTGGAGAGGATTGCGCTCTAGAGGGTCAGCTGAAAGTTTAGGTAGCGGGGGAGAGCAGTGATTGGCTGCTGAGTCTGTCATTCAGGGCGACTGACATTTATCAGCGTGGCTACGTGCAAGAGAAGGCATTGAGCAATTCTGGGGCCAAAGAGTCAGTTATGGGCTGTGTGGTGCATGGTGCAGACTGGCTGCTTGCGGGGAAGCTTGCGTGGCCTAAATACCTTATAGTTCAATGCATTTATTATTTCAGAAAAGAGTGAGATCCAGACAGAGGCATCTAATAGGAGACGCATAATGTGCAGTATGTTCTATTCTAACATGGATCCCTATGGGTGATCTTTTTGATATATGCAGTGCCTTATGGGATACATGCACACCTCTGTACTGTATTGATCCATAGTCTGCAGAGTACACAATGTCATCCATAACCATGGCTCTTCCAAAAGACTTCTCTGATGGCATACGTGCCTGTGTTGGCTGTAAACACACATAGGAACTGGTAAGTGAAATAGGAAAAAACTTGGCACTCACCCAGATCCGTAAAATGCAATCTTTATTCTTTAACAGTCCAGGTTAAAACAAAATAGATGCGGGAGGAGGCACACTCGAGGTTGAGCGACAGCTGTTTCGTGCTCTATCGCACTTTTTCAAGCTCAGTTACCGAGCTTGAAAAAGTGCGATAGAGCACGAAACAGCTGTCGCTCAACCTCGAGTGTGCCTCCTCCCGCATCTATTTTGTTTTAACCTGGACTGTTAAAGAATAAAAATTGCATTTTACGGATCTGGGTGAGTGCCAAGTTTTTTTCCTATTTCACTTACGATGTCTCGCTATTTTTCCACTTAGAGCACCACCCATATTTTGCATTTTTTGTCTATCCCCACGTAGGTCTTTTGACCTGTTTCATGAGTAGTGCCGCCTACCATTCTCATTCTTGCGACACATAGGAACTGGGTCTGCTGATGGTTTCTATGGCTCCGACACTGATCTGTAAAAATGTATGTATACGCATATATTAGGTCATAGAAATGAATTGGTCCATATACTATACTCCTTAATGGATCCCGAATGGTGGACAATGTACCCTAGTCTGAGGTCTGTTGTGGAAAAACTGCGATTTGTGTTGCAGATTTTGCTATTCTGTTTTGGGGTGTTTTTTTTTTTTTTAGCTATGGCCATAGAGTGGATTTGGCAAAAAGGAGAGGTATAAGGCTGGGTTCACATTGCAGAAAATGAAGATGACTTTGAGGCGGACTTTTAATCTCTGCCTCCCATTTACAACAATGGGTATCTGAATCAGGGTGGAGAGTGGTGCTGATTTCAAGTTGGAATCAGCCTCAAAACTTGCACTACATTCCACCATATGAACATACCCTATGCGGCTTCCTTTCCCATTCCTAATGAAGCCACTGAAATTTGTTACAACGGCCTAACCTCGCATTCACACTACCAAGTTTTATTGTAACTCTGTCTTTGTTGGTCAGACTAATGAACCTCATGGGCTTTTTATGAGCCTCATGGGGTTTTTTGCCTTCCACTGGATCAACACTATAGGGATATAGGTTAGACTTGATGGACTAATGTCTTTATCCAGCCTTATCTACTATGTAACTGGGCAGGACATTATGCTGGGAGAGGGACTCCTAGTAAAACAGTTATCAGAATAAAGTATAGGACAGTATGTCGGCATAAATGACTATTATGCTAGGAATCTCTCTCCTGACCTATTGTTTAGGCCGGTAAATCCAGCCAACACACAAATGCAGGTTCACACAGGTAAGGACAGGTTCACACAGGATTAGAACAATGAACGTTAACGAGGTTTTTTGTTTAATAGTGCTGCTGAGGTGCCAATAAACATAAAAAGACCTCTCTTGGGTCTCAGATTCCAGAGGCAGAAGCTCTGTTCATCTGTATACAGACACACTTGGGTTCAGGGACCACTGCAGTCTCAGACTCAGTAGTGACCTCTTCACTAATGGTACATGATTGTTGTGAATAGGTGACCACTGAGGCCTGTGGTTGGGAGCTGTGTATAAATCTATCTCATCTTTCATAAAACACAGAAGCAAGTTTCTATGTTTATAATGCCCAAGATATAACTGTTTGAACTGAGCCTCCCCATCTTCATTTTCTCTTCTTTCTCTCAATGTCCCCACTAGGGATCATAATCAAATTCCCTATGAATTTGGAAGGCAACCAAAGAAGATCCATACAAATGCAGGAGGAACAAACAAACTCTACGCATATCTTACCCTTCAACAGATTTGACCAGAAGTCAACACTGCTAACCACTGCGCCATCATGATCCACGTCAAGTAGTTGTCTTTATGTTATGCAGAGCAGGAGAGGTCCTGTGGGGTGAGAGATGCTCTTTGTGGCCACTCTCCAATTTTGCTAAGAGATGAGGCTCCTGAACTGGTGAAACCACCCTATTAAAGGGATCTGTCAGGCTGATTTGGGACAATTAATCACCCACAGGCCTTTATGGACCGGAGGTTTAGTGTTGCAAATCGCCCTGTTACAAAGCCATCAATAAAGCTTTATACTCGCTCTGCTGCCGTGCTCCTTCTGTATTTCTTCACTGAAGCCAGAGGAGTACACCTCAGGAGCACAGCTTGTCCTGTACCTTTGGCATTTGCACAGTGAACTTCCTCAGCTTCATTGAAGAACTGCATAGGCACAAAGACCACCAGAGATGAGACAGAAGGATTTCAAACATGGTTATTTGGGATACTAAACCCCTGATCTATGAGGACACGTGGATGGTTTAGTGTCCCAAATCAACCTGACAGGTTCTATTTAACACAGAATTCCATAATAGGTTATAGAAAAAAAGTGTTGTTTTTTTTTAAACTAGACAGTCCTTTTAAGATCCATTTACATGTTACAGTTTTCTCAAATGCTGTCATTGATTAGTGAAAGCTGACTCCCAACTTTGCTTCAACCTTAAGACGTATGGTGAATCAACAGGACAGACTCTTTAAAGTAGTTTGCTTAAATATTAATGTTATCCTGCCCATGAGGGATAACATGCTGATTAGTGTTGGTCCAATCCCTGGTGGGTCAGACCCACATTTGGACAGCGACCCAGGTTGAGCATGCTCACTGCTGTTCCATTTAGTCTCTATGGCATTGCTAGAGATAGTCAAGCACAGTTGTCTCCTGCTGTCCCATAGGCAGTGAATGGAGTGGTAGTCTACATGCTTGGGCTACCTCTTCATTCAAATGAGGAAATGGGAGCCCAACTCTTGTGATCTGTGGGGTTCCTATTAATCAGAACCCCACTGATCAGTATAGTCATATATCGCACACATATAGCATATATCCAGGGTCTTAACTACCATATGGCAGTGGAGGCGGCTGCCACAGGGCCCCGGGCCATTAGGGGGCCCGGTGACAGCCGCTACCGCTGCATTTTTGTTTTTTTAAAAAATAGGCCGTTAGGGCCCCTATTCACTTGCCGATCCTGGCTGGGCCGGGATCGGCAAGTGACACCACGGGCCCCACAAATACCATTATTATACTCGGGGGTCTTTGCAGACCCCCGAGTATAATGATCGGCGGATCGGGAGAGGTAAGGGAACATAACAAACAGTGTTACTTACCTCTCCACGATCCTGCCAGACCTCCTTTCTGACGTCTCTGACATCACATGAACCCAGCCTGCGTCCCGGGTCATGTGACGTCTGACGTCATTTCATAAGGACGCCAGCGGAAAAGACAGCGTGGGAGCCGGAGACAGGTAAGAAACTGTAATTTTTTATGTTTTTATTCCCCCGGGTCTCCGATTATTATACTCTGGGGTCTGAAAAGACCCCAGAGTATAAGAATTGTTTATGGGTGTCCACTATGGGGTATAATACTGTGTGTAGGGGACACTATGGGGGATAATACTGTGTGCAGGGGCCAGCAAGGGACATAATACTGTGTGCAGGGGCCACTATGGGGGATAATACTGTGTGCAGGGGCCACTATGGGGGATAATACTGTGTGCAGGGGCCAGTAAGGGACATAATACTTTGTGCAGGGGCCACTATGGGGGATAATACTGTGTGCAGGGGCCAGTAAGGGACATAGTACTGTGTGCAGGGGCAAGTAAGGGACATAATACTGTGTGCAGGGACACTAATGGACATAATACTGTGTGCAGGGGCCACTATGGGGCATAATACTGTGTGCAGGGGACACTAATGGGCATAATACTGTGTGCAGGGGACACTAATGGGCATAATACTGTGTGCAGGGGCCAGTAAGGGACATAATACTGTGTGCAGGGGCCACTATGGGGGATAATACTGTGTGCACGGGCCACTATGGGGGATAATACTGTGTGCACGGGCCACTATGGGGGATAATACTGTGTGCAGGGGCCAGTAAGGGACATAATACTGTGTGCAGGGGCCACTATGGGACATAATACTGTGTGCAGGGCTTACTAAGGGACATAATAGAGTGCGGAGGAGGAGGTCGGTCGAGGTCTTCGATGTCGGTGTCGGTTGTGGGGGGGGGGCCCATGTCAAAAGTTCGCCACGGGGCCCCACCATTCCTAGTTACGCCACTGCATATATCTATTAAGTTAGGCTCTATTCACACCTGCATGAGAGACCGCTTCATGCAGCACTATTTTTCTTGTCAGAAGGAAAGACATCTCTGTTGAAACAAATAGATTCCATTTTAAGTTTATGGAGTCAGTTAGACCCCATTGGAGTATGTAGTGCAACAGATCCAGCAATGGGTTGTATAAAGAAAAAAAAATTCTGATGACTGTCTTGTGGAAAAACTACGGCTGCGACTGCGAGTGCCTTCAGTGTTTTTCACAGAAAGATGTCCAACGTGTATGTGCAGTTACAGGGAACTAGGCATGAACTAGATAAGATCCGCTTACATTGGTCATCTGCTGCCCCCACTTGACTGTTCTCTGCACATACAAGCTCCGTATGTATACTATGTAGTCATAACTGACTGATCAGTTGTTGAATAAGCAATATTGTAACAACCAAGGAGGTTAAGTGCTACCGAACATTAAAGGGGTTGTCCAATGAAGTAAAATCAACAAAACTTTTGTCCTGCTCCATGTTCAACCTGACTATAGTCAGGGCTGCTTTAGATTAGTGTATAACTATGAATGATATGAAGGATGTATGGTCATGCATGAAAACCATAACTGATTTTAAAACTGTTACAAGGTGACAAGGAATATGCAGAGAGGTTGAACAGATTTTTCAGTAGGTTTTGTAGTGCTGCTTTGGGACAGGGGGTCGGTGAAGACGGTTGCAACTGGAGCTTGTCGATACTGGTGGGTGAAGTGAGGCTTTGTAAGTCGGCAGAGCAAGATTATTTTTTTTTCAGAGTCTAAGACTCCGTTCTCAAGGAGTAAAGCGCCGCACATTCAGACACGTATGCATGAGAGTGTGAGCGCTCAAAACAGATCCCATTCACTTCAATGGGTGCCGGCTCACGCACGCTACACAGTGAAATCAATGGGTTAAAAAGCCTCCCATTGATTTCAATGTGTAGCGCCCGTGAGCCGGCACACATTGAAGTGAATGGGATCTGTTTTGAGCACTCACACTCTGACACATGTATACGTGTCTGAATGCGCAGTGCGTTACTCCGTGGGAATGGAGTTGTGTTGCTTAAACGGGCTCTATCAGCAAAATCATGCTGATAGAGCCCCACATATATTATTATGTATGTATTATGTGTATTATGTTACCTTTTTAAAGGCTATGCACGCATATGTGGGGCTCTATCAGAATGATTTTGCTGATAGAGCCCCTTTAACTGTATGAGTTGTTATTGTATTTGTTTAATCTGAATATAGTTGTACAGCATATTCCTATGTTATAGAAGACATCCTGGCTGAACCCTGTGGGCAAAAAAAGGAGCCTGAGATATGAATAATTACCGTCTCACTGCTCTGACTTCACAGGTCATGAAGGTGTTTAAAGTAGAAAAATCAGTTGCCACTCACCATATACACCTGGGAAGACTTCGGGGGGGGGGGGGGGGTGCGATTCGTGCTCCGGGACTCAACGGAGCTGGGTAATATGTAACGAAAAAGAAATACGTATCCACAGCCCGGCTTCTAAAATTTAACTTTTAATCCATAAATTTAAATTTTAAATTTATGGATTAAAAGTTAACTTTTAACTTGAAGGATGCTGTTATCCATTTATTGCACAGCGCTCTAGCTTTGGATAAACCTTTTAGGGAGCGTTCACACTACCGTCGGTGTCCGACAGCTAGTGTCCGCTGCTAATGTCTGTGCAAAATCTTGTGCGGACATTAGCATCAGACACTAGCTGTGTCCGTGACATTCTGCATTGATTTAAATGGACATCGGGTGCATTCTTTTACAGTCCATGCCTGTCCTTAACTGTCCGTTCCCAAAGATGTCCGACTTTTCAAGCGGACAGCAAAAAATACATGTCGGGATAGCTCTAATAATGTGAGATGGATGGGACGAGGATGCCAACAAAAGAGAGTTAACAGATGTCTCTTTTCTATGTACCTCTGTTTGTAAATGATGTTGAAGGTCACGGATGAGATTAACATCCAGAAAATCGTTTTTAGAACTGTGGCATTTGTAGGTAAGCTGTATATTAAAGTTATTCTGATTTAAATTATCCAAAAAAAACTTCAACTGATCCTCCGTGCCCTCACAGACAATCAGAATGTCGTCGATGTACTGCATCCAAGATTGAACGCGGCACTTCAACAAGTCCCGATCATCTGGGAGAAGGTCCCTTTCCCACAGCCCCAGGAACAAGTTGGCATAAGAGGGTCCTTCTACCTACAGCTCCAGGGAATAGTGATGGGGGCAGCTTGTGCCCCCTCTTATGCCAACTTGTTCCCGGAAGAAGGCTTGTAGCGTGCTGAACGCGTTGGGTGGGCGGTCCGAATGTAGCCATCCTCATCACTTAACTGCATCACATTATGGGTAAGGCTTGATTTTTATCTCTGTGCCGGCATTATGTGGTTTAAATTTCACTTTTCATGGTATATGGATATGTCATATACTCTCTAGGTCAGGGACCTTATAGACACTAGTTTGGGGTATACCTGATAGTTGTCACTGGTTACTTACCATACTTCATATCCATGATAGACCATCTAATGCTGACATATAGGGATTAGAAAGTTTTGTCCTTCCCCTTATAGCCGGCCATTTATCCTTTTGGATGATGCATAACATTGTGTATTTGTCTGCCCTGATTTATGATCTATAGATGATACTTTCTTTGGATGCTAGTTTGTGCAGGACCGTCCTTTATACATACAGTATTGAACATTAGTCCTATATGTTTGTTTCTTGTATTTTGTATATTACATTAATTGAATAAAATTGCATTTTTTATTATGTTATGTGGTTTTGGTATTTTTACTGTATAACCTCACTGGGCTTAAATATATAGTGGGTTTGAATCTGACCCATAAATTGATATACACTGATATATGAGGTTATATGACTCTGTCCCTCAACAGCATGCTCAGGGCTTGTTCACATCTGCGCCCGGGACTCCGTTCATACAGGTTTCCGTTTCCTGCACAAAACAAGGCAAGAGACGGAAACCTACAGGCATCTTTCAAACCCATTCATTTGAATGGGTTTGAAAAGTGTCCGGCCGTGAGCGTTTTATGCTCTCCGCGGCAAAACCGTTTTTTTTTTTAACTGGACACAGAGTCGGACATGCAGTACTCTGTACGGTTTTAAAAAAAACGGTTTTGCCGTGTCCAGCGCTCACAGCTAGACTCAGCATGACAGGTTTCCGTCTTCTGCATGCAGAAGACGGAAACCTGATAATGGAGACCCGAACGCTGGTGTGAAACCAGCATCACTTGGTTATATGTTGGAACGCCATATAATGTTTGAAAATGTAGCCTGCCCTCTGTTCTACAGAATAACTACGGTCCGTTCACATCTGCACATGGGTTTCCATTTGGGAAGTCTGCTTGGGGACACCTAATCTGCATAAAAAAGCGGTTACCTTAGGAAACCCGCAGACCCCATAGACTATAATGAGGTCCGTGTGGGTTCCTCACAAAAAATGGGGAGACGATAGTGCTGCTTCCAGGACTTTTCTCTCTGCATATTTCATAATGATCTGAAAACATATGTGAACCGGGCCTTAGAAGAAATTGGCACAGCCACATCAGTGATATGAGGGGCATCAACAGTGCCAATAGCCTCCATGAACTATAAGGTGGTTTGTTGGGTTTTGGTAAGCAGTGTTTTTGCTGCACGTCGTGCCATTTTGTCCATGATTTTGGTAGCATAGGCACACAGATGTGTATATAGCCTTATTCAGGTTTAGCCTGTGGTGAGCTTTATCTCCCTCAGCTCCCCTCCAGCACACTCCCATGCTCTGTATTGGCAGATTAGAATGGAGCAGCCTCGGTATATGACCCATTATGCATTGCTTAGAATCTGCCCCTGTATGTGTGTACATATATATATATATATATATATATGTATATATGTATATATATATATATATATATGTATATATATATATATATATATATATATATATATATATATATATATATATATGTCACACACCATATGGACTACACAGCGACTTTCTCTGCATCTCCATGGCGACACAGCGACCCTTGCTCTCGCCAATATCCCTCTACAGAACTCTCTCGCGGCGGTTACATGGCTCCTCCCATAGTGGGCGTATCCACGCGGAACGTTTAGTCTGGAGTTTGTTTCCCACCCGGAACGGTCTCTCAGTTGCACCATTCGTGTCCCTGGCGGTTGTGTAGTGGAGTGAAGCGGCAGCATGGCAACCATGGCGGTAAGACATTGAAATAGGGCCGTGTAATGGTGAAATCCCACTGGTTGTTAGACGTGCTATATATGTGGTCAGTAGCGGTGTAGCCAGCAGTGAGCGGCCGCATGTGTGCGGGGATGGCGCATTATACCGGCTCATGTGGCAGTCAGCCTGTAGATGTGCTGCTGGTGCTAGTGCAGTCATTCTCTATAGAGATCAGTGGGAAATGACGAGCACACGCTATTTCCATTGACTACTATGGAGGGAACTATGAGGTTTTATTCTCATAGTCTATGTGTGTACAGTGTATTGCTGAGCTGGCAGTGTCCCTGGGTTGTAGCCTGTATTCTAATCCCCAGCTGCAGTTACAATACTGCTGGTTACCCATGGAAACAGCTGACAGACACGCCCCTAACCGTTTAGCTAACCTGCAGGGGTAAGGCCACAGGAAGCGCACAGTCTGCATGTGTTACCTCTCAGCACATGCATGAGCAGCATGGAATCTGCTGCAAAACTCCACCATTAATCTTCATAGTAATACTTATGTTGTGGATTTCCTTTTTGTGACCTGTCCTGGAATTTGAAAAGCCACCAGACAGCAGTTCTGCCACATGTGGACCTGGACTAATGCAGTTGTTGTTTCCCCTACATAAGATTATTTTACACTATCTGGTCTATCTGTTAATTGTTCCAGAATACAGATCACCATAGAAAGATCTGAGCAGACACTGGACAGTCAGGACTGCTGGGGAGTGCTCTAAAGACTTCACTTGTGGTTATGGAATATACTGCTAGCTCAGGATCAGAATGAAATATAGACCCCTTAAAGAGGACCTTTCATCATCTGGGGCACATGCGGTGTAATACACCGCTAGAAAGCAGACAGTGCGCTGAATTCAGCGCACTTATCAGCTTTTCTTTTCTGTGCCCCCCGTGAAGAGGTATCGGTGCTGGTACCGTAGCTGTTCACTGTCAGAAGGGCGTGTCCTGTCTGTAACGCCCTTCCTCAAAGCATCGTCTATAGCACTGTACTGTAAGAGGTACTCATCTATGGACGAGTACTATACTATACAGCGCTATAGACACTACTGTGAGGAGGGACGTTCCTGACTGTCAGAAATGCCCTTCTCACAGTGAAGAGCTATGGTACCGGCACCGATAGCGCTTCACCAGGGGCACAGATCATGAAAGCCGATAGAGCTCTGAATTCAGCACACTGTCGGTTTTCTAGCGGTAAATAAAACCGCATGTGCCCCAAGTGGTGAAAGGTCCTCTTTAAGTATTTTGGAATCTGTTGTGCACAAAACATTGCTGTTTTCTTCATCTAAGGAAGTGACCTTAGGGTACTGCTACTGTCTCATTAAAATGAATGGGACTGAGCTACAGCATTGCCATGTGACCAGTGGACATGTCACTTCCTGAGAAGGAGAAATCAGCCTTTAAATGGACTTCATTTCATTGGGTTCTGTGTGAATTTTTTTTTAAAAAAACTTAGAAATTCTAACAGAAGAGTAACACACTTTAATGTCTGATTAAAACACAGCACAGCAGATACTTTTTATTATTATTTTGAACCTGCTAAATGTATGCCGAAAACATCCCACTACTTGGCCACATTCCCTTTTG
Organism: Leptodactylus fuscus; assembly: GCF_031893055.1. Classification (NCBI taxonomy): domain Eukaryota; kingdom Metazoa; phylum Chordata; class Amphibia; order Anura; family Leptodactylidae; genus Leptodactylus; species Leptodactylus fuscus. The sequence goes on from NC_134270.1 coordinate 72,302,659, forward strand.
TTACTTGTGATAAATGTACAGCAACTACCCAGAACGCTTTAGCCACATGACTTGTCAAAGCTAAAGTTACTGAGTAGCCCTTGCCTTATAGAGCACACACTGCACATCAACATCTGAATGTCTAGAGCAAGATGCTATGTTGTTGTGTAAGCTATCTATTCATACGTTGATACGTCTGATGGGACAATTTGTATGAGAAGTAATTTTAAGGGTTTCTGTGGAAACCCATTGAGTTTAATGGAGAAATAGCTATTGTAGAGGTCTCAGCATGGAAGAAATTCTCCTTCTGCAGCAGCTTTAGAGACACATTGTGAATACCATGGCTCTATATAAACCAGGGTGATCTAAATATGTATATACTAAGAGAAGATGTCTACAGTGGTCAATCAGATTACAGTTCTTAGTGTTCTATAGTAGTTTGCAAATGAGAACAGCAGTAAGGTTTGTTCTAGTAAACAACAACTGATCCACTATTACTTTACACTTGTTTTTAGGGTATCCACATGGTATATAATGCAAGTTAAAATAATGTCATGTGTATTTTTGCTATGGAGTCTGACAGTTCTGCACACGTTATCTCCTTTCTGTAGGGTCTGTTCAGCATTGAAATCTGCATTTAAAAAACTCTTGTCAGGCCCACCTTACTCTCCACAAAGTTGTTTTTTGGCATGTATACCTATAGCATCATATACAATTGTCTTGTATGTGGTTTAATGTTGTCATTGTTATTACTATGTGCTTTCAGACAACCACCAAGGTGCCTGAAGTCCGAGATGTCACCAGGATTGAGAGAATTGGTAAGTATTTAGCAATTTTTATTTCCTCTGGACTTGCTGTAGATGAAGCCATGGATTGGTGACTTTGTTGTTTGCAATGTGACTTCTGTAATGTAGAACAGTTGGTCTTGGTGCAGTATTGTAATGCAAAGTCTTGAGTTGTTTCTTGGAAACATGATCACAACCAGCAGACAGTATCCATAGTAGCAAAGACTGTCCCTGACAACACCAAACTCTAACATACTGCAGGCTGCTTGGTATTCATCTGCAGTCTAGTTAGTGGTCCTGGATATCACTCTCATGTTTATTGCATAGCTAGAAATAAAGCAAAAAAGATACTGAATATTATTTGCTTTATAGTTTTTTTTGTTTTTTTTTAATGTAGATTGTGAGCCCCACATAGAGCTCACGATGTACATTTTTCCCTATCAGTATATCTTTGAAATATGGGATGGAAATCCATGCAAACACGGGGGGAACATACAAACTCCTTGCAGATGGTTTTTTGCTTTTGGTGGGATTTGAACACCAGGACTTTCTGAATAACAATAAGTAATGTGAAGTCCAAAGACAACAAACAATCTACATATGTTTGGTATCTCTAAAAACAAAGAGACCAGAATTCATCTCGTTCTCTTTTGAAGTGCACTGAAGAAAGCTTTACCTCTGTGGTTGGGTGCTTGGGCAAAAACATTTCCAAAGATGAATGGTCAAGACAAATTTAGATTTATTTGGGCATCGATTATCTCACTGTATAGGTCACATCTGCCCAGGACAGCAGATTCCCTTTGTATGCTATTTGTATTTGTGCACAGTATATGGAAGCAAATTTAATGTACTTTAAGACTATAATGTACAACTGTTCTCCTGATTCGTAGGTGCTCATTCCCACATCCGAGGACTTGGACTTGATGATGCTCTTGAACCTCGACAGGTATTGCATAATTCTAGAACCTTTAAATACAATATTAAAATGCCTCTTTTTAACTTGCACATGGCTATGTTCCAGCTCTGTTTAGAACTGTGCCATTATAGCTTGCCCATAGAAGTGCGTTCAGTGGATCCGTATCAGTGTGTGCCTCATTTAACTTTGGATGCCCTATATAAGGTGGTTGTCTCCCCTTAAAGTTGTGCTGTACAACTCCTCATCAGACTTTGGAGACTATGCATTGGTTGTTGTCAGATTAATAAAACAATGAAGCGCCAACCACTTACATTGATTTGTTTATAATTCGCTAACTGCAAAGATAGTCGATGAAGTACATTTGAAGCGATGGACATGTACGATGTCTGTAGAAGAATAATCCATATGAGTGATCATCATTGCAGATGCCTTTCAATACATGCCCCTTTCATGATCAGTGGGTAGTACTTGGAGACCTGTCATACCAGGGCAAAATTCATTCTATAGCTAGATTGAGATGTCTGATAAGGTGATTTAATCACAGAATAGAGCTCTTAAAGGTGTACATATCCTATCCTACCTGCAGCACAGAGTCACTGCTGTTTACAGTACATGCTTTTCCATCCTACAGCACGTTACAGATCAGATAAGGGAAGTGTGACTTATGAGGAAGTGATACAAGTTTTAATTTTAAGGCAAAGAAAGTGGCAAGTCCCTTTATGTGGTAAAAATGAATGTGAATCATTCCTTTTTCTGTAATATATACTCCTATCTATCTATCTATCTATCTACAGGTATCGCAAGGCATGGTGGGCCAGTTGGCAGCTCGCCGAGCAGCTGGTGTCATTTTAGAAATGATCAAAGAGGGAAAGATTGCAGGACGCGCTGTATTAATAGCCGGACAGCCGGGAACAGGAAAGACTGCTATTGCCATGGGTAATGGACTTATTCATTATATCACTGCATTAAGTTATGGTGCAAATTTCTAAATTTAAGGCACTAGTTTACAGACCTGCTTTTTATCTATGATAGAATCACTCATATGTAACATTGTCAGAATTATCTAATTTTGACTTGTAATTTGTGGCCATTTTAGTCATCAGCTTTGCTAACAGGTGTATAAGATATGCCGACGATGCTATATTTTCCATAGATGCTATTATAAAGCTTTCTGAGTTGGATGTTATGCAGCTTCATCTCCTTTTGTCGGCTGCATAGACTTTGAATGACACAGCAGCGAGCGTTCCCAGTTGCCTATCAGTTGAAAGCTCCTTACTACAGTCGTGCAGGGTGTAGAAAACTGAGGGACCCCATTCTGGTGATCATGGGGATCACTTGCTACTTGCATTGTGACTAGCTGTTAAATATCTTTTGTTGAAAAATACCGAAAAAAATATAATGAAAAATCTGACAGAGGTCTAACACAGATGTGAATGGAGCCTATATGTTGTCCTTTATATTAATTTCTACTTGTATGAAGAAGTTGTTTCAGATGCAGAATTTAATAAGTAAATCCTGAGCTAGGTCTAGTTTCATCCAGATAGGCCATATTCTCACCTATTTAATGGAATACATTACCGTATTTTCCGGACTATAAGGCGCACATAAAAACCTACGATTTCCTCAGAAATCGTAAGTGCGGCTTATAGTCCAGTGCGCCTTATATATGGATGGAAGCGGCGGCAAAGTCTGCGTGCCGCTTCCATACATACATAAAAGGCACCGTAAGGGTGCATTCACACTATGGAACGCCGGCGTGTATCACAGCAGTACACGCCGGCGTTACAGCAGGGCTGCCGGACACTTCCTATTCATTTCTATAGGAGCCGGCATGCGAGCGCTCCCCATAGAAATGAATGGACAGACACTTCCCATTCATTTCTATGGGAGCCGGCATGCGAGCGCTCCCCATAGAAATGAATGGAAAAAAGCAGTCCATTCATTTCTATGGGGAGCGCTCGCATGCCGGCTCCCATAGAAATGAATAGGAAGTGTCCGGCAGCCCTGCTGTCACGCTGAAACAGAACGTGAAACTTACCGAGCGGTGCAGGGCGGGCGGGCATTCAGGCCTCCTCTTCCTCCGATGTCCTGACCACTTCCTCCGGCGCTCGCGAACTAATGGCCTGTGCGCATGCGCAATATCATAATGCTTCTACTACTGCGCATGCGCCCAGGCCATTATCAGCGAGCGGCGGAGGAGGACGGAACATCGGAGGAAGAGGAGGCCTGAATGCCCGCCCACCCTGCACCGCTCGGTAAGTTTCACAACATTACGGTTGGGCTCTATCAGCATGATTTTGCTGATAGAGCCCCTCCTCGCCTGCCGAGCGCTTCCAATAGAAGCGGCTAGCACGCGGGGGGTTAAGCGGCCGCTGGCAAAGTCTGCCTGCCACCGCTTTCAAGAACATATAATGCGCACCGGACTGCGGCTTATAGTCCGGTGCGCCTTATATATGAACCGAGACAGACTATAAGGCGCTCATGGGCAATGCGGCTTATAGTCCAGTGCGCCTTATAGTCTGTAAAATACGGTACTTACAATGCAGTTATTTACATGCACATTTTTTATTTACAGCGTCTGTAAAAAATGAAAATTTAGCCTTGCTCTATTGGGGTCAATTTTACTGATCAGAGACTTCCATTAAAGTCAATAGGTCTGTTTAAAAATTAAAAAAAACACTCTCTTGTCCAGTTTTCAGTAATCAAACTAAATACATAGTATATAATTTTGAAAAATAGCTGAACCACTGACACCTCACATCCAGTAGAAAATACATGTGTGTGAATGAAGTGCCTTAGTCTTTTTAGTCTGGTTATGAACGAATGTCCTTGATTTTACACAGGTATGGCTCAAGCACTGGGTTTAGACACTCCATTCACTGCTATCGCTGGCAGCGAGGTCTTCTCATTGGAAATGAGCAAAACAGAGGCTTTGACGCAGGCTTTCCGTCGCTCTATTGGAGTCAGAATAAAGTAAGTTGCACAACAGGTCACATTGTGTTGAGGGGATTTATAAGGAGAGCCCACATGGAGGCAATTGGCCATGTATTAAATGCAATTGCACAATTGCAAGCCAAGTAAATTATTGGATGACTATTTATGCAGCAGCTCCAATCCTTAGGTATTTCTTGGCCATGTTTATAGATGTGTTCAGTATTTCAGCAGTTTTCCTGGTTCTCCTGGAGAACTTGCTGATACATTTTAGATATCATTCTGTTCTTTGTCCTTTTATGCCATACTAAATGTCTTGAATTCTGATGTTTTTACCTAGGGAGGAGACTGAAATAATTGAAGGAGAAGTTGTAGAGGTTCAGATTGACAGACCAGCAACAGGAACAGTGAGTCTTTTTACTTTTATGGTTTTTTCATAGGTTGGTTGTGTTTGGACTAGGAGTACATTGGTAATCAGTAAATAGAAAGGAAATTGCATTTGGTGGTGGAAATTTATTAATTTTGTCAAGCTAGTCTTCTGCCTGCTTGCATCAGAAATACTCCACTTTTGAGAGAAGTGGTTGGCGTCAAGGCATACTGGGTGGATCGTGAGATTGTCTATACCTCGAGCTAGAAAAGTGGCGTACGTTTGTGAAAACTACATCAATCCCTGGCCTAGAGGTTATTGTTTCTGGTGCATCTGCCTCCAGTGCCAACCTTAATAAAATCCGCTATTATGTTCTAGATACAATATGTGCCTCCAAGGCTCTGTTCGCATTTTGTTGTTAAAAATCCTGGTGTATACAAAGGGAAATGCTCCTAATCGAAAAAAAAGTGCAGAAAGTACACCATGCTATATAATTTTACCTTTTATTCAGACATTTTATTATTTTCACTTAAAGGGTGCCAAAGTGGGTAAACTGACCTTGAAAACAACAGAGATGGAAACTATTTATGACTTGGGTACAAAGATGATCGAATCACTGACCAAGGAAAAGGTCCAGGCTGGGTAAGTTATATTTCAAGAAGTAAATGTTGAATGATGTTTAGTTTTCGATTTTAGATGTCTTAGGGTGTCAAATGAGAGTCTGTCACCAGAAACCAGCATAAGGGTTAGTGCACGCAGTTTTTTGGCGCTGATTTTGACACTAAATCCGCCTGAAATTAAAAAAAAAAAAAAAAAGCCTCCCAATAAAGCTCTGTTGGGGGAGGCTTTTTCTTGGAGGCTGATTTTGAGGCGTATTCAGCCTCAAAATCAGTACCAAAAAACTCTGAGCACTGACCCTAATAACCCAGGCCTGATTATAGGTTAGAGTCACCTCTGCCTCCATTTCCAAGGTATCACCATTTTTCTCAATATGTAAAATGTGATTCGGAGCAACAATAGCATTGCTGGTTTTCCAAAGAGGTAACTGCAATAGCCTCCTTTCTCTAAAAAGCTAATTTCAGATTTTGCTGTTTGTCATTCTGCAGTGACAGAGAAAGTGATTCACAAGAGGAACACACTGTTTAGACAACTCTATCCAATCTGTCTGCAGAGCCTGGTCCATGCTTAGAGGAAGGTGATTCCCACCTTGACTAAACATGGCCAAGATAACAATACCTGGCTTTTTCTCCTGACCACAAGGTCAACAGTTACTAAAACAGCTAAACATGGTTGTTTCCTTAACTCCTGTTAGTAAATATGAAGAGCAGACAATGAGAGATGGCATTGGACATCTTTGCTGATGACTAGCTGTGAAGGGTCTTGCTTTATCCCATGCTCACCAGGGGAAAATTGAAAAACTGGGAGACTATGTTGTTTGCATTAATGCAGAATAAAAACTACTAAGACTTGTTTGAACAGTTCTCAACCTGCTCTGTCTCTTTAGAGATATATTGATTATAATATAGCTTACAGGACGTACTGCCTGCATATTAGCCACAGTGGACTCATCAGTAGCATTTAAGCTTCATTGTACAGTAGCATTGAGGTGGATGAGAGTTAAACAATTTGCACTACAAGTTTTTACAGCGACACGCCTTACAATCCAAAGGGGTAAGCAGTATGTGCAGCCGTATGATTAGTATTTGGCACTCAGTGGGGCCTCAATAGGGTGCCAACCCCAATATGTAGAGTATAAATAATTCAAAGGCTAGGTTGCACTGAAGAGGTAATTTAACCGAAAAAAGATTCTTACAGAGCTGTTTCAATACTAGCAAATCACTTTAAAAAACATGGGGAATATTGGAGTAAATTGTATTTGACTTTTTCCTTTCTTTTTTTTTTCCTATTTAGAGATGTCATAACTATTGATAAAGCAACAGGCAAGATCACAAAATTGGGCCGGGCTTTCACAAGAGCAAGGGACTATGATGCCATGGGATCCCAGGTACAACCATACAAAGATCATACTTTTTAAGAGGTTTTCTCTAAATAACAAAAACTGGAAGGGTTTTCCGATCTTTGCTGTAAGGGTGCCTCAATAATAAGCTGATGAGAGTCCCACATTGTTGGGCTGCAGTAGGTTGAGGGTAATGAGTTCCACAGTAGTAGGGGTTCAGTTTTGCTGTAGTGCCACTGCAGGGGGAATTGAAGCTTTACACACTGTCCATTAAGATCAGTGGGTAATTGATGTAATGTACAAACGTGATGAGAAACTGTATGTAGCTACTGTCCGCTATGGCTAAGACTGACCTCAGTTGGGTAATATCTTATAAATAAGTGTTCGTGCAGTCCTTTTAATTTCTGCCTTCCTCTATCTTCAGACAAAGTTTGTACAGTGTCCTGATGGCGAACTCCAAAAACGCAAGGAAGTGGTGCATACAGTGTCATTGCATGAGATTGATGTGATTAATAGCAGAACACAGGGATTCCTTGCTCTCTTCTCAGGTATGGCTTTTACCATATTACCTGCAATGTGAGATGATATAATGTTATCTACATTGTCTCCATTTTCTGTATTAGTCAGGATATACCCATTATGGAAGTTGACTATCACCTTACATTTTCAGGCTGCTTTGGATACTGCTGGGTTTTATTACAACTTGTCTGTATCAGTTTACAATTTGCAAACGTTCCTCAATGAAACCTGAAGCCTTAGAGTTGAGTGAGGTCCTTATTTATTAAAATTTTTGCCATAGAGTTCTGCAGGAGAGACAGTCTATTGGCTGCACCACAGAGCTCCTGTCTCCTACTGCTTACATATATGTGCTGAAACCAAAAGTCCCTCCTTAACTATATAATTTACAGATAGAAATGTTCTTGCCTTTATGAAGTTCCTCCTTTCAGACTATATTCCTTGTAGATTACTGATGTGCAGTGTATTATTATTTATTATTATTATTGTTTATTTATATAGCACCGTTAATTCCATGGTGCTTTACATTTGGGGGTTACATACAATACACAGAATGTACAGGTACATATCATACTAACAGTGATCGGCTGGCACAGTGGGGTAGAGGACCCTGCCCACGAGGGCTTACAATCTATGAGGCAAGGGGGTAGAGACAGAAGGAGAGGGGGAGACTGTACAGATGGTGGTGCAGTGATTGTGTTATTGGAGGTTGTAGGCCTTCCTGAATAGGTGAGTCTTAAGGGCCTTTTTGAAGCCTGTGATTGTGGGGGTCAGTCTTATGTGTTGTGGTAAGGAGTTCCAGAGTATGGGGGATGCACGGGAGAAATCTTGGAGACGGTTGTGTGAGGAGCGGATGAGAGCAGAGCGGAGTAGGAGGTCGTTGGAGGATCTGAGGTTACGTGTGGGCAGGTAGCGGGAGATGAGGTCAGAGATATATGTAGGGGCCAGGTTGTGGATGGCTTTGTATGTTAACGTTAGTAGCTTGAATTCAATTCGCTGGGCTATGGGTAGCCAGTGGAGGGACTGGCAGAGGGGAGCAGCCGATGAGGATCGGGGGGTGAGGTGGATTAAGCGGGCAGCGCAGTTTAAGGTGGACTGGAGGGGGGCGAGGGTGTTCGCTGGGAGTCCATGGAGAAGGGTGTTGTAGTAGTCTAGGCGGGAGATTATGAGGGCCTGGACGAGCATCTTGGTAGTTTCTGGGGTGAGGAAGGAGCGGATTCGGTGGATGTTCTTGAGCTGGAGGCGACAAGAGGTGTTGAGGGTTTGAATATGTGGTTTGAAGGTATACCCAACCTTCTTCCACAGCCTTGAACAAATTGGGTAAGACGGATTACACTTGGAGGAATTTATTAAAGGGTACCTGAGCTTTCGTTAAAGGTTGAAATACATACAGGGTCTTTCTTGGCAGTCTGTTTTTGTGACTGTTTAAGTCTTCATACAGGGTGTCATATTAGCTTTTCTGCTGCTAATAATTGAATTATGATTGAAACGCAGTTTACTTTCATCTCGTAGTCGGGAGCATGTTCAATAAGGAGCCGCCGCCCTCCCTCACACTTTGCTGATAACCTGACTGGCGTAACTATACAATTGCAAACAAATACCCGAAAAAACACGAGAGACCATAATTGAGCCACAATAAGGAAATCATAGCTGGGTTTATGACAAGTGCTCAATACCCCATCACGAATAGATGAATTGAACCCCCAATAGAAAGTTCTAATGTTTAACATTACATTTTCATTTTCCTTCTTCGGATCCATCACGGGTCATGTGTAAAGCTGCATGATGTCATAGCGGTATGGCGTTTATCTGTCTGACACCTTTTTCATCATGAATTTTTTTTCTGCTCATTTAAATTGGGGTCTTGTCTGGAACCATGCATACTGTATCACCATATGTTCAATTGAGTAATGGAGTATATGCCATGTAAAATAAAGATGATATTGGATTGATATTGTTCAACGTTAATGATTAGAATATTGTATAAGATATTATATAATTGAGTTGATGTTTTTTTGGCCTTTGTCCCCTGATAAACCAGTGAATTGGGGAAAAGTTGGGATGTCATTTGTTCTAGGCCTGAGGGCTTGGTCAGACAGTATTTAGTACTATACCGTCTGTCCTGGGTAATTTTTGTAATACAGGTGACCGGTATGTGTTTATACTGCTCTTCTGTCTACTGTCATGCACTTTGTAAGTTTCAAAACCGCTGTCACGACCCCCTTTTAAGTAAGCTTATACCAGCCCAGCGAAAGTGTGTGAATGAAATTTATCTGCACTTGCTAACATACTCTAAGTCACTGCAAAAAGACAGAGTATTTTTTTTTTTGTAACTTGAGCACAGTAGTTTTAGAAAAGCTAATCCTAACTACAGTTCTTCTTTTAACGCAGGTGATACCGGGGAGATCAAATCTGAGGTCCGAGAGCAGATTAATGCAAAAGTGGCAGAATGGAGGGAGGAAGGAAAAGCAGAAATAATACCAGGGGTGAGAAGATAAATGTTGTTTCTTCTATGACTTTCGCTCCTAGTGACATAAACATATTTCAATTGAGTGATTTTCAGTGTCTTCATTTGTTTTGTTTTTTGTTTTTTTTATCCTTTGCTAGGTGTTGTTCATTGATGAAGTTCACATGTTGGATATTGAGTGTTTTTCTTTCTTAAATCGGGCTTTGGAAAGCGACATGGCTCCAGTTCTTATTATGGCCACAAACAGGGGAATCACTAGGTATGTTACTATCTGACTCGGTTCTTTTAACCTTTTAGATTATTATTTTGGTAGGTTCCTATTTTCCCAGTGTTATTGCATCACAAAGGGAATTAGCTAGTTATTACTAGTATGTATGCTGGTCCTCTGTAGTGCCTAAGATTACCAAAGCAGAGCACAGCTGGGGAGGCTGCAAATCTAGTTTCTTTCCTGATGACCCTTTTTGAAAACCACACCCTTTTTAAATTATTTTTTCCATTGGGACCAAATACCTCCGACCTGAAAATGCTGTTATACTACTTGGTCTCTTCAGACATCAAAGTGTAATAAGTGGAGGCCCAGGTGAGATAATCAAACATTAAAATAACAAAGAAAAACCCTGTTGCTTACCTCTCGTGGGAGATGTCACAGAACTAGGTCAGCAGCAGGTGAAGGCAGCACACTGTGCTCAGTAAATGTAATTATGGGGGTAGGAGTTGGAGATCCAAAAACAGCGAAGCACATTTAGCTACACTGTTTCTGTATCATTGGAATTACAATAACTATGTAGCTCAGCTGTGCTATTCTGTTTCCATAGTGTCCTCCCAATCACCTCTGTGGGCGTTAAACAACCTTTGTAGAGCAGAACCTCTCAGTGCCTTCTAAAAGTCTCTTCCTGGTGGTCGGGCTTTGCTGCCAACTATTTCAGTTTTGGCCATTCATAAAGTAATCACAGTGCCTTGTAGGGGCTGCCAACACAGTTTACATGTCCGTTTTCCCACAGCACTTTTCACAGAAGGTCTGAAGAGGGTTCCTCTGCAGACTTTCTATTTCAATTATACCTATGAGTAAAAGGCCAGAGTTTTACGCCGCAGGGGACCCCAGCCTAACACTTTTTCACCATTTTCACCAAAAATCTTGCTGTACCTTAGCAAGTATTCTAAAGGCTTATTTATTTTTCTTCAGGATCCGTGGCACAAATTACCAGAGTCCACATGGTATCCCTATTGATTTATTGGATCGGTTATTGATTATCTCCACAACACCATACAATGAGAAGGAAACAAAACAGATCCTGAAGATCAGGTAAGTCAGTCTGATTCTGTTGTGTTTTGAAAAGGAAAAAAAAAACTTTCCAGAGATGGCGCCATTCTTATTTTTGGAGTATATCTGGTATTGTGGCTTAAAGGGGTATTTCCATAACTCTTGTTCACCCCCTTGCAGGCTGTTTGCTCTCTTCATTTCCTGGTTTTCTAGGCACATTGGTGGGTGGGGTTTCACTTGCTCTTCTATCTCTGTTTCCAGTCAGAAATGAGGGATTGGTTGTAAATGGATTACCACAGTATTAAGCTGATGTAGCAGAGCTGGATTTGAGTCAGTTTGTAATACATACAGAGGTACCGGACTCCCTGTCTCAGCCCTTATCAGCTGACTGATAAGTGGAAGAGCAGGAGATAAGAGCACAGAAATCCCGGAGCTCTCACCTCCCCTATCTGAGGAGCTCCGTTGCTTGTCTGTGGCAGAGACGTACACAGCTCAGCTGCTCCCAGAACTCAGCCCCCCCACCCCCTGAGAGTAGGCAGCTACATCACTTAGGGGCTGAGCAGATAAGCTCAGAACAGGCCCTGTGGTCATGGAAACGCAAGTAAACAATGTAGTGAATAAATTAAGATAGCGGCCAAACAAAGCAGTTTTGATAAAGCAATGTATTTAGAAAAAGTCTTGTATCCACATAAACTAGCAGTATAGATAGGATCCTTGTTATGGGACAATCCCTTTGAAATGATTGCCTGGTAATAGAATTCTAAAAATAAAATACAAATGAAAACTATACTCTCCTCTTCAAAGTCTAGCCGAACAGTTGCTCCCGCCCACCCCATTTTGCTTGGTGATGTCAGTAAGTATGCCATGTGACCACTGGGCCAGTTACTGTTGTGTGCCTGACATGAATGGCAGCCTATAGACTAGCAAGGAATAAGCAATGCTGCTATGCTGAAATAGGGGATTGAAATAAAAAAAATTTGTTTTAATAACTAACTTAATTTTAGTTTGTTTCTTTGTTTTTTTTTACATTTCTGTGTTGATCGCTGTGGATAGGCTTAACACAGACTCCAAAGAATAAGCTAGTCTTAGATAAAAATACAGACCATTTCATCTTCAATAAATGTATTTGATAAAATTGCATCATGGCCATTGTTGGAACATGGCCATGCTACATGTGTATTAGTGGTACATACATTGTTGTAATGATAGATACTCTATTTCAGGTGTGAAGAGGAAGATGTGGACATGAGTGAAGATGCTTATACTGTACTCACAAGAATTGGTTTGGAGACCTCTCTGAGATATTCCATACAACTCATCACTGCTGCAAGCCTGGTGTGCAGGAAGAGGAAGGTGAGAAACAATTAACATCTAGCACCCTATGTTCTGTCTGGGACCTATTTGCCTTCATAACAGAGTAAAACTATTGTTGATGACATCACTGTGTTATTCTTTCTGATGTCAGAAGGTGTAGCGCTGTATGATTTTTAAAGGGTTTTTCAGGACAATAATAATGGTGGTCCACAACAAATCTGCTCATTGAATGGACCACAGAACTCCAGACACAGCATTGTGAGTTTCCTAGCTGCTCTTTATGACTGTGCGCCATGACTTCTTGATTTGGCCCATTGATGAGGGTGCAAGGAGTCGCATAGGCCATCAGTATCCCATTCCTAGATAACCTCTTTAAAAGGGCTGTCTCGTAGTCCAACTCTTGTCCATATGCCCTTTTACAACATATAGACAAATGGAATTGGTTCTTTTCTCATAAACTCCCCCCCCCCTTTCCCCTCTTTATCAACCAGAATGGAGTCTCTGACTTGAATAACCATATATCTGAACAGATATCATGTAATTCTAAGCTTCATGTGGCACTGTCTGCTGAAGAGACAACTCAGTTTAATACTCTATGTATTCTTTACCTGCTAGTAATAATTGACATCTCACACTTTCATGTTTCATAGTGCTATACAATTTGTAAGCAAAAACGCAGGACGTGTACAGTAACCAACCAGATAACAGTAGGGGGCAGGTCTTCCCAGCAGGCGCTTATAATTCAGGAGTATGGTGTCAGATTATTTCTAGGCTGACTTTACCTGGATGTTGGTTCTTTTTTAGGGTAATGATGTCCAGGTGGATGACATAAAGCGAGTGTACTCTTTGTTCCTTGATGAATCTCGATCGACACAATACATGAAAGAATATCAGGATGCCTTCATGTTCAATGAAATGAGTAAGTGTTTGAGCATTTAGTGGGAAACAATATCTAAGAACTCTGACTCTAACCCTTAAAGGATATTCCAGTTTCAGAACATCCTAGCTGGCCATGCCATTCCTGACAGTACGGTGTGTAGCACTATACTGTGAGGGGGCGTAACGGGAAAGCTAACAGTGGGCTGAATTCAGTGCACTGTTGACTTTCTAGTGGTATATAAAACCGCATGTGCATAAGGACATGAAAGTTCTTCTTTAATAACAAATGCCTTATATAATATTAGCCCCCAATCCCACTATCTCTTCCTGTGATTATGCCACTGAAAGTTAACCTTGTGTTCCATCCTGCCCAAACAAGACCCCAAGTACTCAAAATGATGTCTGTATTCCAATCTGGAGTGCATGCTTTTGAAGTAGTCTGGGTAAGAAATATGCAACTGAGATATCTTTGGGAAAGTAAAACTTGTTGCTAGCCCACTTTTTGGAAGAGAGTCAACGACCTTGAAATGGCTGTCTCTGGTTGGGACTGTCATAACTTTTGGAGGAGCTATTCTGGCTTGGGTATTATCAGATTATGGTTTAGGTTTCTTTAAAATCATGCATTAATCTATAGGGAGTTGTCTTACAAAAAGTGGCACTAGTTGCCCTATTCCACCAATGAAGTCTTATTTGCTTATTCGTCACCCAGAATTCTTAGCAGGTCTATTTACTGTATCTCCCTAATGAGACATTCCCTCTTCTTACCCACAAAATAAAGTTGGAAGTGACACCTACATTCTAAGGGCTCGTTCACATCAGCGTTGTGAACTCCGTACTTGAGGTATCCGTTTCCTGCCTAAAACAGAGGCAGGAGACGGAAACCTGCAGGAGTCTCTCTCATTTGAATGGGTGAGAGAGATGTGCGGCGGTGAGTGTTTTAGGCTCTCCGCCGCGAAACCGGGTTTTATAATCCGGACACAGAGTCGGACATGCAATACTCTGTGTCCGGATAAAAAAAATCCGGTTTCGCGGCGGAGAACATAAAACGCTCACCGCCGCTCACGGCCGGACCCGGTCTGAGCTTTCCGACTTCTGGCATGCAGAAGACGGAAAGCTCAGAACGGACAGATGAACGCAGGTGTGAACCTAGCGTAACTTGAAGTTCAGACATTCAAAATAAATCCCATTGATCTACATCTTAAAAGGGTTATTTGGATTCCAAAAATTATCTGCAAATACACTGATGGCAGCCTTTGCTTGGCTTTATTTTACTGGCTATATATTAGGAAGTGTTTTGTATTGATGCATCCTGCAATTTGGCCCATATGTTTTTTTTAAGAACCGGATACATTTTTTAAGGGATTTTCCCACAAAGAGAAGACTGCAGGACCTTTCTCCTGCTCCACATTCCAGGCTGAATGTGGGCGAGACTGGTGGTGCTAGACGCTTCCATTCACTTCAGTGGGAAAGCCAGAGATAGGCGAGTGCTGTACTTTGGCTATCTCTGGTTCTCCCATTCATTTCAATGGCAGCACTGAGCAGCAGTCATCTGTTTGTGGGAAAACCCTTTTAATTGAAATAGAATCAACATTGGACCAGACTGGTATTTGATGTTTATTAAACTTTTATTCCTGGATAAATATGTAATGAAGAGATGTTCTACAGCTTAGCCTACTAATGTATTTTTTGGAGTCAATTTAAGTGATTTTCCAAGAGTTTAATATTGATGATGTAGGATCAGTTACCAATATCAGATTGGTCAGGGATCGGAGAGCCACTTCCACAGCATAGCATAGGCCTGTATGCCATCTTCATATGTCACATGGCAGCTTAGTCCCATTTAATGATTTGATATTCTGAGAATAGGTCATCAATATCTTAGCATTGGAAAACCACTTTAAGATATAGTCAGGTTCCTTACAGAGAAAAAATCTGCTACTATAAATTCTCCACAACCAGACCCTTAAATGCTACTTTTGCGGTCCTGCATTATATTTTCTGCTTAATATTGTCGTCTTTGTGTTCAAGTTATAGAAAAGTGAAATCTGAAATAATGTTTTGTTTTTTTTCTTTTACTTCTGCAGAAGGAGACACAATGGAAACCTCTTGATGTTGTATGGATGAATATACTTGTTGTCGTCACCCCCTCCCCTCTTTGGTTTAGTCTTCACTCTTGTTACTTGCCTTAATTTGCATTCCCTGTCCTTTTATATTAAACAAAAACAAAAAGTCACCTGTCTTGCTTTTATAACGGAGTCTTGCATTATTGGATATGGTGTGCCTTTTAAGATGGCCATGCACATTAGCTGAGCAAACAGCTTCCACCCCCAAATGCATTCTCAGCTTGGCCAAACAGATACGTTTATTTCAGTGGGGAGAGAGGCGTAACCGGGTTCCAGGCACCTCTACCAGTGATTGATCTCGAGTGGGAGCTAAAAATACACATTAGATCATCAGCCATATTCTGGGGTTTAATCTACTGTATGGCAGGCTTTAGGTTTTTCATGCTCTTGGGTTGGTAATTGGGGTTTCTATTGAGTTTCAGTCAGTTTTCAGGCTAATATGTACCCAACTAGGTAGCAGTCTCAGACATCGTCAACCAACGTGACCATATTTTGTCAAACTTGTTAGGACATTTCCTCAGTCACTTTCTGGTGATCAGGATAATATGCAGCTGTAAATTATTTTATTTTTTTTTTTTTCTCAAATGATTCATAGAATCATGACTGGTCAGAGTGGACAATAGAGAATAAAAAAAAAAATCTGTCAAATCGTAACTTAAGGTTGATAGTTGCAAGGGAATCTCATCACTTTAGAATTCTACACAAGGAAGACAAAAAAAAAAAAAGTCAGCATTCCCATAGAGTAGTAAAGCCCAAAAAAAAAACTTGAAATGGTAAGTTTTCCTCTGGTCCCTATAAGGACGTTATCTGGTTGTGCAATGGATAGGGACAACTCTATACTGTGGTAAGAGTACTCGTGGGTTCTCTGGCTATTGGCGTGCCCGGTCTTCTGGATGGTAGATGGCCGTCCACTGAACTTGCAAACGTACATGGGCAGTGCAGAATACAAAAATGAAGGCAAAGGCCATATATTGGATGGTGGCATCTTTATCTGATTACACGTTTCAAAGATGAACAATCCCCTTCTTCATATTACATAACCAATATATAACTATATGCCTGAGAAAAAGAGGCACGGTGGGTACTTGGAGAAAGGCTACAAGCCACCCAGTTAGATAAGGGCTTGGGGGTGTCAGACCTGCTCCTTGGATAGAATGGGAGGATAGGAATAAACCATTATGATTTTTATTCCTGCACTCCCCTTCCTCTTTTCCATGCCTTTTTGTACAATATGTGTATACCTCTGTCTGTGTGCAATGTGGATTGATCTGAAGAAAGGGATTGTTCAAGCCTGAAACAAGCAATCCAATGAAAAAACCATGAATAGATTTATGGTCTGTGCCTCCATCTTTGAATTCTTCTCTTCCCTGGTGCCGCCTCTAGGTCCTCTCTATAGAAGACTCGGATGATGATAAATTTTACTGAATGGGTTTACTTAGTTCTTTAGGTGATCAGCAGTAGGAACCACATCCCCCACAATTATATTTTCCTGGGACCCTTTTTAAGCATTCCCATGTCATGTTTATTGCCTACAAAGTTTTGTTGCTAGCTTAGACTCAGTGGAGAGATTTAACAAACCTGATTCCTTTAACTGAATCTAGTTGGATGCTATTGGCATCTGCCCCAGTTTTTAATAAATCTCCCCATTTATTAAGTAATAAAGAAATGCTTTTACTCTCTGCCTTCCCTTGGACTGCCCCAGAAATTACTACAGACTGTCGAGATGCTCTATTCATACATTTGCTTATTGTAATATGGTTGTGCCATATGACTGTGTATCGAATACAGTTTCAAATCACTGAGGCAAGTCTACAAAGAATGAGGTAGTGACATGTATAGTACATATATTTATTGGGAATTGTGTACGTTACATACAGGTTTACAGTCATCACTGGGTCTGCTAGATATCTGGTTTTATTTATAGAATTTGGGAAACTTGCTGGTAGAATATTGTACTTTGTATTATATGTCTAGACGGCTCTTTGTGCAGACATCGGGCTCACTACTCTCCACAGTACAGTCACTGTAGTCCATCTTGCAGTTGTCGCATTCGCAGCTCAGTGCCACAGGGTAGGTGAAGAAAGGGTCTGTGCCTGGTAAGCAGTCTGGCAGCTTGATGGTGTCATAGCGGATTTCTTTATATGTGCAGATCTGTTGTTTAAATGAGGAAAGGGCAGTTTTGTACACTGGATCCTGAAAAAAAAAAAAAAAAAAAAAAACGTGACTTCATTGTTTTCCAAGGTTTGGAATTAATCTTAATACATTTTAAAATTTCTCTTAAAAGGGTACTCCTTGTGTGATTCAGAAAAGTATGTTTACAGCACTGTGCCCTCTTGGCTTAGTGACTATTCATTATTTTAGAGGGCATTCAGCTTCATGCAGCGGGTGTAAGTAATCTGAGACAGACCGGGTGCTATGACACCTTGACAACAACTTCATGTAAAAAGCTATAGCTCTTAGGCAGGGTTTCCCTGGAAAGGAAAGGCGGCATAAAATTGGCAGCTGTTGAAGGGGTTTTCTTTTCTCTTAGGTTTGTATGGGTTGCCAATAGATACGACCAAGAAACAAGGTCCACTGAAATAAATATGCCAGTGGAGAACTTACAAAACTATATTCATAGGATAACATAAGCTTAGGTTAAGACCTCACATTGTGTAAACACAGTAATAAAAATTCTGTGTTTTACAGTACACACAGAGTGACAGACTTCTTTTCATTCCGATATTGGTGGGGGGGGGGAGCTGCAGCTTTGTTATTGGTCTTGTGGCCCTATGTACACAAGATTAAGATGTGTTTTGGGTTAATACACTGGACACACTTGAATAAGACTAAAGACAGTGCTGCTCATATGGCTAGAAACAAGTACTATGGGCCTAAAAGGAAATGTGTCAACAGAACTGACCTGTTTTTAAAATCAAGTTTTTATCTTCAATGGCAAAATCCAATGTCTGTATTTAAAAAAAAAAATAAAAACACTGCAGTTTTTACTCTGCCCACTAATCCTAATGGTAGACACATTCTGTAGATTTCCTTGCAGCATTTAGGATTTCAAGTTATCTTCTCCCTCTCCTTCACATTGTCATCTGCACAAATCACAGGGCATGTCTAGAACACATACTCATAAGCCAATGAACAACTACAGACTATTGGCTGTGGCTGATACATGTACAGAATATAGCACAAAAAAATCTGCAATTACATTTATAAAAAAAAATATATGTATCGCCTATAAATTGCAATTAAAATTGTAGCCAAAGCTCTCTGCAGTCTGTAGGCAGGGCACAGAATCTATATTTTATGCCACTAAAACAGCAAAGTACAAATCTCACCATTGTTTGGCAGTGACCGCTGCAGATTGTGGTTGTAAAGGTGACGCACGCCGGACAGTGATCCTTCTCTGCTGATATAGTGGCATTGGCAAGATGACATGACTGACGACCTTGCACAGCAGACAAGTAAGCAACCAGAACCAGGGATAGAAGTTGAGATGCAAACATCCTATGTGGGGGAAAAATAATTTAAATCATTGCACTGTTAGGGGGCGTTCACACTACCGTCGGTGTCCGACATGTAGTGTCCGCTCCAAATCTGTCACGGACACTAGGAGCGGACACTAGATGTGTCCGTGACACCTGTCATTCACTTGAATGGGCATCGGGTGCGTTCTTTTGCACTCCGTGCCCGTCCTTCTCTGTCCGCAAGAGAAGATGTCCGACTTCTCAAGCGGACAGAAAAACCCTGCATGCAGGGTTCCTCTGTCCGCTTGAGAAGTTGGACATCTTCTCTTGCGGACAGAGAAGGACGGGCACGGAGTGCAAAAGAACGCACCCGATGCCCATTCAAGTGAATGACAGGTGTCACGGACACATCTAGTGTCCGTGACAGATTTGGAGCGGACACTACATGTCGGACACCGACGGTAGTGTGAACGCTCCCTAAGGGTGCATTCACACGGAGGAAAATGCTGCTGAAGTTGGTGTGGAATCTGCATCAGATTCAGCGCTGAAAAAAACAAAAGCCTAAGGAACCCATTGAAGTCAATGGGAGGCTTGAATCTGACGCAGATTCCACACCAAATTCAGCGCCATTTTCCTCTGTGCGAATGCACCCTTAGGGTTGCAGCATCAGCACTGCTGAGTGCATTGTGGGAGACCTGGAAAGCTGTATGTATTTACCTAGATATATGGGTTTTATTATTTAGAAATACTGCGAAAGAGAAATGTAATCCAGTGCACACTGTTCCTGTTACAGCAGTGCTCTTGGTTCCCTATAGTAAGTTGTTCCATGTGCCATCCACTCTCCTCTGAATGCAGAGACAAAAGCAGCACCGAGCTGTATAGTGTAGTATATTTAGTGAAGTGAGGAACAATTTCCATATGCTGAATTGCTCTCACATGGTTGAGTTTTGAGGAATTCACAACTACTGATAAAGCCACAAAACTGTGTAACGGGGTTCCTCCCTGGGTGGGCTTTAAGCAGCTCACCAATGGTGTATAGATATTTGCCAAGGACCATAAACCGAGAACCGCGCTTCACCTAATAGGTTTCAATCGACTTCGTACAGTTTTATTGAGGTTCAGAACACAAAGCGTTTCAGGTCTTAATACCTTTTATCAAGTGCATAAGAACTGTGTAAGAATAGAACAAGCAAAAGGCACATCTCAGCATATAACATTTAAATTATTAACAAATAGTCAAAAAGGTTGATTCTCGGCTACTTATACCCATTCTTATGATACAAAACCTGCTCATATGCTCAGTCCAAGGACTACTGATGTACAGCTACTTGTTACTTGACACTCCTCTAGACTGATTATTTAAACCAGTCACTCAGTATAACTTTTATTAGAGACTAGCTGGTACCCGCGACTTCGTCTGCGGTGATTGTAGCAGTGGGTATATACAGGCGCGGGTAAGGTTTTCGTACTGTGTATAAGGTATGGGATATGAAATGTAACTTTGTATCTTGTTTTTTCTGTAATTCAGAGAATACGTGAGACTTTTGTGTTGGATGTAATTTGTATTTGAGCTGCTATATATACTGTGTTGTGAGAAACTTTACATAGTGACTTTGGGACAGAAGTATTTGAAGTTAACCCCTTCCCGTCGATGGCATTTTTTGATTTTGGTTTTTCATTTTTGACTCCCCTCCTTCTAAACCCCATAACTTTTTTATTTCTCCGCTCCCAGAGCCATATGAGGTCTTAATTTTTCTTGGGACAAATTTTTCTTCATGATGCCGCCATTAATTATTCTATATAATGTACTGGGAAGCAGGGAAAAAATTCAGAATGGGGTGGATTTGACAAAAAAATGCATTTCTGCGACTTTCTTAGGGGCTTTGGTTTTACGGCGTTCACTATGCAACCAAAATGACCTGTCCCCTGTATTCTGTGTTTCGTTACGATTCCGGGGATACCAAATTTATATGGTTTTATTTACATTTTGACCCCTTAAAAAAAATCCAAAACTGTGTTAAAACATTTTTTTTTTTTTGAAAAGTCGTCATTCAGACAGCCGTAACTTTTTTATACGTGCGTGTACGGGGATGTATAGGGCGTCTTTTTTTGCGGGGTCGGGTGTACTTTTTAGTTCTACCATTTTCGGGAAATGTTATTGCTTTGATCACTTTTTATTCAAATTTTTATCAGAATCAAAAGAGTGAAAAAACGGCGGTTTGGCACTTTTGACCATTTTTCCCACTACGGCGTTTACCGAACAGGAAAAATATTTGTATAGCTTTGTAGAGCGGCCGATTTCAGACACAGGGATACCTAACATGTATGTGTTTCACAGTTTTTAACTACTTTTATATGTGTTCTAGGGAAAGGGAGGTGATTTGAATATTTAATCCTTTTTATTTGTTTTTATATTTTTTTTACTTTTTTTTAAACTTTTTTTTTTTTGCATTTATTAGGGCTAGTTCACACGTGGGCAAAGGGGAGGTTTTTGACAGCGGAATTCGCTTCAAAAACCTCTCCTTTAACATGGTGGTCTATGTAGACCACTAGCTTTTTTTTTCCTCCTAGCGTTTTCCGCCTGAAGAAGCGACATGACCTTTCTTCAGGCGGAAAACGCCTGAAGAATTGCATAGAAGTGAATGGGAGGCGAAAACCGCGCGGTAAAAAACCGCGTGTTTTTTTGCACACAAAACCGCGCGGTTTTTTGCAAAAAAACGCGCGGTTTTCGCCTGCAGTTTCTATAGCACATATAGGAAAAAAAAACCCTAGCGAAAACCGCTAGCGAAAACCGCGTCAAAAACCTCGTCAAAAACCGCGTGGAATGCAAAAAACAGCGTCAAAAAAACTCCTCGAGGTTTTTTACCTCGCACAAATAAGCTAGGCGGTTTTCACGTGTGAACTGACCCTTAGACTTCCTAGGGGTATTGACATGGGTGGGCGGTGTCGCGGATTGTCAGAGCGGTGGGGGTCGGCAAACATGGCTGCTCCGGAGCGTTAAAGAGAGCCTCCTGGAGTATCGTTATGGGGAGGGGCAAAGTGGTAAAGTATATGTATATGAGATTGTGTGGGGTTAGGGACGAGGCTGCAGAGGGCAATAGGAATTTTGTGGCTTGCTATGGTTCAAAGTGTGTGAGATTGCAGAGATGGTGGTGTGAGTTTGGGTTTTGTGGGGGTCCTGGCACAAACGTATGTGCGCAATTGTGACGAAAAGTAGCCTATTGCGCAATCGAGTGTAGTGACTATGTTTGTGGAAAATTTCAGCCAAATCGGTCGAGCTGGTTTTGCGTGATTGAGGAACAAACATCCAAACACACAAACCCACAAACATCCAAACTAACAAACTTTCACATTTATAATATTAATAGGATTTACTATTATATAAAATCGGATGGTATGTTGTTTTTTGATTTTTGTACCATTGTGCCAATATGTATTTATAAGAATGGGTATAAGTAGCCGAGAATCAACCTTTTTGACTTACTATTTGTTAATTTAAATGTTATATGCTGAGATGTGCCTTTTGCTTGTTCTAGTCTTACACAGTTCTTATGCACTTGATAAGGGGTATTAAGACCCAAAACGTGTTGTGTTCTGAACCTCAATAAAGTTGTATGAAGTTGATTGAAACCTATTGGGTGAAGCCCAGTCCTCTGTTTATGGTCCTTGGAAAAAACCATATAGCCACCACTGCCTTAGGGGACCCCCTTTTGGAGCACTTTCACGATGGGTGCCTACAATGGATTAAGACTTCAGTTAAAGAGTTAAAAACCTTATTAAACCTTATTAAAATCTGACAGTAAAAACATTGTTTATACTAATTTGATCTGACATAAAGGATCTCAGGATTTCTTTCAATCTGTCATTGTACTGCATGCAGAAGACGGAAACCACAGACCGGGTCCGGCCGTGAGCAGCGGTGAGCGTTTTATGCTCTCCGCCGCGAAACCGTTCTTTTTAAACCGGACACAGTCCAACTCTGTGTCCGGATTAAAAAAAACAGTTTCACGGTGGAGAGCATAAAACGCTCACCGCCGCTCACGGCCGGACAGCTTTCAAACCCATTCAAATGAATGGGTGAGAAAGATTCCTGCAGGTTTCTGTTTCCTGCCTCTGTTTTGTGCAGGAAACGGAAACCTGCGTAACGGAGACCGGGCGCAGATGTGAACGAGCCCTTAGAAATACATGTTGTTATAAGATTCCTGTGCTGGGAGTCCAAAGGTAATTGCCTAGATACATATGCCAAAATATGGTGCCCCTCCACTAAATTTTCCGACTTAAGGAAAATCTAACACAACAGTGCAGCTGAGCTTGGTATTAAGTAGTATTGAGGTGCTTACCTTGCAGTAGGTTGCTGAACACCAAATGGTTCTTCAAGGTATCTTGGTCGATAGACAAGTCACCTTATTTAAATGGTCATATATGACACAGCCCCTTCTGCCATGGCCACTGCTTGTGGGCTGTGAAGGCTAAATGGATCTTCTTTGTCATATTTCCCTGAATCAGATTAGTGAATCATTACCAAAAGATGTTTAGCGGATCTTCCATATCCTGAGATGAATGACTGCGCTAATCCACAAAGGAGCAGCCTGTCCCTATCTTCTATCTACAGAACACATTTCAGGGTTTCTGTCCTTATCACATAAGAGTCATTTTATATCCAAATTCTCCTTTTTTATTTTTAGATTTCATAGAAACTGAATATAACTGTTTGCTTTGGTCCAGGTAAAGCAGTACATGCTATTAAATTATTAAGGAATATAAGAAAACATCTGCTGGGAACAGAAAACATAATGACATTGTTTTAGGGAAAAGATCCGTCATACAGTTACCCCAGGCCTGGGTCAGAATATAGGGAGGTCCAAAATGACAGGCACCCCTAGGATCTCCATGACTCTTGACTGAAATCAAAGCAGGGTCTAACTACAAGTGACTGACTTCAGCACTATAAGGGAGCCTTCACACGGAGTAAACACTCCACTCATTCTGAACGTAAAACTCGTTCAGAGTGAGCGGCGTTAAAACAGATCCCATTGATTTCTAGGGGTGCTGGCATACGCGCAATCCCCATTGAAATCAATGGGAGGCTTTTTTAACTATTGCTTTCAATGTGATACGCATGTATCCCGGCACCCACTCACTCTGAACGAGTTTTACGTTCAGAATGAGCGGAGCGTTTACTCCGTGTGAAGGCTCCCGAAGACTCTATGTGGAGGCATTAGTACACTATATAGCACTATTATTTAAGCACTATATACTCTGTTATTTTGAGATAGAGATATATATATATATATATATATATATATATATATATACAGTATATATATATATATATATATATATATATATACAGTCCTATGAAAAAGTTTGGGCACCCCTATTAATCTTAATCATTTTTAGTTCTAAATATTTTGGTATTTGCAACAGCCATTTCAGTTTGATATATCTAATAACTGATGGACACAGTAATATTTCAGGATTGAAATGAGGTTTATTGTACTAACAGAAAATGTGCAATATGCATTAAACCAAAATTTGACCGGTACAAAAGTATGGGCACCTCAACAGAAAAGTGACATTAATATTTAGTACATCCTCCTTTTGCAAAGATAACAGCCTCTAGTCGCTTCCTGTAGCTTTTAATCAGTTCCTGGATCCTGGATAAAGGTATTTTGGACAAACAATTCAAGTTCAGTTAAGTTAGATGGTCGCCGAGCATGGACAGCCCGCTTCAAATCATCCCACAGATGTTCAATGATATTCAGGTCTGGGGACTGGGATGGCCATTCCAGAACATTGTAATTGTTCCTCTGCATGAATGCCTGAGGATTTGCAGCGGTGTTTTGGATCATTGTCTTGCTGAAATATCCATCCCCGGCGTAACTTCAACTTCGTCACTGATTCTTGAACATTATTCTCAAGAATCTGCTGATACTGAGTGGAATCCATGCGACCCTCAACTTTAACAAGATTCCCGATGCCGGCATTGGCCACACAGCCCCAAAGCATGATGGAACCTCCACCAAATTTTACAGTGGGTAGCATGTGTTTTTCTTGGAATGCTTTTTCTTTTTGGACGCCATGCATAACGCCTTTTTTTTATAACCAAACAACTCAATTTTTGTTTCCAAAATGAAGCTGCCTTGTCCAAATGTGCTTTTTCATACCTCAGGCAACTCTATTTGTGGCGTACGTGCAGAAACGGCTTCTTTCTCATCACTCTCCCATACAGCTTCTATTTGTGCAAAGTGCGCTGTATAGTTGACCGATGCACAGTGACACCATCTGCAGCAAGATGATGCTGCAGCTCTTTGGAGGTGGTCTGTGGATTGTCCTTGACTGTTCTCACCATTCTTTTTCTCTGCCTTTCTGATATTTTTCTTGGCCTGCCACTTCTGGGCTTAACAAGAACTGTCCCTGTGGTCTTCCATTTCCTTACTATGTTCCTCACAGTGGAAACTGACAGGTTAAATCTCTGAGACAACGTTTTGTATCCTTCCCCTGAACAACTATGTTGAACAATCTTTGTTTTCAGATCATTTGAGAGCGGGCTGTCCATGTTCGGCGACCATCAAACTTAACTGAACTTGAATTGTTTTGTAGAAAGAAATGGTCCAAAATACCTTCATCCAGGATCCAGGAACTGATTA
This sequence comes from Leptodactylus fuscus, assembly GCF_031893055.1. Classification (NCBI taxonomy): domain Eukaryota; kingdom Metazoa; phylum Chordata; class Amphibia; order Anura; family Leptodactylidae; genus Leptodactylus; species Leptodactylus fuscus. The sequence goes on from NC_134270.1 coordinate 72,328,262, forward strand.
AAAGCTACAGGAAGCGACTAGAGGCTGTTATCTTTGCAAAAGGAGGATCTACTAAATATTAATGTCACTTTTCTGTTGAGGTGCCCATATTTTTACACCGGTCAAATTTTGGTTTAATGCATATTGCGCATTTTCTGTTAGTACAATAAACCTCATTTCAATCCTGAAATATTACTGTGTCCATCAGTTATTAGATATATCAAACTGAAATGGCTGTTGCAAACACCAAAATATTTAGAACTAAAAATGATTAAGATTAATAGGGGTGCCCAAACTTTTTCATAGGACTGTATATATATATATATATATATTTTAGCTATAGAAGGCATTCATGAAAGTAGATTCTAAATCTGCTGATGCTGTCACTCCTTTTTAGTACCTGTATCCATGTCTATATTCTGAAAAATATTGCAGAGCTCATTATACTGTAATAATACATTTTATTTATATAGCGCCAATGTATTCCACAGCACTGTACAAATTGTAGGGTTCAAGTACAGACAGAAAGATGCATTACAAAGAAATAGTCACTTTACACAATGGGACTGAGGGCCCTGCTCGCAAGAGCTTACAATCTATGAGGTAGAGGGGGTGACACAAGAGATAGCAGGGGCGGCATTGCTTATGCAGAGGTCAGACAATTTTGTAATAGAGGTTACTGTCATTACACAAACATGAAACTCCATGAGCCGTCACCAGTTGTGTTCTTTAACATGTGGATGGTGCCTGGACATATAAATTTAGCTTGAAACAGCATCATATCCTGTAGGGTAATGCGGGAGCGTGAACAGAGAAGGGTTTGTTTTAGGAATTCTTAATCTGATTGTTCGGGGTAGAGAATTCCAGAGAAGTAGTGCAACTCGGGAGAAGTCTTGAATACGAGCCTGGGAGGTTCTGATAATAGTGGATGTTAGTCTTAGGTAATATACTTGTCAGTACTGGATACTGTGAGGTCCTGAATGCTGCACAAATGGGGAAAGGGACATGGCCACCTGACTGTGACAGAATGTGAGAGAGGGAGCAGATTATGTAAGAGGCAGAGGGAGAACAGGAAGGTATAACAGAAGGAAGAAGAACAGAGGTCAGGACTGAGGTCACATGGTAGCCCTAAATAGCATCTGCAGGCAGCAGAGAATTCCTGTTTACGTCAGTTTTTGGGTATTTAAATATGGAAACCACTCAGAAGCTAAGTGTAAGTTTTTCCCCATATGTCTTGAGACTGCAAGTAAAATGAGTGACTTGCTGAAGACGAATGTGCTTTGATGGGGGAAGAACATACATTATGCTAAAGTAATCAGCAGACTGAATCCTGTTCCTGACTCTAAAGTTGGCTTCATCCACTAATCAAATGCTGAAGGGGTCATCCTTGGAAGGAAACTTAAATTGCTCAGAATTGGAGCAGCTAGTGTGTGAGGCCCTCTTCTCAGCCCTGACGATCAGCACCCGAAGTTCAGCTCTGTACATGCCTCCTCTATCTTAACTGGAAGATCCATGTTTGGGTGGACTTTCTGCTATTGCAGAAGGGAGGCTAGGGTACTCTCTTTCTGTCACAGAGTCGTTGCATATGACCTTTTCTTTCTGGAAGCCATTTGGATTAGCTTGTCTATGATGGTAACTTTATGAGCCACCAAGATAATGGGGCAACACACAAATAAGGGGCATGACTTCTGGACCCAGTGCTAGTAACAGTAAAGAGATAAGAATAAGTAACACAGTGACATGTAAATCCTAATTAATACAGCTAACCATATAGGCGGAGAGGTAAGCCATAACACCAGCAAGCGCAGAAAATAACCCTGACCTAAAAGACTAGCTAAGACTCTGAGCAACATAGAGGTTCAACTATCCTTTAGGTATATAAATGTATTTCAGGCTTGGGAACATAATTTAGTATTATATAATCAGGTTTTATATTTCCTGTATAGCCTTGGTCTTAGCTATATCCTCTGGTACTAAGAGTTCCAGGAAGAACAATGACTGTGCAGGTGGGAGGTTGTAACCAGAGAAACCCTTCACGCTGATAAATGTGTCCTACTAACACCTTAGATTTCCACTTTTGGATTAAACCGGGGTACAGAAATCTCCTTTCTGGTTTTGCAGTGATAAAAAGATTTTCCAAGTCTAAACACTGATGTCCTAAGGATGATGGATGAATTTAGTCCAGAAAAAGAAGTTTTTTTTATTTTGCCATTTTATTAAACTTTGTGAAAACTGCACCAAAACTTTATTGTATGAACAAGGCCTTACTGATTCTGCAGTGTTAGTAATTGGGAATTCATCATGGCATGTGGTCTTATAGCTACAGCATGTGGTTGGCAGCAGTGCTAATGGTAACTAAGGTGATCCATAATTGATTTTTAATGGGGAATACAAGCATTTACATAAAGAAACATGTCAGAAAAGCGGATCAGTCCACTTTATTTCACCTTTTAGCCTTATTCGCACAACAGTGAAAATGACAGTGGGACAGATGTTTTTGGAATGGTCACACAGGCGTATGTATGAGTCTACTCACATGTCCGTTTCATTGGCAGAACATTTTTCACAGCTGTCAAAAAACTGACATCTTTGTCAATTTTGACAGATATAGCAATGCAAATAGACCCATAGACATTCATGGGTTGTAGAGATGAGCGAACACTAAAATGTTCGAGGTTCGAAATTCGATTCGAACAGCCGCTCACTGTTCGAGTGTTCGAATGGGTTTCGAACCCCATTATAGTCTATGGGGAACATAAACTCGTTAAGGGGGAAACCCAAATTCGTGTCTGGAGGGTCACCAAGTCCACTATGACACCCCAGGAAATGATACCAACACCCTGGAATGACACTGGGACAGCAGGGGAAGCATGTCTGGGGGCATAAAAGTCACTTTATTTCATGGAAATCCCTGTCAGTTTGCGATTTTCGCAAGCTAACTTTTCCCCATAGAAATGCATTGGCCAGTGCTGATTGGCCAGAGTATGGAACTCGACCAATCAGCGCTGGCTCTGCTGGAGGAGGCGGAGTCTAAGATCGCTCCACACCAGTCTCCATTCAGGTCCGACCTTAGACTCCGCCTCCTCCAGCAGAGCCAGCGCTGATTGGCCGAATTCCGTACTCTGGCCAATCAGCGCTGGCCAATGCATTCTATTAGCCCGATGAAGTAGAGCTGAATGTGTGTGCTAAGCACACACATTCAGCACTGCTTCATCACGCCAATACAATGCATTAGCCAGTGCTGATTGGCCAGAGTACGGAATTCGGCCAATCAGCGCTGGCCAATGCATTCTATTAGCCCGATGAAGTAGAGCTGAATGTGTGTGCTTAGCACACACATTCAGCACTGCTTCATCACGCCAATACAATGCATTAGCCAGTGCTGATTGGCCAGAGTACGGAATTCGGCCAATCAGCGCTGGCTCTGCTGGAGGAGGCGGAGTCTAAGGTCGGACCTGAATGGAGACTGGTGTGGAGCGATCTTAGACTCCGCCTCCTCCAGCAGAGCCAGCGCTGATTGGCCGAATTCCGTACTCTGGCCAATCAGCACTGGCTAATGCATTGTATTGGCGTGATGAAGCAGTGCTGAATGTGTGTGCTTAGCACACACATTCAGCTCTACTTCATCGGGCTAATAGAATGCATTGGCCAGCGCTGATTGGCCGAATTCCATACTCTGGCCAATCAGCACTGGCTAATGCATTGTATTGGCGTGATGAAGCAGTGCTGAATGTGTGTGCTTAGCACACACATTCAGCTCTACTTCATCGGGCTAATAGAATGCATTGCCCAATCAGCGCTGGCCAATGCATTCTATTAGCGTGAACTGAGTTTGCACAGGGGTTCTAGTGCACCCTCGGCTCTGCTACATCAGATTGCTACATCTGATGTAGCAGTGCCGAGTGTGCATCAGATGTGTAGTTGAGCAAAACTGACTCAGCACTGCTAAGTCTCTGCATTCGCATAGGAATGCATTGGCCAGCCTTCGGCCAATCAGCGCTGGCTCTGCCGGAGGAGGCGGAGTCTAAGGTCGGACCTGAATGGAGACTGGTGTGGAGCGATCTTAGACTCCGCCTCCTCCAGCAGAGCCAGCGCTGATTGGTCGAGTTCCGTACTCTGGCCAATGCATTCTATTAGCCCGATGAAGTAGAGCTGAATGTGTGTGCTTAGCACACACATTCAGCTCTACTTCATCAGGCTAATAGAATACATTGGCCAATCAGCGCTGGCCAATGCATTCTATTAGCTTGATGAAGCAGAGTGTGCACAAGGGTTCAAGCGCACCCTCGGCTCTGATGTAGCAGAGCTGAGGGTGCACAAGGGTTCAAGTGCACCCTCGGCTCTCCTACATCAGAGCCGAGGGTGCGCTTGAACCCTTGTGCAGCCTCGGCTCTGCTACATCAGAGCCGAGGGTGCGCTTGAACCCTTGTGCACACTCTGCTTCATCAAGCTAATAGAATGCATTGGCCAGCACTGATTGGCCAGAGTACGGAATTCGGCCAATCAGCGCTGGCCAATGCATCCCTATGGGAAAAAGTTTATCTCACAAAAATCACAATTACACACCCGATAGAGCCCCAAAAAGTTATTTTTAATAACATTCCCCCCTAAATAAAGGTTATCCCTAGCTATCCCTGCCTGTACAGCTATCCCTGTCTCTTAGTCACAAAGTTCACATTCTCATATGACCCGGATTTGAAATCCACTATTCGTCTAAAATGGAGGTCACCTGATTTCGGCAGCCAATGACTTTTTCCAATTTTTTTCAATGCCCCCGGTGTCGTAGTTCCTGTCCCACCTCCCCTGCGCTGTTATTGGTGCAAAAAAGGCGCCAGGGAAGGTGGGAGGGGAATCGAATTTTGGCGCACTTTACCACGCGGTGTTCGATTCGATTCGAACATGGCGAACACCCTGATATCCGATCGAACATGTGTTCGATAGAACACTGTTCGCTCATCTCTAATGGGTTGTAAAACGGGTGTGTGACATTCATTTGAGAACAGCCATCATGCCAATGTTATTCACTCATGTCAGTAAACCGCTTCAACAGATGAACCGATAGAGACTGTGAAAAAACGGCAATGTCATGTGAATTTATTGTGAGGTTTTTAAAGTGCATTTAGAAAATTATAACAGGGTCTATACCATGGAGATAATCCATGTCCCTATGTCCTACAAAAAAATTAAGCAGAGGGACCCCGCCTTTTCCGTATTGGCTAGTTCTCACTTATTGATTTCAATGGGCAGCGTATAATACTACATTGTGACATGCCAGCAGCTTCCTCTTTATCAAATGATAGCAGAGTGGTAGTATCATGACCACTGATAAACTCTCCACTTTTACTTAAAGTGCCTGAAGTAAAGAGTGTCTCTCTCTCTCTCTCTCTCTCTCTCTCTCTCTCTCTCTCTCTCTCTCTCTCTTCTCGCGAGAAGAAACACTTGACAATAACAAAAAAACAGGACAGTAATTTGTTAGATATATTTTATTTCTAGGCTTAGAAGTTTCATCTGGTTGAACTATTAACTGTTCCATTATTACTTGGTATGATATGATCACAGATAGTTTATTGTCACACCACAATTGGTCTATTGCTACCATACGTCTTATATTCTGTTTCATACATCTTAGGAACAGACATGATCTCTGGCAATGGTCCCTCTCTTGGTTTGGTCCACGGACATTCCAGAGTGATGTAAACATCTTGTGACCTCTTGGAATCCAGTGGCCACTGGTAGCTCTCCTGTACCAGAGTTTTAAGGCCAGTGTGTGGGACAGATTTTGCACGCGGTGGTATCCTTGGCAATTTAGTAGCAATGGGAAACTGAAGGGTGTCCCGCATTGGAGGTGGTTGTCGTAGTGTTGTTTGACTCTCTTTTGGTAGAGGGTTTACTTTCAAGCCATGTCCCCAGGCCTTAGGGTAATCCTCTGCTTGCCAATATGTCAATATGTCTTTTTTGGGATATCCTTCAAGTTCTTTTCTGGTTGGAAAAATATACAAGAAACCTTCTTAAGCATTATGTATATATTCAGGTAAATAAAGAGTGTCTAACCTTTGTAACTAGAGTAAAATAAAAAGGTATTAGAGAAAGAGGCCCTGCATGTCACTCTGAGCTCCTTTGACAAGGAATGAGCACATACAGGACACCTGATTCACTTCACCATGTATTACAGATAGCAAAGTACAGCAAGTCTGGTACAAGGATGTGTATAATGGTAACTTGTGCAGACCTCTGGGCTGCGGGGGTGAATAACAGGTTTCTACTATCACAGAGTATGCACCACCCACCACCTCAGGTCCCAGGCTACCAATTAGCAGGTGCCTACGATGTATAATAGTTAGAAGAAAGGCTAATGTTGGTGTGTCTTCCCTTCCAGAAGTAGATCACATGACTCTCCCAACTCATTTGGTCTTGCTGGCCACTGCTCCTCCAAGCATCCATTCAACAGTAAAATGGTCTCCACTCCTATGAGCTGTCTCTCTTTGAGTTGTCTCCCTTACTTATAGAGCATGGGAATGATTCTTATAGAGGAAACAGTTTCCCGCCTTTGGTAGCCGGATAACACTTGATGTCGAATAGGCCATACCACAGTAGAGTAAAATAAACTTCTCTCACAGTGCAACTCATGGGTCTAACTTTTTTCTGCCTTCAGGGTCCATTCACACGGAGGAAAATGGTGAGGAATTTGGTGTGGAATTTTCCACGCTGAAAAAAAGCCTTCCATTGATTTCAATGGGTTCTTCTAGCTTTTTTTTTCCACTAGTGGGATTTTCCACAGTCCATTTTAAGAGGCTATCAAGTAACAGTATGTGTTTTAATTATAGCAGTTTTTCACAAGTCTCTCTTAGGTTATGAGGGAGCCATGAAAAAGGTGACCCATGGATGCGAGACAACTGTGAAAAACGGGCCAATTTTTCAATTTTCCCTACCCTTTTTTGCATGTTCATGAAAATATAGCCTACTTGTGTGTTTATACATAATTAGGTATCTACATGATTAGGAACATTGTAAATGTGGCAGAACTGTAGTACCATTCACCGGCCATTGACAAGAGTGGCGCTGTTTCTGGAAAAAATCAGACCCTTTTCCCTAATAACCCTTTGCACAAATTAAGACATAGCATTGAAGTATATAAGAAAATCCTGGTTTAGTACTAGTAGTCATTAGCAAGCATGTTTGTTACTTACGCCGTGAATGCACGGAAGTCCCGAGCTGTGGTGGATGCATATATGTCATTCAAGCTTAAGACCCCCTTGTCTCGTATATAGAAAGGTTCTCCAGAAACAGCCTTGTTTACGGTTGTTGCCACTATAGCCTAAATAGTAACACATCAACATCACCTTTATATGACACATGTACACTGTATGCATGAATTATGTAGTATATAGTAACACTAACCTGTGATGGCCCATTGTTTATGTGATTCTCCAGAGAAAAGGGTCGAGGTCCCCCATGGAAGTTGGTCATGAAAGATTGAGCTGGGTGCCCCTTGAATTCTGCTTTCATCTCGCTGCTTTGGTGCCCTGGATCCAGCGGAGTCCTCCATGGTCTTAGATTTAACTATAAAGGATATGGTAAAAGTAGCTTTGCCTATTATCATGTGCCAATGAACACCTTCATCAGGTGAAGAATATGCTGTATTGAGAGAACTTCTATAGAGTGAACCATTTACATCTCTTACACCCTTTATCTCTACCCAGAGTCCAAACAACCTTCTAAACAATGATCCAGCCCATAAATCCCGGATCTTGAAGCCCTCATGTCTATATTTAGCCTTTAGCAGATTTTTTTCCGGCAACCAGCAGAGAAAAGGTCATAGAACTGGAGTTGGTGGAGGCCATTTCAGGACCAGGCCATTTTCGCGGGTTCAGGATCAGACACATTTTTAGGCTTTTCCTTGCATGCAATTTATAGCAATAACATTTTTCTCCATGGGTTATTCAAATAATTTTAGTCTTCTTCCGGTGATAAATAGGGCTTTATTTTGATGTCGTTTTTACTTTATGGTGTTTTTATTTTTCCATGTAAACAAAATATGAGTGGAAATGTGTATGTTTGACTTCATAGCTGATGTGTCTCCTTTAGGCTAAGTTCACACGTGAAAAAAGCTAGCTGATTTTGTCACTGATTTTTAAGCCTCGCTTTTTTTGGACGCTGTTTTTTGCATTGGACGCTGTTTTTGACGCTGTTTTTGATGCTTTTTTTTTTTAAGCTTTTTTTTTCCCCAGCCCATTTTTTAACTAGCCAGCCCACTGGGCATGGCCAAAACCAACCCCTTTTTGTCTGTAGGCGCCATTTTAGCACACATCTCCAACTGAGCAGAGCTCACTGCTACTTCATAGCAAGCTGCTATCTTTGATATCAAAAAATAAAATTTCCTGGAGAGAAGGGAGCCCAATGAATGCTGCTGTATCCAGATGTGCTGTGCTGTGATGAGTACTGTCACAAAATGGCTGCAGGAAGCAGCCAACACCCATGGCCACTCCTCTGGGATGTCACTTCCAAAAGTGTGATAAAAAACAGCTAGCTGTTTCAGTCGCTGTTTTTGCCAAAACAGCTGCAAAAAAAAGCGACCAAAAACAGCTAGCTGTTTTTTCAGCGCCCAATAGACTCCAATTCATTTTTTCAGGCGGAAAACGCCTGAAGAAAGGTCATGTCGCTTCTTTTTCTGCTAGCAAAAAAAGCTAGCAATAAAAAAAGCTAGCAGAAAAAAAAAAGCTAGCAATTCACATAGGGCTCCATTTTATGGAGGCTGATTTGGCCGCGAAATCAGCTGTCAAAATCAGCGTCCATGTCCCCGTGTGAACTAGCCCTTAGGGTCCAGCAGCTCATGCTGTTCCCGGCCCCTGGCAGTCATGTGACCCCAGGGCTGGAAATTGAGTCATATCATACCTGCCTCATTGAGCATTGTGTACACAGTGATTGGGAAGCCAGGGATGGTAATAAACCAAGCATGTCTTCCCTATAGAAGGTCCAGCTGTAGCCTCCTGCCAATTTTGTGCAAATGCTTAACACAGCAAGGACATATATATAAGACTATATAAGAGTGGACCATCCGGATGTATACAGTTAAATGGCGGTCCAGAAGCAGTTAAAGAGAATGTGTAACACTAGGGCTAAACTGTAATGTCTAGTTAAGAGTAACGCTGTTTCTGGAAAAGAAACAGACCACTTTTGCTAATATTACTTAGTCCCAATTTGCCAAAGGCCATAAGGGGTCATTGCATTACTCAGTTAATAGGACCAAATACCCAATTTGGTGTACCATTATTGGAACTAATTATTTTGGAAATTAGAAGGAGCTATGAACACCTTTAGCCTCCGGTTACCTCAGACATAGAGATAAGATCCCCAGCCTTATTAGGTATAAGAAGTATTCTTATAATCCATACAGATTATATGGACAACACCCAAGTACTGAATATGTCCACCAAGCACCTTCTCACCTTATCCCACAAATCCTTATTATAATGAAGCTTCCAATGTGGTGGGGGGATAGGGTGACTGGGCTGTGATAGGATGCCCCCACAATATTTCCGGCTATGAGTACTTCCAGTGGTTGTTTCAAATGTATTTAGAAGTTCATCATATTCTGTGGCTTCACTACGTTCTCTCAATGTTGCTGGTAGAGGTTCAGAGATGGTCGACTAGAAAGAAATGCAAAAAAAAATTAATTCTTTTTTCATAATATACTGTATGAAACCAGTCAATGTGATGTTACTGCTGAACTGCACATAAGAGGGTCAGTATGTAACAACTGTATGTTTACCACTTCTCATTTGGGAAGAGCCAAGTGACTATCATAGAGCTCCTTACAAATTCTTCACCGATGAGTCAATCATGCTACTATATTACCATCTACCATTGATTGGGAGACAAGGAAATCAACAATACAGCCTCTATCATGCAATCTGACACTAGAAAGAACAACAATTTTTTTTATTACGGTTTTTGTGTGTACCCTTATCTATAGGACCCAAGTGCAGCTGCAAAATCTGCCTGCCCTCGGTACTAGTATTAGTATTTGAGTAACTTGGCATGAAATAACTAAGGCTCTTTTCTATTGCTTTCTCTCAGTATGTTTACTGCATATGCTGGGAATGCTTCCATTGCATAAGTTAAACTGATCCGAAGGCCATGGTTATTGTAACGGTGGCCAAAACAGTTTTCTTTTGGCCAATGTTTAGCAGAATCAGTCAGTCTGTTTTTTTTAACTGTATCAAGTAACACAACAGACTGTGCTATTCCATGCAGAAGCTTCCAGTGAACGACGATTTCCTGACACATATGTACAAGGGGGACACAATGTGTAAGGAGAAGAACGAAGCAGCCTTACTGAAATAAAGCTTCTTAAATATTGAAACTGTATATAATAAATTAAAGACACAAAAGACACAAATCCCCCATTTAGTACATTTTACAGGTACTGCTATTCCAAGGTGAATAGTGTAGGTAATTTTTGTATTATGTAAAAAATATTCTTGCCATATCAAGTATTGACATATAATTGGAAAAATGACAATATTTGCAATGATAATTTTTATGGGAAAACTGGTTCCCATTATTGGAAATATCACGGTGATTCCTGCCTGCGAATGCTGAAACATGTTTAATAAATGTCCTGAAGTTTCCTTTGTTTCCTCTGTTACAGAAGAGGAAGTCTCTCAGCTGCTTTCTTTATCTCCCCCTACGACCTGCAGTAGTAATCCTTTCCCCTCACACCTTCTCCAATCTCTGCCGCCTGTGGTCAGGACTTTCCTTACTAAAATATTTAACCTCTCTCCTGGAATTTTTCCATCCTCTTTCAAACATGCTGTCATAACCCTGCTATTGAAAATATCCTCCCTGGACCCGTCCTGTGCTAACTATCGACCCGTCTCTAACCTCCCCTTCATCTCCAAAATCTTGGAATGCTTGGTCTATTCTCGTTTAATCTGCCGTCTCTCTGCTAACTCTCTGCTTGACCCCTTACAATCTGGCGTCCACACTCTGCACTCTACTGAAATGACCCTCACAAAAGTCTCCAATGATCTCCTGATGGCTAAATCCAATGGTGACTTCTCTCTTCTTATTCTTCTGGATCTCTTAGCGGTATTTGATACTGTTGACCATCAACTCCTCCTAACTATCTTTCACTCAGTTGGCATCAAGGACACCGTGCTCTCCTGTTACTCCTCTTATCTCTCAGACCGCACTTTCGGTGTATTCAGTTCATTTGCAGGCTCTGTTTTTTCCCCTCTTCCCTTTGCCATAAGGGTTCCTCAGGGCTCGGTCCTAGGCCCCCTGCTCTTCTCTCTCTACACAGCCCCCATTGGACAAACAATCACCAGATTTGGCTTCCGGTGCCATCTTTATGCTGATATCACCCAATTATACACATCTTCCCATGACATCACCCCTTCACTAATAAAGAACACCAGTGACTGTCTCTCTACTGTCTACTTGCTCTATCTGAAACTGAATCTCTCTAAAACTGAACTACTGCTGTTTCCACCATCTAATAGATCTGTCCCTGATATATCCATTGCAGTCGCTGGCCTTACTATAACTCCTTGGCAGCATGCCCGCTGCCTCGGTGTGTTTGACTCAGACCTTTCCTTCACCCTCCATATCCAATCACTTGCACACTCATGTCATTTCTACCTCAAAAACATCTCCAGAATACGCCCTTTCCTTACCAGAGATACATTAAAGACATTTATTGTCACTTTGATTCACTCTCGCTTTGACTACTGTAACTCCTTATTAATCGGTCTTCCCCTCACTAAACTCTCCCCTCTACAATCTATTCTGAATGCAGCAGCCAGGCTCATCTATCAGGCTAGACGATACAGCGATGCCTCCGGTCTGTGCCAGTCACCACATTGGCTGCCTATTCATTACAGAATACAATATAAAGTTATTACCCTCATCCACAAGGCTCTCCATAATGCTGCACCTCCCTACATTTCCTCCCTCATCTCTGTCTACCGCCCAACCCGTGTTCTCCGCTCACTCAATGACCTAACACTTACATCCTCTATTATCAGAACCTCCCACGCTCGTATACAAAACTTCTCCCGAGTTGCACCACTTCTCTGGAATGCTCTACCCCGGACAATCAGATTAACTCGCAATTGCTAAAGCTTCAAGCAAAAACTAATGACACATCTTTTCAGACAGACCTATCACAATTCCTAATGTAAACCCTTCCGTACTGTAATTAGAATCCCTAAAATGAACCTTCCTCTGTTCCCGCTCCCACATTACCCCACACGATATGATGCCATTTCAGGCTAACTTTACATGTCCAGGCTCCATCTGCACCTTAAAGGACACGACTGGTGACGGCTCAAAGTTTTATCTTTGTGTAATGACAGTCACCGCTATTAGAAAAGTGTCTGACCTCTGTATAAGCAATGCCGCCCCTGCTACCTCTTGTGTCACCCCCTCTACCTCATAGATTGTAAGCTCCTGCGAACAGAGCCCTCAGTCCCATTGTGTGAAGTGATTATTTCTTTGTAATGTGTCTTTTTGTCTTTACTTGAACCCTACAAATTGTAGAGTGCTGCGGAATATGTTGGCGCTATATAAATACAATTTATTATTATTATTTGTTCAAAAATGATCAGATAAACCTCATACCAACAAGTTGTGCATCATCCCTTATATAACCCAGTGCATACTCACGTTACCTTGACATTTGCAGGTAGGAATGACACAGGAGCCTTATAATCATGGCCAACGCCGGTGCTAGTAAGATGCCAGTCCTGCCTCCTCTCTAGCCCCATTATTAGAATTACATCAAAACAAAAAAGTGTAAAATCTAGCGACAGATGACAGTGAAGATCAGGGAGAGGTCCTGTACTGAGACTGAAGCTGAGGAATGTTGTGTTTCATTGTTGCCATGGAGATAGTAAACGCCCCATTTACGTGACAATGTGAGCACAAGGACATAGAATGTAACAGCCTAGTCACCTGCGGCTAGTCACCACTATGCGGACACAACTACAGGACTACCGGCTGATGATTATGATCACTATTTTACCTTTGACTTTATTTTGCATTATGGGTGCTCTGCCCCATGGTGCTGCAAGACATGGAAAAAAAATCACAGTATCTATACCAACCAATTTTCAGAGAACAGAAAAAAGACAATATCTGTTGCAAATTTACATGTAATAATAAATAATCAAAACTTTATTTATATAGCGGTAACATATTCTGTAGCACTTCACATATCAATGAGTACATGAAAAGGCAGCATTAGACATTACACTGTGACAAAGAAATGAACATATCAAACAATAGGAGTAAGGGCTCAATCTATGAGACGTGTGATAAATTACAGCTTTGTCCCTACCCATGCCCCCTTTCACCCCATCAATCCCAGTCAGTCCCTTTGTGCTCACATACAGTAAAAGTGTTTTCCTTTGTGTAAGACACAGTTATTAAGCCTTCTAAGTGCCCCACACACAATACAATGCCCTCACACAGTATAATGTCTTCCTTGTGCCCCCACATAGTATAATAATTCATTTATAGGAGTAATACACTAAAATATAACTTTTACTAATATGTTGAAATAAAAATAGAGCTCAGTTCACACTTTAAATGGAAGAAGTGCGCCAGCTGAAACAAAATTATTGTTCCTCTAATAATGTTCCTCAACGCGTTTCTCTGTTTCTGATCAGGAGGAGAATATCTGAATGATGATATATGAGTATGAGCGTAATGCATAAATGCACTTATTAGAACCCAGTTCCATCACTTAGTTTCACACTTCAAATGGCTACTGCCTGGGCTAATATTTTGGAGGAATGGAGGAGTTGCTAGTGGATACGCCTGAAATGAAGTCCACCATTCATATCTATTCAGATATATCTATTCAGAATATACATGTATATTCTCCAGGTCAAATAATTGTAGTCTCATACTACTCCATATGTGAAATCCTCCTTTCTGATCAGATACAGGCAGGATTTTGGGTGAGTTTTTAAAGTTAGATGGGTGGAAAAATGTCTGCTACTAGTGGCCACAGTGAGATTAGGTAGATTAGGATGATGATAATTTCCTGCTTCAACACTGTGTTCAACTTCATCTGTATTATGGAGATACAAAGTACAAATTGCAATATGCTGCCAGGTACCAGGGACAGTGCCTGAAATCCTGGACTATCGCACTGAATCCAAGACAGTTGGGAGGTGTGCATTTGGAAGAATGCATTTTATTCTCTACACTTTTTCAATGAAAGGTGTACCTACTAGTAACCATCTTTATTGATGACCTATCATTTAGATCAGGGGTCCTCAAACTATGGCCCACGAGCCATATGTGGCCTGCCAAGGCCATTTTTCCAGCCCGCTGGCAGGGGCGCACCGTCACCCAGATCGCTCACTAAGGGGAAATCCAGTACAGGATTCCCTATTAGTGAGCAATCGCTGCTTGCAGTAGTATGTGCAAATGCAGAGTGTGACCTCTGCCCCGAGCATATAATACACTGTGGCGGGGTGTACTGAGGAGCATATAATACTGTGTGTGTGTATGGGGGGAGGGAACATACTGAGGAGCATATAAAACTGTTGGGGGGGGGGGGCGTACTAAGGAGCAAATAACACTGTGTATGTTGGGGGGGGCGTACTGAGGAGCATATAATACTGTGTGTAGGGGGACATACTGTGGAGCATATACTGTGGGGGGAGCCTGTTGTGGAGCGTATAATACTGTGGGGGGAGCTACTGTGGAGTGTATAATCTTAGCTCATCAATTAGAGATCAGTGAGAGTCCAACACACAGAAACCTAGCAGACACACTGTTTGAAGGGGCCGCCATCTGTTTCATAGTGGTCGTACAATGTAATTACAGCTTCATTCTGTTCACTTCTATGTGACAAGGGTGTAATTATTATGCATGGCAAACAGATGGAAGTCCCTTTGACTGCTGGTCATTGGGAACCCCACTGATGTCTTAGTGATGACCTTTGCTTAGGAATAGTTTTTTTTTCGATAAATATATACTACATCTATACTTCTTAGTGGTGAGCTTAAAAGATAAGAAATAAATTCAGTCAGTTATGGGGTACCCCTTGGTCATTTAAACATAACTCATCACCTACTGTATAAAAAATAAAGGAACATAGACAAATCCCAACTGCAGATTACAAAGTGGCATCAAAATACCCATATGAAGTGAGAAATGTTGGCTAATGGCATATCATATACAGTCCTATGAAAAAGTTTGGGCACCCCTATTAATCTTAATCATTTTTAGTTCTAAATATTTTGGTGTTTGCAGCAGCCATTTCAGTTTGATATATCTAATAACTGATGGACACAGTAATATTTCAGGATTGAAATGAGGTTTAGTGTACTAACAGAAAATGTGCAATATGCATTAAACCAAAATTTGACTGGTGCAAAAGTATGGGCACCCTTATCATTTTATTGATTTGAATACTCCTAACTACTTTTTACTGACTTACTGAAGCACAAAATTGGTTTTGTAACCTCAGTGAGCTTTGAATTTCATAGCCAGGTGTATCCAATCATGAGAAAAGGTATTTAAGGTGGCCAATTGCAAGTTGTTCTCCTATTTGAATCTCCTCTGAAGAGTGGCATCATGGGCTACTCAAAACAACTCTCAAATGATCTGAAAACAAAGATCGGCCAACATAGTTGTTCAGGGGAAGGATACAAAAAGTTGTCTCAGAGATTTAACTTGTCAGTTTCCACTGTGAGGAACATAGTAAGGAAATGGAAGACCACAGGGACAGTTCTTGTTAAGCCCAGAAGTGGCAGGCCAAGAAAAATATCAGAAAGGCAGAGAAGAAGAATGGTGAGAACAGTCAAGGACAATCCACAGACCACCTCCAAAGAGCTGCAGCATCATCTTGCTGCAGATGGTGTCACTGTGCATCGGTCAAAAATACAGCGCACTTTGCACAAGGAGAAGCTGTATGGGAGAGTGATGAGAAAGAAGCCGTTTCTGCAAGCACGCCACAAACAGAGTCGCCTGAGGTATGCAGAAGCACATTTGGACAAGCCAGCTTCATTTTGGAAGAAGTTCCTGTGGACTGATGAAACAAAGATTGAGTTGTTTGGTCATACAAAAAGGCATTATGCATGGCGTCCAAAAAAAACAGCATTACAAGAAAAACACATGCTACCCACTGTAAAATTTGGTGGAGGTTCCATCATGCTTTGGGGCTGTGTGGCCAATGCCGGCACCGGGAATCTTGTTAAAGTTGAGGGTCGCATGGATTCCACTCAGTATCAGCAGATTCTTCAGAATAATGTTCAAGAATCAGTGACGAAGTTGAAGTTACCCCAGGGATGGATATTTCAGCAAGACAATGATCCAAAACACCGCTCCAAATCGACTCAGGAATTCATGCAGAGGAACAATTACAATGTTCTGGAATGGCCATCCCAGTCCCCAGACCTGAATATCATTGAACATCTGTGGGATGATCTGAAGCGGGCTGTCCATGCTCGGCGACCATCAAACTTAACTGAACTTGAATTGTTTTGTAAAGAGGAATGGTCCAAAATACCTTCATCCAGGATCCAGGAACTGATTAAAAGCTACAGGAGGCGACTAGAGGCTGTTATCTTTGCAAAAGGAGGATCTACTAAATATTAATGTCACTTTTCTGTTGAGGTGCCCATACTTTTGCACCAGTCAAATTTTGGTTTAATGCATATTGCACATTTTCTGTTAGTACAATAAACCTCATTTCAATCCTGAAATATTACTGTGTCCATCAGTTATTAGATATATCAAACTGAAATGGCTGTTGCAAACACCAAAATATTTAGAACAAAAAATGATTAAGATTAATAGGGGTGCCCAAACTTTTTCATAGGACTGTATTGTAATAAGTACCTAATCGGTATATGCAGTAATGCTTAATGCCCATCTTTATGGCCCCTTCATCTGATCAGTGGTGGTTACAACAGTTGGACCCCTACCAATTTGATATTGATGATCTATCCCAATGATACACCAACTGTAATATCTCCTTGCCTATAATCTCACCTAGTCTTTTCGTGGCAGACTGGATATTTTTGGAATTCCCACGAATAGGAATAAATAATCATGTTTATAATAATGATTGTATGATAAGGCACATTCAGCAACACTTTACAAATCAGAGGGTACATGAACAGAACAGAACAGAAAATATCAGACATTACAGTCTAACAAAATCATTAATACTGGATTCACAATTGCATTGGAGTCTCGGCTGCCGCAGAATCCACTTAAAAGGAGTCTATCATTGGAAAATTGCATTTTTAACTGGTGACACTGTAATGTAGCCTTTATAAAGACTATTCCAGCAATACCTTTATTTCTCTGATCCGTCCAATAGTTTTTGTATAAATCACCTTTTTATTGATATGTAAATGAGTTCCAGAGAGCACAGGGGGGCGTTAGCCTTGTTAAAGGAGTACAACTGTATCATCGTGGAATAACACCTTTTTTTCTTTCTGTACCATCCTCTTCTCCGTTATGTGCTTTCTCTCTCTCACCTTCTTAGCTGCGTTACTTGAAGCTCTGACGACTGTCATTGCCAAATCTTAGACATGGCCAGTACGCTCTTCGATGCTGCTCAGCCACTTATATTATTATAAGAGCTTACTGGGCATGTGCAGTACTCTTGTAACTTGTGACATTTATGGAATATTATGTAGATATAGCATAAACACTGAGACGGAAAGGATGCTTTAGAATGAGCCATGTAATGCAGATGACAGCACACTAGGTGGCATTATATCCCATGATTTTGAATATAAATGTATTAATGAAAATAAAGAAAAAATAAAGCTTCATGAAAGAACTAGTGGTCCAAAAAATACACATTTAGGCTCCGTTCCCACAGTAATGCGCCGCTTATTTAGACACGTAAACACTACAGATGAGCGAACAGTAAAATGTTCGAGATTCGATATTCGCTTTGAGTAGCCCCTCAATATTCGACTACTCGAATCGAATATCGAACCCTATTACAGTCTATGGGGGGAAAATGCTCATTTCAGGGGTAGGCTACGTTTGATCAAATGATACTTACTAAGTCCACGAGTGAGGGTCGGGCTGGATCCTCCGTGCAGCGTCCCCGCGGCATCTTCCGGCTCTGAATTCACTCTGCCAGGCATCGGGCCTGGGCAGAGTCAATTGCACATGTCCGCACTACAAGCTGGCATGTGCAGTCAGCTCTGCCCAGACCCCATGCCTGGCAGAGTGAATTCAGAGCCAGCAGACGCCGCGGGGAAGCTGCACAGAGAAGACTTCTAAAGGTAGGAGAAGAACCAGCATTGATTGGCCGACTGTATAGCATTCGGCCAATCAATGCTGGTTCTGCATTGAACTTTTCCATTCGAATAGCGAGTGGTACTCGATTGAGTACGAGTATTTTGAATACCGTAGTATTCGATCGAATACCTACTCGATCGAACACTACTCGCTCATCTGTAGTAAACACGTGTCAGAGCGCGGCGCTTCAAAACAGATCCCATTGATTTCAATGGGTGCTGGCTTACGCACGCTACTCATTGAAATCAATGGGTTATAAAGCCTCCCATTGATTTCAATGTGTAGCGCACGTAAGCCGGCACCTATTGAAATCAATGGGATCTGTTTTAACCTATATATACTGGGTTAAAAGATGGTATAACTGGATTTAACAAACCTGTAGAGATGACTCTATGCATAATAGTTAAAGGGAGTGATGTATTTTGAGATAGGAAACCGGGCATTAGTAGGCTTTGGCCACTTACCAACCATTGTAGCCATGAACACTTTGTTTAGATAAATAAATTGCAAGAATTCTTTTTTTCGTCCCTGCACCCTGACCTGTCTGTCACTCTCTAGGCTTCTTTCATATACAGTATATTGACATCATTTCCCTATAATCCAGTTTCTTCTCCGCTCCTGATCAGACGCCATCTTTGCTTAAATAGTTCTCTTTCCCTTTGCTCCCTATATATTTTCCTAACCAATCTAGAAGATTATAAGTATATAGGTAGAGGGCAGTACAAGTATAAGTATATACAGTATTAGTATATAGTACGGTAGGCTGAGCTGTGACCTTCTTCATTATAGTTGTGATGGGAACTGTCTGCTCATCAGTAGTTAGTGACAGAAGTTTCTGTCTTCCCCTGTAGAAAGCCTGGTTGGTATAGTACAAGAAGCCAGGGATCTTTGCATTATTCTAGTTCAATTTATGGGTGAGAGTCACATAACCTGGGAGAAGAGAAGGATTCAGAGAAAAAGGAAAAAAAGTAATCAAAGTTCTTCTTTACATTTGTATTTACTTGCTTTACTGTAAATGACTAAAGCTGCCACTTCACTATCAATAGCCGTCAACTCAATACACATTCAGTTAACAGTTACTCTTCCTGACTTCCCACAAGAATGCATACTCATCTTTGCCAAGTGTGCATGTGTTTTCAATGAAAGCAGTGATGCCTGGTTCACATCTGCATTTGGTAATTCATTCGCCCGAACGGAACACCGAACGCATTGGCAAGCAGAGAGCTTATGAGAGCACATGGACACCATAGACTCTAATGGGGTCCGTGTGCTTTCCGTGCGGTGTCTGCACAGAACATGCAGACAGAAAAGTACTTTGTGATCTACTTTCATGTCTGCATGATTTGTGCAGACACCGCGCGGAAAGCACAGGGACCCCATGATAGTCTACGGGGATCCGTGTGCTTTCACTGCACACCGCTTGCCAATGCATTCGGTAGTCCGTTCAGGGGTCCCCATGCAGACTTCCTAAATGGATTACCAAACGCAGATTTGAACAAAGCATAAGCCATTGCAAGACCCCTCTGCAATTGTAGATGCAGTTAATTTAGGAAGAAGTCGACATATGCTAAGGGTCCATTCACACGAAGGAAAATGGTGAGGAATTTGGTGTGGAATTTCAGCCTCCCTTTGACTTCAATGGGTTCCTTTTTTCTGCTGAAATTCCGCACCAAATTTCTCACCATTTTCCTTCGTGTGAATGACCCACGTAGCAGAAACGCAGCTTCTTTTGTTGCAGATTTTGCTGCGTTTTTTTGAGCTAAACCTGGGAAAGGCTACAAAAAGAATAGATAATATATAGGAAGCTCTTATACATATCTCTTCTGTTCAATCCACTCCTGGCTTTGACTCAAAAAACTGCAGCAAAATCTGCAACAAAAAAAGCTGCGTTTCCGCAATGTGGGGCCTCAGTCTTATACTCATGAGATAGTCAGCCAATTCTACCCAATTTTGCAGGTTTGGCCAAATATCTTCAGGCCTCAGGTACTGTCATAAACTAACTTTTTGAAAAAGTACTGTGAAATATTTTATCTATATTTCTAAACTATTTATGCATTCTAGATATCTATTCTAATTTCTTCAGAAAAGTTCTACCCCCGGATCTCAGCACTACCCTCAAAAAGCCTTATATAGTACACGAGGCAGTTTATCTACAGATTGTAGCTCCCAAGCTTGCTTGGTATAAAATCTCTTTAAGAAATGATCCTCGCACCAGCTTCATACATAAATAAACTGCAATAGAGATTCAAAATCCCCATCAAAGAAGATCTATGAGGCAGGCGAACCTTGTGCCGGGTGGAGCGCAATTTATTCTTAGCTCAACCAGCTGTCGTCTGGAATGCAGAGAGTGTAGGAACAAGGCTTCATAAAGCTAGGACCATGCCAACAGATCCAGAGTCACACTATGCCAGCGTGGGCTCCTGTAAGGTTTTACCTTGATAACAGCCTTTGCTTCAATGTTTCTAACCTCTCCTCTACTCCCAATATGTAATATAGTCATTAAGGAGCAAGTCCCCATGTGTTGTGATCACAAGAGATGGTTAGATATATATGTCAAATTACTGTTGAGGACAAATACACAAGATTTATTTCTCCTAGAAAACACTGGACTCTGCAATGGAGGATCCTGAAATTGTCTCCAACACACTTTAAAACATAGCCTTACATTTGTGTATGGCAATTTATTCATTGCTTGTGCACCTCCCTGCTATTGTTTCGGATCTGACCACTTTTGGCTTTGGCTCTCTTTTTTGGTTGGGGTCTAGAGTCTATCAGATGACCTATCATAACTACATTCAAAGATATAATCGGTTGATTTCTTTAATCCATATTTTGTATGAAAAATATATTCTCTCAATAGTAATTACTGTGTGCTCAAAGTGTATTTGGTTATTAGCTGTTAGTATTGAGGATTTCCATATGACCACAGGTCTGTCAAAGTCCTGTTCTTTTACCGTACCTCTTCTATAATAATGCCTCACTGAGTCTCACATAATCTGCTTCATCACATACTGCCCATACTACACCCCTTATCTCAAATTCAGGTCACCATGGCCCCGATACCTGCCCAAGTAGTTCAGCTTTACAAGGACTCTCCAGCAGGGTCGGACTGGGATGTCTAGGGCCCACCAGTGGAATTGTTTTTAGGGGCCCACCGCCAGGACCCTGCAGATCAGCGGTACCGAGACAGGGCGGTTAAAGGTAATAACATGTTGGGAGCCATGCTACTCACGCACTATACCATGTGCACTACATATACCTACTGCTACAGCCTGTATGGCAAGTGAACAGCATGGCTCCTAGAAATGTTACAATTACCCGTAGCTGAAGTGTCCTGGAAAAGCTGATCTGCAGAGGTCCTGGCTGTTGTATCATCGCAGATGTAATATTGATGGCCTATCCTAAGGACAGACCATCAATATTAGAAAGATGGATAAATCCTTTAAAGTGGTTGTCCAGGAATTGGAGCAACTCATGTGGTGGGAGGGAGGTGTAAAATAAAAAACAAATAAATAAAAAAAGAATACTCATCTGTCCTTGGCGCTCCGTTGTCTGCCGCCAGTGTCCATTCAGTCTCGTACTGGCACTACTTGCTGGGAGTCCTGCACCTCATGTGATCGCTGATACCAATTAGGTACAGGAACTCCAGAAATGAGGCCATGAGACCAAACACAGGCGGGAACAACGGGGGGCTGGGGACAGGTGAGAAGGCTCTTTTTAAAAAAAATATATATATATTTTTACACCTCCCTGGCGGCCCAGTGATCACTCCAGTTTATAGACAACCTGTTTTAAGGGGTTGTCTGGGCCAAATATTTTATGGCCACTTCACTGGTCCCCCATAATGTATGGGATACAGTGATGGGGCCATTATACTGTGTGGGAGCAGTGATGGGGCTAACATTGTGCGGAAGGGGATGTTAAACTGTGTGGGGCATATTAAAGGGGTTTCCAGGGTTAAACTTTTTTTATGGCCTATACTCTGGATAAGCCATAAATACCTCAAATCTCACACTGCAGAAACACAACGTCTTTGGCTACTACAGAAAAAACCAGCAAAGTGAATGAAATATAATCAAATTTACCTCATCCGCACACTGCAGGAAAAAAGATGTGGAACAGCCACAAACTCTAAAATGTGAGCGCTTCTAAAAACATGGCCGCTTACTTTCAGCTGCGCAATTGGGAAAAAGTGCAGGGAAAAAAACACTGTGGAAAAAATACATTGAGATTCGCCGCTATTTTTTCCCACAGCTATTTTTTTTTAGCTGCGTCTCACTGTTGGGCCTCATCCTTATTATCTCAATAGACTGAGCATTATACTATAAGGATGAGTTCACACAGAGTTTTCTGGTCAGGAATTTGGTTCTATTGGGTTAGAGTTCTATTGGGAGGCTTTTTTGGAGGATGATTTTGAGGTGGATTCCTGACCAAACAACTCCGTGTGAACTCAGCCTTAGGGCTCGTTTACATCTGCGCCCGGTCTCTGTTCTGCAGGTTTCCATTTCCTGCACAAAACAGAGGCAGGAGATGGAAACCTGCAGGACTCTTTCATTTGAATGGGTGAGAAAGATGTCCGGCTGTGAGCGGCGGTGAGCGTTTTATGCTCTCCGCCATTAAACCGATTTTTTTAAATCAGACACAGAGTCGAACACGCAGTACTCTGTGTCCGATTTAAAAAAAAAACGGTTTTGCGGCGGAGAGCATAAAACGCTCACCGCCGCACCCGGTCTGACAGCTTTCTGTCTTCTACATGCAGAAGACGGAAAGCTGAGAATGGACTGCCGAACGCTAGTGTGAACCTAGTGTGTCAGCCTAAAGCCCCATGTAGCAAGACAAAGCAAAAAGCGCTGCGGGAAAAACCCCGGCGGCAACACAGCAGTTTTTCCTGCAGCGCTTATTGCAGAAACTCCGCAGAGGTTTCCACTGAGGACTTTGTTTCCTTTAGGGTAAGTTCATGCAGGGATTTTTGGTCAGGATTTTGAGGCCGTATCTGCCTCAAAATCCTGACCAAAAAGATGGCTCCCATTGAAATCAATGGGAGCCGGTCAGTCCTTTTTTTTCCGGGAGCCGGTTTGTTCCGGCTCCCAGAAAAAGAAGCGAGGTGCTCATTCTTCAGGTCGTTTCGCCTCGCAATTCAGCCTGAAGACACTCCCTCCTCCCATCTAGGCCCATTTATTGGGCCTAATCTGGAGCAGAGTGCGTGACTGGATGCCGGTGCAGTGCACCGGCATTCAGTCGTGGCTACCCGATTTTTGGTCCGAAACCTGAGGCGGCCTCCGCTTCAGGTTCTGGACCAAAAAACCCCGTGTGAACTTAGCCTTATACCTATAGGGAAACTGCAGGTGTTTCTGTAGATATAAGTGACATGCTGCAATTTCCAAAACCGCAACAGTTTTGGAAATTGCAGTGTGTCCGCCGTGTGTGTTTTTCTGCAATGTGTGGATGGGATTGCACTCACTATATACCTACACACTCAGGCCTGGTTCACATCTGCGTTCAGTAATGCATTCGGGGAGTCCGCATGGGGACCCTCCCAAACAGACTACCGAACGCATTAGCAAGCGGTGTGCAGTGAAAGCACACATAGACTATAATGGGGTCCATGTGCTTTCCGTGCGGTGTCCGCATACAACATGCGGACAGAAAAGTACTTTACAATCTACTTTCCTGTCCACATGACTCATGCGGACACCGCGTGGAAAGCACATGGACCCCATTATAGTCTATAGGGTCCGCGTACTTTCACTGCACACCGCTTGCTAATGCGTTTGGTAATCCGTTCGGGGGGAAGGGGGAGGGGGTTCCCATGCAGACTCCCCAAACAGATCACCGAACGCAGATGTGAACCAGGCCTTATACATATACCATATATACTCACACATATACAATACAATATACATATACAATGCTATAGCACATATATATTTATATACATTCACATACCTCCCAAACGTCCCGATTTCCGCGGGACAGTCACGATTTGGGTGACATGTCCCGCGGTCCCGGTTGGAGGGAGATATGTCCCGATTTCAACTCAGATCTGCGTCCAGAGGACGCAGATCTGAGTTGAACACATATGCGGCTGAAGGAGCTGACACAGGTCAGCTTCTCGCTTCGCCGCTGCCCGCGTCTCTCCCTGACACATGCGGCTGAAGCGAGGAGCTGACCTGTGTCAGCATCTCGCTTCGCTGCTGCCGCCGGCTCCTGGCTTGTAGACGCGATGTGACAAGCCAGGAGCTGGCGGCAGCGGCGAAGCGAGGAGCTGACACAGGTCAGCTCCTCGCTTCAGCCGCATGTGTCAGCGAGAGAGACACACAGCGGCGAAGCGAGCACGCGAGCAGCTTCAGCCGCATGTGTCAGGGAGAGACGCGGGCAGCGGCGAAGCGAGGAGCTGACCTGTGTCAGCTCCTTCCTTCAGCCGCATGTGTCAGCGAGAGAGGCGGGCAGAGAGCGGCGAGGGAGCGGAGGAGAAGGTAAGTTTAACCCCTTCCCGCCGATGGCATTTTTTGATTTTCGTTTTTCGTTTTTGACTCCCCTCCTTCTAAACCCCATAACTTTTTTATTTCTCCGCTCCCAGAGTCATATGAGGTCTTAATTTTTGCGGGACAATTTTTTCTTCATGATGCCACCATTAATTATTCTATATAATGTACTGGGAAGCAGGAAAAAAATTCAGAATAGGGTGGATTTGAAGAAAAAATGCATTTCTGCGACTTTCTTACGGGCTTTGGTTTTACGGCGTTCACTGTGCAGCCAAAATGACATGTCCCCTATATTCTGTGTTTCGGTACGATTCCGGGGATACCAAATTTATATGGTTTTATTTACATTTTGACCCCTAAAAAAAATTCCAAAACGGTGTTAAAAATTTTTTTTTCTAAAAGTCGCCATATTCCGACGGCCGTAACTTTTTTATACATAGGTGTACGGGGATGCATAGGGCGTCTTTTTTTGCGGGGCCAGATGTACTTTTTAGTTCTACCATTTTCGGGAAATGTTATTGCTTTGATCACTTTTTATTCAAATTTTTATCAGAATTAAAACAGTGAAAAAACGGCGGTTTGGCACTTTTGACTATTTTTCCTGCTACGGCGTTTACCGAACAGGAAAAATATTTTTATAGATTTGTAGAGCGGGCGATTTCGGACGCGGGGATACCTAACATGTATATGTTTCACAGTTTTTAACTACTTTTATATTTGTTCTAGGGAAAGGGGGGTGATTTGAACTTTTAATACTTTTTATATTTTTTTATATTTTTTTTTACTTTTTTTTTTATTTTTTTTTGCATTTATTAGACCCCCTAGGGGTGTTGAACCCCAGGGGGTCTGATCACTAATGCAATGCATTACAATGCTAATGCATTGCAAAAAATCATCATCTCTTTTGCAGGCTGTATACACCAGCCTGCAAAAGAGAGAATTTGCAGACTGGCTGGGAGCCCTTAACAAGGCTCCCGGCTGTCATGGCAACGGGGGGTCGGCCCTGGAGCATGCTCCAGGAGCCGACGATCCCTGCCAAAATGGCGGCGCCCATGCGCCGCCGGGAAGATGGCGCCTCCGGCGCCTTTGACAGCAGCGCCGGAGGGGTTAATGCCTCCGATCGGTCCGGGGACCGATCGGAGGCATTAGAGCCGGTTGTCTACTGCTTAAAGCAGTAGACACCCGGCGGCTATGACGGCCGCCCGGCTCCCGGGCGGTTGCCATAGTTACAGACCCGACACGCGCCGTACTATTACGGCGCATGTCGGGAAGGGGTTAATGTGGAGGTGGAACGTGAATCTGGGGGCAGATGAAGGAGAGGACGGTATGACAGTGGGGGCAGAGATGGAGAGGACGGCATGACACTGGGGGCAGAGATGTGGGGACATGAATCTGGGGGCAGAGATGGAGAGGACATGAATCTGGGGGAAGAGATGGAGAGGACATGAATCTGGGGGCAGAGATGGAGGGACATGAATCTGGGGGCAGAGATGGAGAGGACATGAATCTGGGGGTAGAGATGGGGGACATGAATCTGGGGGCAGAGATGGAGGGACAGGAATCTGTGGGCAGAGATGGGGGGGCATGACACTGGGGGCAGAGATGTGGGGACATGAATCTAGGGGCAGAGATGGGGGGACATGAATCTGGGGGCAGAGATGGGGGACATGAATCTGGGGACAGAGATGGAGGGACATGAATCTGGGGGCAGAGATGGAGGGACATGAATCTGGGGGCAGAGATGGAGGAACATGAATCTGGGTGCAGAGATGTGGGGACATGAATCTGGGGGCAGAGATGGAGGAACATGAATCTGGGGGCAGAGATGGAGAGGACATGAATCTGGGGGCAGATGAAGGGTGTATATGAAACTGGGGGAGAGATAGAGGGGGGACATATAATTTACGGGTGACTGTAGGAGGATTATACTGTGTGCGGGCACATGAAAAATTAACGAGTGGGTGGAGTCAACACAAAAGTGGGCGGGGCTAAATTTGCCGCGGCGCGCTACGCGCACCGCACATTTTGTCCCTCTTTCGGTTCTTCAAAAGTTGGGAGGTATGCATTCATATACCATATAAGTCATATATATACTTGTATGAATACTATATATACACACACACACATATATACATACACATTATTATAGCATACAGTATATACTCACACATACCTGTATACAAACATACAGTACTCACACAGTATACAAGACACATACTTTACACAAATGTACATATATACATATTAAACATACAGATTTTACAAAAAGAGTTTACTCACCTATTCCAGCAGTAGTGAACTCAGCAGACGGCTCCTGTCCTCCCCACACGCTACGATGTAAGAGGACTCAGTGTGAGGGGGAGGGGGAGGAAGTGCGTGCGGGCAGCAGGGGATACCTTACAGGAGAGCAGCAAAGCAGCTGCAGGTAAGTGAAGGGAGCGACCGTTAGCTGATGCTGAAGAAAGACACATTGTCCTCCGATGTGTACTTCTTCAGCATCAGCTAATGGGGGCCCCTGTGTGTGGAGGCAGATGCATTGGCCAGGTGCCCGGTTGGGGCCCCTGGCCATCCCGATCGGGCCCCGACCAATGCATCTGCATTGGTAAAAATCAAAACTTTAAGTCAGGGCCCGGGGGCCCACAGGGGGATTCCCCGGTACACCGGTGGGCCAGTCCGAGCCTGCTCTCCAGGACCTTTTGTTACGTCATCCTCACAGTCTAAGGACCTGAAAGGTCCATTTTACAATTAACATTGCAGCATTTTGCAGAAATAGGAACTAGACATGGGTACAGATACAAGACGTAGGTGACAACATCAGATTTTGAATCTACTTTGATGATCATATTGTATAGTATGAAAAGAATGCTGAAGTGAAGTATTGAAAGAAGCGGCCACATACAGTATGAGCATCACCCTCTCCACTCGAGTCTATGGGAGTTATGGAAACACCCAAACCATTAACTTCAAAATACTTAAAAAAAGAGCCATAATCATGTATTTCCATCTGTATATTATTTTCAGCAGGGTAGGCTGATCACTGAGGGTACATGGTGGGTGCCTTAATGTGGTGGTATGCAAGGTATTGGAGATCCCACAGCATGTACCCATATGCCCTCCATATAATACATTACATGACAAAATTAGAAGACAGTTGAACACTTATACAGTTGCTGAACATTGTGTCCACTTTTCCAAAAAAGCTTTCCTCTAGATTTCACGTGATAATGTTGAATAGCAAAAAGTTTACGTTCTTCAATTGATATTTGAGAAATCAGTTTTTTTTGCAGGAGATTTACTACACTAAAATGGCCTAACAATGTCTCCCACTGTAATTTGGAGGCAGGTGTGAACCTAGCCTCTCTGCTACCTACGGCGAACTACAAAAAGTGCCCCCCTCCCTATGATAACCACACAGCTAACTTCGGGTGCATGATAGGGCCCCCCTAATTAGGATACACCCCTCCATTGACAGATCAAAAATAATCCCCTTATTTGGCCCCCATAGAGTATAACTCCACCTTTTTTATACAACCCAATTTTTTATGGCCCATCACATGATACATGACCAACCCCCCTTTTTTTGGTCAACACAATACATAGCACCCTTTTTCTGGCCCTGTTCATGGTATACGACCCCCTTTTTCTTGCTCCCCACACAATATATGACCCCCTTTTTATGGCTCCAACACGATATATAATCCCCTTTTCTGGTTCACCACACGGTATATGACTCTCTTGTTCTGGCCTATCACACAGTATATGACCCTCTTTTTCTGCCCCATTACATGGTATATGACCCACTTTTCCTGAGAAATCACACGGTATATGACCCTTTTTTTTAGTCTCCATACGGTATATCACCTCATTCTTTTAGCCCCCCACATGGTATATGACCCTTTTTTTGCCCCCCAGTGTATGGCTCCGTGTTTCATGGCCCCACCGTATATGACCCCTTCTTATAGCCCCCACAATATCTGACCACTTTTTATGACTTTTTTTTTTTACTCCCACCCACACAGCATATGATCCCCCTATATATATATATGGCCCCCAAAACCGTTACTGATACCCTTTTATAACCCCCGCAGTATAGGACACCTTTTTGAAAGTCCATCTACAGTATATCACCCATTTACTCCCACTCCCACAGAGGAGCATGGACAGGTGAGTCAAAATTATTGGCAGCTGCTTATTGCAATAACAATAAGTAGCTGCCAATTATTTTTTTTAAAAAAATGCCGCTCCCCAGTTTATTACACGAGGCGCTGCCTGAAGCACTGCCTGTTTTTTAACTGATTTACATCACTTTGATATCTCCTTCACCCCCATTCACTTCAATGGCAGCGCCAGAGATAGCCAAAGTGATATCACTTCAATGGGAGAGCTGACCACCAGCAGTCCCACCCACGTTCACTCCTGCAGACGTCACTTCATGGGACAACCCCTTTAATCCCATTCCACTGTCATTTTTCAACTTTCAATTTCACTGCCCGCCTTCCAAAGGCTGTAACTTTTTTATTTTTTCATTTGAAGAGCTTTCTGCAAGCTTAATGTTTACAAAACAAATTGTACTTTGTAATGGTACCTCTGCGCAATGTACTGGGAAGCAGGAAAATTCAGAATGGGATGTAATTGTAGAAAATCTGCATTTGTATGACTTTGTTTTTATGGGGTTCACTGTGCAGCCAAAATAACATGTCACCTGTATTCTATCGGTTGGTACAATTCTGAGGATACCAAATTTATATTGTTTTTTTCCGTTTTAACTCCTTAAAAATCTAAAAGTTTGCAAAAAGAAATTTTATGGCACCTGTAACTTTTTTTTATATTTCCAGGTAAGGGGATGCATTATGTGTCTTTTTTTATTTTTGGGACCAGATATACTCTTTATTTCTACTAATTTGGGGAATGTCTTTTGCATTGATCACTTTTTCTTCAAGTTTTTATGGAAGATGAAACAGAAAATAAAATGTCAGTTTGGCTCTTTTGATTTTTTGTTTCTCCACTACAGTGTTCACTGTATAGAAAATATATTTTTCAGTGTTAACCATAGACTGGGTGTTTTCACAGTGATACCTAATGTATATGTTTTTTACTTTATTTACTAGAGATGAGCGAGTAGTACTTGATCGAGTAGGTATTCGATCGAATACTACTCGCTATTCGAATGGAAAAGTTCGGTGCAGAACCAGTATTGATTGGCCGAATGCTATACAGTCGGCCAATCAACTCTGGTTCTTCTCCTACCTTTAGAAGTCTCCGTGCAGCTTCCCCGCGGCGTCTTCCGGCTCTGAATTCACTCTGCCAGGCATCGGGCCTGGGCAGAGCCGACTGCGCATGCCCGCTTGTAGTTCGCGCATGCGCAGTCGGCTCTGCCCAGGCCCGATGCTTGGCAGAGTGAATTCAGAGCCGGAAGATGCCGCAGGGATGCTGCATGGAGAAGACTTCTCGGAGGATCCAGCCCGACCCTCACTCGTGGACTTGGTAAGTGTAATTTGATCGAACGTTGCCTACCCCTGAAACGAGCATTTTCCCCCCATAGACTATAATAGGGTTCGATATTCGATTCGAGTAGTCAAATATTGAGGGGCAACTCGAAACGAATATCGAATCTCGAACATTTTACTGTTCGCTCATCTCTATTATTTACGTATATTTATATGTGTTCTAGGAAAAGGGGCGTGATCTGAATTTTTAGTTTTTTTTTATTTACTTTTTTTCTTTTTACACTGTAAAAATTGATCGGGGGTCTTATCACTTATGCAATGCATTGCAAAATGGCAGCATAGAGCAGCCTGTAATAGGAGAAAAGCCTGGTAGCCTTCAGCTGTTATAGTAACAGATTGCCAGTACCGAATCTCACTCCCGGGGCTGCGATCAATGGGAACATGCGGCCTTGATCAGCTTTGCCCAAAGTGCTTACGGCAGGTCATCCAGGCACTGATTGTGGGCATTGCCACTGGTACTCTGCTGTATAATACCAGAGAGTACTCACTGCTGCATCTCCCATAGTTGTGAAATGCAGTCTAACTTACAGTTTGTGTGTCGTAGAGCAAGAAGAGCTGAGCACAAGCATTGATATTATTTACCCTAAAATGTACACATTTACAAAGGGTAAACATGGAAAATGCACATGCATATGCTGAAAGACAGCCTCTTAAATTTAATAACAGTCCAAGACAGATGGCGGCCTCTGGATCCTTGTTCAGAGCCAGGCAGCCATGGCAATAGATTGCACCCTCTGAAAGCAGAGTAGGAGAGTCAGGGGGTGCAATGTTGTAAAACCCCATAGATGTTGCAATAGGAGTTATCCATGTCTCCTGGAGATGCAGCATATTGTTATATGTGAGAACCCACTGATACCCTGTGTTCATGGTGCCGCCTTGTGTAGCAAAATTCGGTAAGAGGTTCACTGACATTAAGTTGATCATAAAGTGTCCTGCCAAAACACGCCAGCGATTAGTTGTAATTTTTGGGGGAACCCAGCAGCGTGGGCAGTTTAAAACAGTTTAGAACAACAGTTTAGAACAAATGGTTGAAGTAGCACCAGACTCTATGGCAGCAGGGTCTTCCTGTAAGTTGTCCCAGATTCAACAGCACAGGCCTGCATTTTGTGTGTGTTGCTGCTGTTCTGCGTGGAAGGTCCCAATTTCAACGGTATCCTCAGAATGCAGATAGCTTTAAGTATAATGGTGGTTCTGTATATGGTACTACACCCGGTATAGGCAAGAGTCCACGTGTTCCGTTTGCAAGCCTATGAATGTGTTGAAAAAAAACACAGCTCTCAATTTCGTGAAAACTGCTTCAGTGATAGCTGTTTTGTTAAATGTAGCAATATGTAAAATATTTTAAGGTGAAGGTTTTCGAAGTTGCACAGTCTGGACAAAAGGCATGAATGCAATGGAGCAAATGCACCAAGGAAGACAGCGGTGTCTCCTTTGAAAGTTGGGAGATGTCTAAGTGGTGGTGCTGGGCGGGGGAAGGGGCACTTATAGAACCTCTGCACTGGATCCACCAATGTGTTAAGGTGGCCCATATCCAGTTTCCCTACAGTGCCAATGTAAGAAAAATGAAGCACTACACACTTCCCTCTAAAATGAATGGGCTATCAGTGCAATGTATAGACATGTTGAGTCCACCAAAGAGAAAGATGCTCTTTGTAGCCACTCTTTACTCTGGATAACTGATGAGGGTCACATCCTTATAATTCCTTAAGGTGGTATTGAAAGTGTATTTCCTAAACCAGGCCCCCCTTTTAATGCCACATAAACTGGCAGCAGATATTGGATTGTGCAGCTGATCCAGCTGTGCTCTATGTTACACCACAACAGCTGTGGCAATGAATGATACAGTCAGAAGATTCCAGTACAGTTCTCTCTACTGTTTCTTTTTGGAAACTAGTCTGTTACTAATGCGGCTCCACGTGTTCATACCACAACACTACTGTCTTGATGTGCCAGGATCTGTTGCTGTGAATAGTTTATAGACTGAGGAATGGAATAATGCTGAGTCCCCTCTTCACACCCTTTTCAGCAACAAATGGTCATGGGAATGAGCAGGTCAGTGCCAACAAAGGATTATGCCACCTACACACATATTAATGTCATTTTCCTCTCTAAAAGGGCATACAACCTACTGTTTGCTAGTCTACAAACCCCAGCATTCATCAGTAAATGATAAACATGCTCAGGCTACTACAAGTTCCAGCAAAACTGGTAAAACTAGGACTTGAGTCCTGAACAGCCAGCTATAGCTATAGGCAGCGCTGTAACTTGAAACTCCTGGACCCCATTCCAAAATCTGGAACAGGGCCCCTTGCACCCCTTGTGCCATTTACAGCAGTGGTATATTTTAGGGAGACCTTTGGTGCCCAGGGCCTGGTAGCGACTGTTACCACTGCACACCCATAGCTATGCCGTTGGCTATAGGGTTAAAGAGGTTAACCATCATAATATGGACTCCTCATGAAATGTTTCTGGAACATTGCAGCAGAGTTACTAATCTCTCTATATTATAAAAATGAATGTTTGTCTGTCTGTCTGTTCATTATGCGCAACCAAACAACTGGACCGATCTTCACCAAATTTGGCACAAAGATACGTCAGGTGTCCGGAAAGGTTTAAGATGAGAATCCAACTCACTCGGACGTACCGTTCCGGAGATACAGCTTTCCCAACACCCTAACCCCCCATTAGCCAAAACAAACTTGCAAGTCTTTCACTCATATTCCAACTGGAATACACACGGTCACTCCACATGTACGATCCAACACTGATATACAAACTGAGATACACACATCAGAGGATTAGATACACAGGTCAACACACAGTATCACATGTCAGAGGATGAAATATGCGTGTCTGCACACAGTTCCCCAAGCCGTAGGATTAGATACACGTGTCTGCACACAGTTCCACACACCAGATGATTAGATATGCACGTCTACTCAAAGTACCGCATGCTGAAGGATTAGATACACAGGTCAGTGCACAGTATCACATGCCAGAAGATTAGATATGCATGTCTGCACATAGTTCCACATGGCTAAAGATTAGATA